>NC_064646.1:44316775-44666775 GCF_023864345.2 Schistocerca serialis cubense | reverse complement strand
TACTGTTTTAGAGTATAAGTTGAAAGTATCTCTGCATTGAAATAACAGACTCAAATTGTATTTTAAGAAATGAACAGATCAAAAATTGTATCTATGTGAATTTAATAAATGAAAAAAATTCGTTATTATACATCCTCATTGTTGTTATTTACAAAAAAACCCTATCACATATTGCATTGCATATATAAAGAATGTGAATGACACAAAGACATTAGTTTTTCTGAAGATTAGTATTAAGGAGGTTGATCAAAAATATTATTTTAAAGGCGAGAAAACATTTTATTAACTTTATAATTACACCCTGGATACGAAAAAAACATTTACTGAAAAAAACACAGAAGTTACACAAATAGCAAAGAATAAAGATATTGACAGCAGAGTCATGGAGCAGCACATAAACGTAGACCTCAAGGATTTTTTTTCTTTTCTTTTAACAGAGGTGAAGTTTAATATGGAAGATAACAAAATCTATAGAATGGTTGCATGAGATTACATCTATTGTGTAACATGAATTGGCTTATGGGAGCAGGAGGCACATGACTGTGTTCACTTCCAAAGATGTATAGCAAACATGTCTAAATTTACATCTCCTGTGCTTGAAGGAAACCATAGTCATAGTATCAGGGCAACATTGTAAACTGTCAAAGGGAGAAGTGGGTGAAATCAGTAAAAAAACTAGATGTATGTTATGAGGTAAAAATACATTTATTTCTCATCCAACTTAAAAGTAAT
This sequence comes from Schistocerca serialis cubense, assembly GCF_023864345.2. NCBI lineage: Eukaryota > Metazoa > Arthropoda > Insecta > Orthoptera > Acrididae > Schistocerca > Schistocerca serialis. The sequence continues at coordinate 44,666,043 of NC_064646.1, read as the reverse complement.
TTTACATTTTCGTAAGTAGACACAGCAACACTATTTTCATACATCTTCTTCTTCTTCTTCTTCTTCTTATTATTATTATTATTATTATTGTTATTACTCTTGAGTCTATGGAGAGAAGGACACACATAGAATTCCAGGCCTTGAATAGCAGCAAACCTGAAAATTCGATGCATCCATGAAATCTCCTCCTTCCCCTTCATATTGATGGTGGTACCTGTGTGGCCGAGTAATCGAAGCGACGTCAGCATGTCTGTATAGGGTACTATGGAATCATTCCAGTGAATGCCATGGCAGAGATGTGTTAACCACTATGCACTCTTCCATGTTTTAGCGCACTTCACATCCTTGAAAGCCCTCAGTGATGCAATGTTCGCTGAGAATACATCTATTATTCTGGCATATTCTATGTATGCTAAGAATCCAGCATCTTTAAAAATGACTTGTCTGTGATCATCATTATAGAAACCCTGAGTGTCTGCAGTGATGTTCACACCTTGAGGTGTCACTGTGGAATGCTCTAGCTACGGTGCAGCACCTGTTCATTTATACAGCTCGTTGCACAACACCGGTGAGTAGGCAGTAGTTGACCAAATGGTCATGTAGAACTAGAGCATATGCTGCAGTGTGTTCTGGGAAATTTGCAGAAGATTCAAATTCAGTTCATACATCTATAGGTCCAGATTTAATAAATCTTGCTCTGTTTTGAACAGTCTATTATGATGATTGGCACCAGTTTCTCGAATTTCTGTGGACTGAGTAGACATCCTTCCTCTTTATAGTGTGAAGCACAGAATCTCACATACATGTCATACGCTAGACTGTGTATTTTTTCATTCCACTGTAGGTGTAATTATCACATGGGTAGAAATGAGAATTCAGGTAGACTCTGGCATTAGTTAACCAGTGATCATTGAATTTGGTGGAATCATATGCTGTATTCCCTCTTCTACTGGTCTGAAACACAAGAATGATGAACCTGGGGCCTCCAGCTGAGCAGTGGTTTCACTAGATCACGTTTGTCTGCTCGCTGTCGACAGCACTGTGTAATCGAGAACCTCCCATGAATGGAAAGATAGCGACTGAAATACACTGACATTCAGAATTTTTAAAAGCTTCAAACGCTGCTCATCCGATACTGCGATGTGCAGCATTTTCCATATTATTTTATTAATGGTGAACTCGTTCTCCTCTTGAGCTCCTTGAATGTACGAGTTGTTATCTATTGCACTCTGTATCAGAATAAGTCCCTGTTTAGCATTCAGAACAACGCCACATGTACTCAAAGTATCCCATAACCAATTTTAAAGGTATACACGCAGTATATCTCTTGTACTATTCCACTGTTCTACCCACTGTCTCGTCTATGAACCATACAGCATTTTCTAAATTGTTCAAATGCTGGGGAGAAGCAGGAAGACACGTTTTAAGAGTTGATATTATGCCTGCATTGCGTGTTCAGTCAATCTCGATCCTGTTAAGTTTATATTGTCTCATAAAACAGGAAAGCTAAAGCATTACAAGTAAGGTACGATGCCACTGCAGCAGCACCATCCGTTTTAGCACATGATACATCGAGTTATATGAAACTCTTACATTGGAGGGTTACAGCGTGTTGCTCTTGGATGACAATACTAATTTCATCATTCTTCTTTAATGTGGTTGATGCATAATGTTTATGTGAGAAGTGTTCCTGGCACACAATGCTCTCATCGTATTTCACCAGGCTAGTTATATCGAACGATGTCACTACATGGCTTCAGACTCACTGATTTAAGAAACTTGTAGTTTGCACGTGTTATGATTCTGTTGTGAAGTGTTGCTCTGCATGTTGTGAGTTTTGTTTTTATATCTTACTCCCATCGTGTCTTCATTGACAACACGAGGCTGCTGTGACCCCCTGACTGTCTGAAGCTAGCCGCTGGCGTTTTCGGTCTGACAAGTTAAAGGCTGCCCTCTCCCGGGGACACCACCTTGACGAACAACTGTCCGTGTGGGTGGAGAGGCTTGTGTATCCATGGGAAGCTGAGGGCTATGCCAAAGGTAGACCTACTGCCGGAAAGGCGTCAGCCGATGGATCAGACTAAGAGTGTCCCACAATATCCCATCTTCTCTATCCATTCCTAGTCCTACCCTATTCCCTGACCCAACCCAAGGTGTGATGCGATCCCTGCTGAGGGGTGTGTGGCACATGCGAAGATGTGTCACAAATGGAGCATCAGGGATACCGGGCGACCTCCCTGAGTAATTAGCCTTACACCGCGCAGGGTATTTGTGGTGTGGACCTTCTAGATCCCCAAATCTCGTTGGACCAACATGGACATGACTACAGAAAAAGAAAAAGAAACTGAGGGGCAAATTGAGACCTCAGATACCCAAACATCAGGGACTGAACTGATGGAAGGCATTTCCACTACTGAATCAGGGTCTAGACCTGAGCCAGAAGTGGGAACTGTAACCGAGAACCTAGACCAGATTAAGATCAAAGACTTTTCTGGGGCCCAAAGGAGGAAGCTACTCAGGGAACAGACGAAAAAGGAAGGAAAAGAATGGCTTCCTAAACACAAGTGGAGGGAAGTAAAGGGACTAGAACCCAAGACCCCCAGGAAAAAACTGTCTCAGGTTGAAGGGAAAACGCAGACCCCCACAACGTCAAAGACAGGTAATAAACGGATTAGGGAGGAATAAAAGACTCTCTCCTCCTTGGAAAGGCGAGTCCAGAAAAAACCGAGGCAAGAAATAGGGAAACAGACCTATAGTACTGCAGTCTCGGTTTTTAGGATGGCAGTTATCCAGGAAGGTTATCCACTGGTGGCCATGACCTCACAGCTGGAGGAACTAGTACAGATGGCCCTCTTTGAAAAGATAAGGGGGGGGGGACGCTGGCCCATGTCCCAACTTCAGGAGGGTCTATCTAGATCATGGTGCACTCAGTTTTGTCTTTGAAGGGGTGCACACAGTAGAATGGCTCAAGGACAAGGTGCCCATGATATCCCCATGGGAAGATGCGAAGCTGCTGGTCAAGATGGCAGCGGAGCTTCTTAAGACTGCAAAGGGGTACCCAAGATCCTTAAGGAAGTCCCTCCCAAGGCTTTGTTCGGGAAAATAGGGCCCAGAACCCAAAAGTCCCGACAGAAGACTGGAGAGTAATTAACCAGAAAGTTGCTCCAGAAGGACGAACCCTGGTGGTTCAAATGGTTCAAATGGCTCTGATCACTATAGGACTTAACTTCTAAGGTCATCAGTCCCCTAGAACTTAGAACTACTTAAATCTAACTAATCTAAGGACATCACACACATCCATGCCCGAAGCAGGATTCGAACCTGAGACCGTAGCGGTCGCGTGGTTCCGGACTGTAGCGCCTAGAACCGCTCAGCCACAACGGCCGGCTACCCTGCTGGTGGAGGTTGGTGAGAAGTCCCTGAAGGCGATGCGGGAGCAGGACCTGAAACTGTTTTTAGGGTTCTCGCAGGTCACTCTCAGGGTTCTCAAAGACCTCAAAGATGGCAGTAAGACGGAGCTTGGAGGTGCTGCAGATTAATCTGCAGCACAGTAAAGGGGCCTTGCCGCCCTGAGCTGCTGCTTGGGGAGACAAGAAGTGGACATGGCCCTGATACAAGAACCCTATTTATACAAAGGAGGTGTATCTGGCCTCGGAGGCACTGGAGGATAGCTGATCTATGTTAGGAATCTAAGAAACTCCAGAACATGCTTCTATGTTAGAAATGGCATTTCTTTCATGTCAATGATGGATTTCTGCTCTAGGGATTAGTGACCATCAAAATGCAGCAATGTGAGGAACGTACCACGAGGGAAATTATTTTGGCCTCAGCATATTTCCCTAACGAAGACAGTTCTCCCCCTCCCTTGGAGGTGAGGAGACTGGTAGAGACTTGCCATCGGCAAGGTGACCATATGCTGGTGGGGTGCGACGCCAATGCCCACAACCTAGTGTGGGGCAGCATGGGCACCAACAGTAGAGATGAATACCTTCTTGAATTCCTCTTAGCTAACAACTTAGAGGTCCTGAATAGTGGCAATGAATCTTCATTCAGGAATAGCAGAAGGGAAGAAGTAATTGACATAACATTTGGTTCCATGACGATGGATAACTATGTCAAACAATGCCATGTGGGGTTGGAGCCATCCTCATCGGACCACATGTACATCAAATTCAAGGTTGAAATGGGAATCAGACAGACCATGACTTATAGAAATCCCAGGAAAACAGACTGGGAGACATATAGGAGGGACCTTGACTTAGGCTTATCGGAAATTAAAACCACGATAAGAAAGCCAGTAGAATTTGAGGAAGTAGCAGAGGCTGTTACCTCTGCCATAGTGAACTCGTAGCAGGACAACTGCACAATCACCAGGAAGTGCACAAATAGGAGTGTTCCTTGGTGGAATAACAAATTGGAAACGCAAAGAAAACAGGTATGGAGACAGTTTAATATTGCGAGACGTAAAGGACAATGGGCTAAATATCGTGAGGCCCTTGTCAATTACAATCTTGCAATAAGACAAACAAAAGAGGCATCCTGGAAGGCATTCTGTGAGGAAGTGGAGGGTACGGCTGCACAAGCCAGGCTTCACCAGATTCTCACTAGAGTACCAACCAATCCAGGAGGTACGTTGAGGAAGGAGAGTGGGGAATATACAAAGACAGCACATGAGATGCTGGAATTGCTCCTCAAAACTCACTTTCCTCAATATGCTCTGCCAGATAACACAGACCACTATGTGACCCCAGAGAGACAACGGTTCTCAGGCACTCGAAGATAGGACTGGGAATTGGGCAAGGAGTGTGTCAACTTCAACAAAATCCAGTGAGCGGTGGGAACATTCCAACCGTTCAAGTCACCAAGTAAATCATGTGAGACAGCTCTCCACCAACACGTTGGGAAGGTGGAAAAAGCACTTCACTTCCAAGAAATAGCCCTCTGCATCTTCCTGGATATCGAGGGGGCGTTTAGTAACACGACCTTCGATTCCAGGGTAAGGGCAGCAGAGGTGCATGACCTGGGGACCACTATATGTAGGTGGATCTGAGCCATGCTTAGTGGAAGGGAGGTAGAGGCTCCCATGATGAATGAAAAGATGGTAATTAAGACCACTAGAGGCTGCCCACAAGGACACGCAGATGACCTTGTCATAGTAATACTTGGCAAATTCCCTGACACAGTCAGGAATATGGCACAAGGAGGGTTGGACATTGTGCAAAAATGGTGCATTAAACAGGATCTTAAAATCACCTGACTAGATGTGGCGTTCCTGGGATGTTGCTCACATTTGTCTCTTAGACATATTGGCGGGGCATTTCAAAAAACGTAGACAGTTACAGTACAGCCAATAACCTCTAGGAGTTGTGACCAACAGCTCCCTCTGGTGGCAGTAGTGTGAACTAAGTCCATGAAATTTGAATTTCCCGCCATTTTTCAATTTCCTGCCATTTTTTCTAGATGGGAGGAGGGGAGGGGCAGGAATTTCTTACAGGGGCGGTGGGGCAAAGGGACAGTGCCGCCTGAAGAATACTCATCACATAATCAGGAGAGATGGGGAATTAATTGATCAATTAATTAATTTACATAATTAATTTGATATCAAATTTTAACTTCAACCTGGATGCACTATTGTATAGAAAATTTATGGTAATTTCACCAGCTATAATGATATGCTTATATGTCGTTTCGAAGCAGGCAAACCCGTCCACCTTAGCAGGTTTGTAGAGGAAACATATCGGGCACTCTTTATTAAGGGATTTGGTCCCTATGAACATATGTTCCACTTGTTTATCCTCATTATTGTTGGATGTACAGGATGGATATAATTAAAGAACAGCTCCTCACAGAGGTGCAGTGTGGGCTGTAATAATTGTATGCCAGTGAAACTTTGTGGATATTCTAATGCTTTAATGAGGAATCGTTTTACATTGAAAAATAATTACCTTTCATTTTCGCCACCAGGTGCAAATCTGGCCCTGTGAATGTAGGAAGGATGTCTACAAATGTTTCCATATGTAATGAATTAGGAATGGGACATGGACAGAAAAGGTCAAACAAGTGAGAAAGACATAATATTGATTTTATTATTAAATGCTGCATACAGACTCTGTACAGTATGAGCACCAGAGACGTCAAAGAGTTGCTGCATCCATGAAACAACATGAACAACAGTTGCTCGAGGCAATTCTTATGGAATCTAAACAACGTTTTCCCATATACTGGTTTTCAGATCAGGTAAGGATCGAATGTATCCCTGGTAAAAACGTTCTTTCAGATATCGCCAGAGCCAAAAGTCAAATGGATGCAGATCAGGTGATGTAGCAGGCTGCTTTCTGCAACATACAATGCCATTTTTTGTTTGCAGCTAATTTCATCAATTTTTTTAAGACAATGCTCATGTCATTGCTACTTTACTGCTTGACTCCCTACTGTTAAGAAGGTACACGTAATTACAGATTTCGTGGCTAATTTTACCGAGTTTTTAAGAGGATACACATTTCATTGCTATTTTAATGATATCCTCCTTCCCCCAACCCATACACACTTCTTAGGAAAGGTCACATAAATATGGGTTTTGTCATTATTTTCGGCCACATTTTAAGAAAATACACATAAAATCTTGGTTTCGTGGCTAATTTCACCTATTTTTCACGAAGACGAACGTACGAGGTGCGACAATAAAGTAATGAGACTGATTTTCTTTGCAAGATGTGGCAACCCTGCAAGCTTTCATAGGCACAATATCTTTGACCATGGTCTATAAGCTGCTTCTAGTCCAAGCGGCACATTGATGCAACTGCTCAGTCGTGAGTTGTGTTGTAATAAGTTAGCAAGTGTTTGTGTCTCTCGTCATGGAAACGGAACCGCATAATATTGCGCAACAGTATGCCATTTCTTTTTGCGTTCAATTGGGTGAAAACACGACGACAACTTACGGTAAGCTTCAGAAGGCTTTTGGAGAGGAGGGTATGTCAAGAGCCCAAGTTTTTTGTTGACATAAAATGTTTAGTGAAGGCAGAACGAATGTTGCAGATGAAGACCGCAGTGGACGACCATCAACCTCAAGGACAGATGTCAACTTGGCCAGGATGCGTGAACTCGTACGATCTGATCCCCTCATCTGTGAAAATGATTGCAGAAGAACTGAACATCAATCGAGGAACGGTTCATCTAACAATAAATGCAGATCTTGGTATGAGAAAGATTTGTGCCAAAATGGTCCCCAAAAATCTCACACCACAACAAAGAGAAACACGGAAAAATGTGGTAGCCGATGTGTTAGAGCAAACGGAAATCAATCCAGAATTGTTGAGCCGTGTTATCTCTGGTGATGAAAGTTTTTTTTTCAGTACGATCCAGAGACAAAACGCCAAAGTTCGCAATGGTGCTCGAAGGGATCACCCAGACCAAAAAAAGCTCGCATGTCAAAGTCAAAAGTGAAATGCATGCTTGTGTGCTTCTTTGATTCCAAGGGAATGGTTCATAAAGAGTGGGTGCCTCATGGAGAAACAGTTAGCCAATATTACTACAAAGAAATTTTGGAAAGACTTCGTAAAAGAGTTCTTCGTGTCTGTGCCAACATTGCTGATAATTGGATTCTGCATTACGATAATGCGCCATCCCATACTGCTCTGTCAGTGCAGCCATTTTTAACCTCAGAACAAATTTGAGTACTACCGTACCTACCTTATTCACCAGATATCGCTCTGTGCAAGTTTTCCCTATTTCCAAGAGTCAAAAAGGCGGTCAAGGGACACCATTTTCAAACAACACAAGACGTCCAACAAGCTGTGACAAGGGTCTTGGAGGATATTACAGAAGATGAGTTCCAGAAATGTTACCATCAATGGTAGAAGCGCTGGAAAAAGCCTGTGCAATCAGAAGGGAACTACTTTGAAGGAGACAACACTAAACTTGACTAAAACGGTAAGCAACATTTTTTTAACATCAGTCTTATTACTTTATTGTCACACCTCGTAAATATGAATTTGTGAATACCACTATGATACATGTTCTGCAGGCACCTGATGGGATACCAGTTCTATTTTACACAGAGTACGCGAAGGAACTTGCCCCCCTTCTTGCAGCGGTGTACCGTAGGTCTCTAGAAGAGCGTAGGGTTCCAAAGGATTGGAAAAGGGCACAGGTCATCCCCGTTTTCAAGAAGGGACGTCGAGCAGATGTGCAGAACTATAGACCTATATCTCTAACGTCGATCAGTTGTAGAATTTTGGAACACGTATTGTGTTCGAGTATAATGACTTTTCTGGAGACTAGAAATCTACTCTGTAGGAATCAGCATGGGTTTCGAAAAAGACGGTCATGTGAAACCCAGCTCGCGCTATTCGTCCACGAGACTCAGAGGGCCATAGACACGGGTTCACAGGTAGATGCCGTGTTTCTTGACTTCCGCAAGGCGTTCGATACAGTTCCCCACAGTCGTTTAATGAACAAAGTAAGAGCATATGGACTATCAGACCAATTGTGTGATTGGATTGAGGAGTTCCTAGAAAACAGGGCGCAGCATGTCATTCTCAATGGAGAGAAGTCTCCCGAAGTAAGAGTGATTTCAGGTGTGCCGCAGGGGAGTGACATAGGACCGCTGCTATTCACAATGTACATAAATGACCTTGTGGATGACATCGGAAGTTCACTGAGGCTTTTTGCAGATGATGCTGTGGTGTATCGAGAGGTTGTAACAATGGAAAATTGTACTGAAATGCAGGAGGATCTGCAGCGAATTGACGCATGGTGCAGGGAATGGCAATTGAATCTCAATGTAGACAAGTGTAATGTGTTGCGAATACACAGAAAGATAGATCCTTTATCATTTAGCTACAAAATAGCAGGTCAGCAACTGGAAGCAGTTAATACCATAAATTATCTGGGAGTACGCATTAGGAGTGATAAAATGGAATGATCATATAATGTTGATCGTCGGTAAAGCAGATGCCAGACTGAGATTCATTGGAAGAATCCTAAGGAAATGCAATCCGAAAACAAAGGAAGTAGGTTACAGTACGCTTGTTCGCCCCCTGCTTGAATACTGCTCAGCAGTGTGGGATCCGTACCAGATAGGGTTGATAAGAGATATAGAGAAGATACAACGGAGAGCAGCGCGCTTCGTTACAGGATCATTTAGTAATCGCGAAAGCGTTACGGAGATGGTAGATAAACTTCAGTGGAAGACTCTGCAGGAGAGACGCTCAGTAGCTCGGTACGGGCTTTTGTCAAAGTTTCGAGAACATACCTTCACCGAAGAGTCAAGCAGTATATTGCTCCCTCCTACGTATATCTCGCGAAGAGACCATGAGGATAAAATCAGAGAGATTAGAGCCCACACAGAGGCATACCGACAATCCTTCTTTCCACGAACAATACGAGACTGGAATAGAAGGGAGAACCGATAGAGGTACTCAAGGTACCCTCCGCCACACACCGTCAGGTGGCTTGCGGAGTATGGATGTAGATGTAGATGTAGATGTAGATGTAGAATGTACTACGTTATTTACAGTTTTGGGGTAACTTTGTCGATTTGTCAAGAAGACGCATGTAAATACAGGTTTTGTGGCTATTCTATTGAATTTCCAAGAAAGCACACGTAAAACATGGGTTTGCAACATCCACCTTCAAGAACCTCAACGTATGATGTCACTCAAGCAGTACTCAAGAAGAGGTCGCACCAGCGAGCTACGTGCAGGGTCATTTACAGGTGAACCACTCTTTCCTAAAATCCTCCCAACAAACCTTTTCTACCTCTGTTCTCTCAAACACGTCCCATTTCATAATGCTTTGCAACGTTACGCAAAGATATTTAAACGATTTGACTTTGTCAAGCAGGACACTAGTAATGCTGTAACCGAACTTTACAGATTTTGTTTTTCCTACTCATCCGCATTAACTTACATTTTTCCACATTTAGAGCTAGTAACCATTCATCACACCAACCTGAAATTTTCTCTAAGTGTCTTAGATATTCCTACAGTCACTCAACTTCGACACCTCACCGTGCACCACAGCATCATCAGTAAACAACAGCAGATTGCTGCCCACCCTGACCGCCAAATCATTTATGCATATAGAAAACAACAGCGGCACTTTCACACTTCCTTGGGGCACTTCTGACGATACCTGTGTCTGTATGAACACTCGCCATTGAGGACAACATACTAGGCTTTACAACTTAAGAAGTCTTCCAACCACTCACAAATCTGTGAACCTATGTCACGTGCTCGTACCTTCGTTAAAAGTTTACAATGGGGCGCCGTGTGAGAGGCTTTCCGGAAATCTAGAAATATGGAATCTAGCTGTTGCCCTTCATTCACAGTTCACAGTCTTTCATTTGAGAAAAGAGGAAGCTGAGTTTCGCAAGAGCGATACTTTCTAAAACCATGCTGATTCGTGGACATAAGCTTCTCATGCGCAAGGAAGTTTATTACATTCGAACTGAGAATATGTTCGAGGATACAGCAGCAAGCCGAAATTAGGGACATTGGCTTGTAATTCTATGGGTCTGTTCTTTAACACTTCTTATATGCTGGAGCCATCAGCGCTTTTTCATCAGTCTCTTGGGACCTTGTGCTGAGTGAGAGGTTCACGATAATTGCAGGCTAGATTTGTAATTCCATCCAGACCTGGTGATTTAGTTGCTTTCAAATCTTTCAGCTGTTCTCTACGCCAAGGATTCTTACTCTATGTCGTCCATATGGGAGTCTGCCTGATGATCAAATGACGGTATGTTTGTACGATTTTCCTGTGTGAACGATTTATTAAACGTGAAATTTAAAACTTCAGCTTTCGTTTTGCTGTCTTCAACTGCCACACGAGACTGGTCAACAAGGGACTGAATGGAAGCCTTAGACCCGCTTAGCGATCTTATGTAGGACCAGAATTACCTCGGGTTCTCTGGCAGATCTTTCCCTAAGGTGTGACGGTGGTGGTTGTCGCACGCTTCGTGCACAGATCTTTTCACAAATTCAAGGATCTCTACTAACCTTCACTTGTCGTCATTAGTGCGTTTTCTTTTGCACCTAGAGTACAACAGCCTCTGCTTCCTCAGTATTTTTCGCATTACATTATTAAATTATGGTGGGTCTTTTCCATCCTTTATCCACTTACTAGGTTCATAACCCTCCAGACCACGATTTTCTGTCCGCTTAATCTTGGCCCATAATTCCTTTACATCCATCTTGCTGGAACTACGTGATGTCAATTCATTGTCTAAGTGAGATGCTAATAACTGCTTATCTTCTCTGTCTAGTAGAAAAACTCTGCTAGCCTTCTTGACTGATTTATTAACTTTCGTAATCGTAGTCGCTACAATGATGTCATGATCGCTAATCAGTTTTCTACACTGACATCGTCGATACGTCCAGCCTATTTGTAGCTACTAGATCTAAGATATTTCCATTACTTGTGTGCTGCCAAGCTAGCTCGAGACAGTTTTCAGAAAAGTGTTCAAAAGTACGTCGCAGGACTGTCTGTCTGAACCCCCACAATGAATCCATAGACAACCCGGTCTATACACGGTAGGTTAATGTCATCTGCAGCTAGTATTACACGATATGGATATTTATACGTTATTGACCATATACTTTCTTTGATTGACTCTAGAACTGCTGTAGCGGAATCGAGTGGCCAGCAAAAACATCCAACTATTAACTTCATTTCACCTACAACTTGTTCTACGAGTAGCCACTTGTTTCAGGAAGACACATGCAAAAATGCTGGTCAAACAATCTCCAGATCATGGTAATATAACAACTTACATGGATATTCACCCTTAACATTTTTTTAATTTGATAACGAATACACACACCAGGCCTGTTGTTGTTTTTGTGGTGGTCTTCAGTCCTGAGACTGGTTTGATGCAGCTCTCCATGCTACTCTATCCTGTGCAAGCTTCTTCATTTCCCAGTACTTACTGCAACCTACATCCTTCTGAATCTGCTTGGTGTATTCATCTCTCGGTCTCCCTCTACGATTTTTACCCTCCACGCTGCCCTCCAATACTAAATTGGTGATCCCTTGATGCCTCAGAACATCTCCTTCCAACCGATCTCTTCTTCTAGTCAAGTTGCGCGACAAACTCCTCTTCTCTCAAATTCTATTCAATACCTCCTCATTAGTTATGTGATCTACCCATCTAATCTTCAGGATTCTTCTGTAGCACCACATTTCGAAAGCTTCTATTCTCTTCTCGTCTAAACTATTTATCGTCCACGTTTCACTTCCATACATGGCTACTCTCCATACAAATACTTTCAGAAACGACTTCCTAACACTTAAATGAATACTTGATGTTAACAAATTTCTCTTCTTCAGAAACGCTTTCCTTGCCATTGCCAGTCTACATTTTATATCCTCTCTACTTCGAACATCATCAGTTATTTTGCTCCCCAAATAGCAAAACTCCTTTACTACTTTAAGTGTCTCATTTCCTAATCTAATTACCTCAGCATCACCCGACTTAATTCGACTACATTCCATAATCCTAGTTTTGCTTTTGTTGATGTTCATCTTATACCCTCCATTCAAGACACTGTCCATTCCGTTCAACTGCTCTTCCAAGTCCTTTGCTGTCTCTGACAGAATTACAATGTCATCGGCGAACCTCAAAGTTTTTATTTCTTCTCCATGAATTTTAATACCTACTCAGAATTTTTCTTTTGCTTCCTTTACTGCTGCTCAATATACAGATTGAATAACATCGGGGAGAGGCTACAACCCTGTCTCACTCCCTTCCCAACCACTGCTTCCCTTTCATGCCCCTCAGCTCTTATAACTGCCATTTCGTTTCTATACAAATTGTAAATAGCATTTCGCTCCCTATATTTTACCCCTGCCACCTTCAGAATTTGAAAGAGAGTATTCCAGTCAACATTGTCAAACGCATTCTCTAAGTCTACAAATGCTAGAAACGTAGGTTTGCCTTCCCTTAATCTAGCTTCTAAGATAAGCCGTAGGGTCAGTATTGCCTTACGTGTTCCAATACTTCTACGGAATCCAAACTGATCTTCCCCAAGGTCGGCTTCTACTAGTTTTTCCATTCGTCTGTGAAGAATTCGCGTTAGTATTTTGCAGCCGTGACTTATTAAACTGATAGTTCGGTAATTTTCACATCTGTCAACACCTGCTTTCTTTGGAATTGGGATTATTATATTCGTCTTGAAGTCTGAGGGTATTTGCCTGTCTCATACATCTTGCTCACCAGATGGTAGAGTTTTGTCAGGACTGGCTCTCCCAAGGCCGTCAGTGGTTCCAATGGAATGTTGTCTACTCCCGGGGCCTTGTTTCAACTCAGGTCTTTCAGTGCTCTGTCGAACTCTTCACGCAGATCATATCTCCCATTTCATCTTCATCCACATCCTCTTCCATTTCCATAATATTGTCCTCAAGTACATCGTCCTTGTATAGACCCTCTATATACTCCTTCCACCTTTCTGCTTTCCCTTCTTTGCTTAGAACTGGGTTTCCATATGAGCTCTTGATATTCATACAAGTGGTTCTCTTTTCTCCAAAGGTCTCTTTAATTTTCCTGTAGGCAGTATCTATCTTACCCCTAGTGAGATAAGCCTCTACATCCTTACATTTATCCTCTAGCCATCCCTGCTTAGCCATTTTGCACTTCCTGTCGATCTCATTTTTGAGACGTTTGTATTCCTTTTTGCCTGCTTCATTTACTGCATTTTTATATTTTCTCCTTTCATCAATTAAATTCAATATTTCTTCTGTCACCCAAGGATTTCTATTAGCCCTCGTCTTTTTACCTACTTGATCGTCTGCTGCTTTCACTACTTCATCCCTCAGAGCTACCCATTCTTCTTCTACTGTATTTCTTTCCCCCATTCCTGTCAATTGTTCCCTTATGCTCTCCCTGAAACTCTCTACAACCTCTCGTTCTTTCAGTTTATCCAGGTCCCATCTCCTTAAATTCGCACCTTTTTGCAGTTTCTTCAGTTTTAATCTACAGTTCATAACCAACAGATTGTGGTGAGAGTCCACATCTGCCCCTGGAAATGTCTTACAATTTAAAACCTGGTTCCTAAATCTCTGTCTTACCATTATATAATCTATCTGATACCTTCTAGTATCTCCAGGGTTCTTCCATGTATACAACCTTCTTTTATGATTCTTGAACCAAGTGTTAGCTATGATTAAGTTATGCTCTGCACAAAATTGTACCAGGCGGCTTCCTCTTTCATTTCTTAGCCCCAATCCATACTCACCTACTATGTTTCCTTCTCTCCCTTTTCCTACTACCGAATTCCAGTCACCGATGACTATTACATTTTCGTCTCCCTTCACTATCTGAATAATTTCTTTTATTTCCTCCTACATTTCTTCAATTTCTTCGTCATCTGCAGAGCTAGTTGGCATATAAACTTGTACTACTGTAGTAGTCGTGGGCTTCGTGTCTATCTTGGCCACAATAATGCGTTCACTACGCTGCTTTTTTATTCATTATTAAACCTACTCCTGCATTACCTCTATTTGATTTTGTATTTATAACCCTGTATAACACCAGGTCTACTTTCCCTTAAAACGAACTATCCCCCGCACTAATGGCACAACACACAATAAGATTATACTCGACTAGTAAAAGTAACGGCGAATACACTTGTGTAGAGAAAGGTATACCCATCCCGTGAAGCCCACAATAGTCTGGGAGAGCACACCTGGCTCTCGCTGTTTCTACGTATTTTAGGGATGCAGACTGTCACCGTCAGGAGAGTATATGAATAACTGCAGCGTCCATATTGAAACAAAACACCACACAATGCATTATGTCCAGAGTGCACCAAAAAGATACCCACCGTGACAAGTTCCTTACAGCTTCTGCCACACAGGTGGACAGTCAGGCAACGCTCGTGTCTGTAATAAGAGAGAAATAGGAAACTTCCCGCCCCCACCACAGAACGCAGCTGACGGCTGCCCCGAGCCCTCCCTGCAAGCAGCCACCACACACCACCCCTCCAGCCACTGCCCACCGAACAGCCACCCCAACCCAGAGCCGTGTCCAGTCCATTGGGGATGCTGCTTTAAACGAACTGCAAGAGGAATTACGAAACCAACTCATGCACAGCGCGAATTTGCAATATGCAGTCTATATTCCACATACTCTATCAGATCATAAATATCCTGACACCTACTAACAAAGATCAAGGGCGCTCATCCCCAGGGGCAAGAAGTGGAATATGCCTCTCCCCCCCTCCCCCCCCCCCCCAAATATCTCTTAGGGAAATGAAAATATATTGTCTAGTCAGGGGTTTCTCTCAAGTAAAATAAATTAAAACCCGGAATTACCTAGATTTTTTACAAGGTCAGACTGGAACTTCTTCCAAAATATTGAAACCACCCGATCCCTAACGATCCGTAGTATAACAAGGCCGGCGTCGCCTAACTGACGTCATCCAAGACGGCGGCCCTAACGTTAGCTGATGACGCGAGTATCTGTATCCAAGGTGGCGGCTTTTGGCGGGAAAGTGCCATACCAACCCTGGCGGCAAGTTTGAATTTTGGCGGGAAATTGAATTCTGTGTTTCTACAGGTCTCCCATTTCCGACTTTTTGCATGATGGTGCGACATCCTCTAGGAAAATGGGCGAATTTCCAATTTTGGAGGGCATTTTGCTCTAAGAGCTTACTCATGCAGCTGAGGGTACTTAGTATGGTGTTGCCCCCACTGTAGACTGTTCCTGATGTCATTCAATTCGAATATAATTTGTTTAAATTTCTATAATTTTGTTTAAATTTGTTGAAATTTGTTTAAATTTATTATCAACCTACAGCATTATTTGTTAGTTTGGTGTTACCACCATAAGAGGCTGAGATATCAGTCCTTCTTGAGCTTTCAGTGTGGAAGGAGCATGATGAAATTCTGATGCCAGACAGAGGGAGTTTTAATAGCTGTATTACATGCACTCACTCAGCTGAGAAGTGCATCCACAGCTCACTGCATGAAGAATGGAAGTGAGCATTAGTGCTTGAACATATGAAGAGGAAGAATACGGTCGTGCAAATAACTGCTTTGCATTAAAGATGCATTTCACAATGCATGGAAACATCTGTCCCTGCTGGAATTGTCTGTCATTTCTTAAACCTACATATAAGTTCCCACCACACAAGAGACAACTGCCTGCGATCCACTAGACCAAAGAACTGACCTAGTTCACTGCTAGAGGGCGTCGCGATAGGTCACGTGATCGTGCTGTTCAGTCCACAGGAGCACAGAATCATGACATCACATGTTTCTTTCAGCTGCACGTGTGCCCCAGCCGCATCGCCCCCCCCCCTCCCCCCCCCTCCCCCCCCCCCACCCGTTGGCCTGTAGGGCGAAATTGGCAGGAAAAGGAATCAACCTGTTCTAGGCTGCTGGGAAAGGAATTCGCGTAGTTTATTTATTATGCTGATAAAAAAAACAGTCACCCTGACGTGCTTGAGATCACAATACGCAGTTTACAGACCTGGAAACTACTAGTAGATAATGCAGTACACTGATTTGCAGAGACGCCAACGACATGTAAAGTAACAAAATTATCCAGTGCACAGCATACAGACGTGCAAACTACTCATAAATCAACGAAATAATGCATGCAAACATGCTCACAATGTTTAAACACCGAAAATAATGCAGTGCACAAACACTTAGAGCATTTAAAAAACGCTGCTTATCAGCGACTCTAACCCTGATTCTACTGGATGGAAAGCCTAACTTCACCCCTAACACATGGAAACTGTCCAGGTGCGGGAGAGGAAGGTTAGGTAACTGTACTTTATTTAGTTTGGTTGGGAAAGTGACGCAGATATCCATCCTAATTACGTAATTTATCACAAAGGTCGGTCCTAATTACACAACTATATGTACAGCGCTACACAAGGACGGAATAAAAATAGCGATGTAGCGCAAAAACTGACAGTAAAATACAACTGGTATTTTCCTGCTGAGAAAAAAATTCGCAATACCACTCGAAACTTAGACAAATATCGATCCTAATTACATAATTAATCACAAAGATCGACCTAATTACGCATCTATATGCAAAGCACTAAACAAGGACGGCAAAAACGTGCAATAAGCCGCAAAAACTGATGATACCATACAACTGGTGTTATCCTGCTGGGAAAAAATCTCACAAACCCACTCGAAACCACCGACAGAAGCACTCAGACTCTACCCTGCACCTATAAGCTAGGGGGAAATAGGCTGGGGTGTAAGGTTGTAACCTCCCCACAGACAAATAAATGAATGAAAAATAGGAAACATGGGCACCAAGTTTAAACTCCCCACAAAAATTTATAAATGAAAATTGACCAAAAACCCACAATAATATTAATTAAATAATGAACCATGAACGAAATGTAACCTCCCAAAAGAAATAATAATATCTGGTAAATTTTATAAAGGACAGCAGCGCTGACCTTCGGCCCTGTATTCTGAATAACGAAAGCAAAATTCTTACCTCAATAAACTGCAACTATATCTGCTCTTATTTATTGACACAGCTTCGTGCAATGCTGGCGTATATACATATATTTTTTTGATTCTTGGAAGGAATGCATAGGAAAAATTCTTTAAATTGAAATGAATCCTTTTTCTTCAAAAGAGTGGAAAAATTCTTTAAATTGAAATGATTACTTTTCTTTAAAAGAGTTACTTTATAAAAAAATTATTATTGGGGCATTTTTTCTGAACAAATTAAATTACAATTAACATACATTATTAAATATGCGCAAGGCTGCTTCTTTACCTTCTACAACAATACTCATCCTCCAGAGTCCCGACCAGAGTCGCGAGCAGAGCCAACGCCACCTAGGTGGCGTTGGCAGAGCACACAGCCGACGCATACCGACTCCCTACTCCCGTATTCGACTGACTACTACTGCAGACAGACTCCGACTACTGTCGACTCGCGCAGACAAGCGCAGACTAGCTTCTACTGTCGACTCGCGCAGACTAGTGCAGACACGCGACAAGCAACAACTAACGATAAACTACTCTCTGGTCAAAGATTCTGTCATGCTTCGCCCATCGCCAGCGAAGCATACACCTTACAAGGTACTATCTTTATTCTTTTCGATGGAAATACGTTCAGCTGACTAGATGCTGGTGCTGGACAGAGAGCAGTTTAAAAAGTGTATTACTTACAAGAATATAGAATCCAGCGGTGTTTGACGTAAGAGTTCACTACACATGCCTACTAAAAATCACCCTATAGCCCCACTAACCAAAGCCAATAAACGCCATCACAGCTGATGGAAAAAAATGCGTCACAGTTATAACTACACTTCGAAACTGTCGCGATAAAGCCAGCACTCGTACTTCACGGGTCATAAGGCATCACATCTACTGGGGAAAATCGTCGCCCTAAAAGAGTGCAGTTGAATGTGCGTTCTCCTCCATGTACAATCACAAACTGCCGAAGATCTAGCTACGGCATGGAATGACCGAGGGAGGGAGCTACTCTGCCCCTTGCTGCTCGTGCTGGCCGCCACCCTCCTTGATACGATCGCCCTTCGCCATCACAAAAGCAGGTATAGATAACTAAACAATACGAGATAAAAGGACGGCTTTCCCAAATGCATCTTGGTCATCTAAAGCATAGCCCCTAATGGCTAGGAGGCGCTGCTGTCGCAGACTGGACAGGTCCGCAAAGCCTCTCGTTCTGGGGTGGAAAACAATTTTGTTTAACGTCACGTAGGACACCTCAGCAGGGGCCGAGGCAGAACCGCGCTATCCTAGGGAACTATCCCGCTGTTCTGCACTCGATTATTTAACATCAACTCGACTCCTATAATAAAGCAATGTAAGTTGGAACGGAGTAGAAGTCAGAGAAAACTATATCTACCAACTTCTGTATGCTGTGTAGAAACAGGCTAAGCTGTGTTACTGCGACAGGACTGTGTTTTGACCCTTCTATGGAAACGGGAACTGTGAGAGGGATGAGAATTTTTACTACTGCACTATGGTGCATCCCCAAACTACATACAAGTACTACAGATCCGCGTCCCTCAAGGCCCATTCACATATATAACCCCAAAATGCTTTCTTCGTTATCTGTACCATCCAACAGAGAAAAATTACTAACTATAAAAAATGGTTCAAATGGCTCTGAGCACTATGGGACTTAACCTCTGAGGTCATCAGTCCCCTAGAACTTAGAACTACTTAAACCTAACTAACCTAAGGACATCACACACATCCATGCCCGAGGCAGGATTCGAACCTGCGACCGTAGAGGTCGCGCGGTTCCAGACTGAAGCGCCTAGAACCGCTCGGCCACACCGGCCGGCGAACTACAAAAGCTCCACTAACTTCATTTATTTATTTTTTTATTTATTTATTTATTGTTCCGTGGGACCACATTAAGGAGAAGTCTCCATGGTCATGGAACGAGTCAATACATGAAATTATAACACGATTGTAGAAACAGATAAAATGAAATATAAGAAACATATTCAGCTGACACGTCGTTAGTTTAAATAAAGAAAATCAAGAATGTAACACTGGAATTTGCTTAATTTCTTAGCTCTTCCAGGAGATCCTCGACAGAATAGAAGGAGTGAGCCATGAGGAAACTCTTCAGTTTAGACTTAAAAGCGTTTGGGCAACTGCTAAGATTTTTGAGTTCTTGTGGTAGCTTATTGAAAATGGATGCAACAGAATACTGCACTCCTTTCTGCACAAGAGTCAAGGAAGTGCATTCCACATGCAGATTTAATTTCTGCCTAGTATTAACTGAGTGAAAGCTGCTAACTCTTGAGAATAAGCTAATATTGCTAACAACAAACGACATTAAAGAAAATATATACTGTGAGGGCAATGTCAAAATTCCCAGGCTATTGAATAGGGGTCGACGAGAGGTTTTCGAACTTACACCACACATAGCTCGAACAGCCCGTTTTTGAGCCGAAAATACCCTTTTTGAATCAGAAGAATTACCCCAAAAAATAATACCATATGACATAAGCGTATGAAAATAGGCGAAGTAGACTACTTTTCGTGTTGAAATGTCACTTATTTCAGATACTGTTCTAATGGTAAATAAAGCAGCATTTAGTTTCTGAACAAGATCCTGAACATGGGCTTTCCACAACAGCTTACTATCTGTCTGTACGCCTAGGAACTTGAACTGTTCCGTCTCGCTTATAACATGCCCATTCTGTCTGATTAAAATATCAGTGCTTGTTGAATTGTGAGTTAGAAACTGTAAAAACTGAGTCTTACTGTGATTTAGCATCAAATTATTTTCCACAAGCCACGAACTTATTTCATGAACTACATTATTTGATAATGTTTCAATATTACACACAAGATCCTTCACTACCAAGCTGGTGTCATCAGCAAACAGAAATATTTTTGAATCACCTGTAATACTAGAAGGCATATCATTTATATAAATAAGAAACAGCAGTGGCCCCAGCACCCATCCTTGGGGAATGCCCCATTTAACAGTGCCCCATTGGGACTAAACATCATTACCACTCTCAATATTGCGAAGAATTACCTTCTGCTTTCTGTTCTTAAAGTAAGAGGCGATCCAGTTGTAAGCTACTCCCCTTACTCCAAATGTTCCAACTTCTGCAGTAATATTTTGTGGTCAACACAGTCAAAAGCCTTCGTTAAATCAAAGAAAACACCTAACGTTCGCAACCTTTTATTTAATCCGTCCAAAACCTCACAGAGAAAAGAGACTATAGCATTTTCAGTTGTTAAGCCATTTCTAAAACCGAACTGTACATTTGACAGCAAATTATGTGAATTTAAATGCTGCAGTAACCTTGTATATACAACCCTCTCGATAACTTTAGCAAACACCGATGGCATAGAAATAGGTCTATAATTATCAACATTATCCCTGTTTCCCTTTTTATAAAGTGGCTTCACTACCGAGTACTTTAATCGGTCAGGAAGCCGACCACTCCTAAAGGAAAAGTTACAGATATGGCTAAGTACTGGGCTAACATACATGGAACAATACTTCAGTATTCTGCTAGATACCCCGCCATATCCATGAGAGTTCTTGGTCTTTAGTGATTTAATTATTAACTCAATCTCCCTCTTGTCAGTATCATGGAGGAGCATTTCAGGTAACAGTCTCGGAACACTTTTTTCTAAGAGCGCTATGTGATACCCTGTTGGGACTAGGTTTCTATTTAGTTCACCTGCTATATTCAGAAAGTGATTATTAAATACTGTACATATATGCGACTTATCAGTAACACAGCCATTACCACTACGCACTGATTCTATATTCTCGACCTGTCTCTGCAGACCAGCCACTTCCTTTACGACTGACCATATGGTTTTAATTTTATCCTGAGACTTAGCTATTCTATCTGCATACCACATACTTTTTGCCTTCCTAATAACTTTTTTAAGCACCTTACAACACTGTTTGTAGTGGACTACTGCATTTAGATTGTGACTGTTTCTAACGTTTTGATATAATTGCCACTTTGTTCTACACGATATTCTTATACCTTTAGTCAGCCACCCAGTCTGCCTGTTTGTGCTAGTACCCTGTTTTGAACGTTCTAACGGAAAGCAACTTTCAAAGAGCACGAGAAAAGTCTTGAGGATAGCATTATATTTATCGTCAACTGTATCAGCGCTATAAACATCTTGCCACTCTTGTTCCTTGATAAGGTTTACAAAAGTCTCTACAGCAACTGGATCAGCTTTCCTAAAAAGTTGGTAACTATATTTAACATGTGTTGCAGCACAAAAATCTTTTAGAGTTAAAATTTGTGCATCATGATCTGAAAGGCCATTCACCATTTTGCTAACAGAATGCCCTTCTAGTAATGACGAATGAACAAAAATATTGTCTATGGTTGTTCTACTGTTCCCTTGCACTCTCGTTGGAAAGAATACGGTTTGCATAGGATTATATGAATTAAGAAGGTCTACCAGCATCCTTTTCCTTGCACAATCACTTATACAATTTATATTTTTTTCTCACAGAGAACTCGATAAGACTTTTACCACATCTATCTCCTGCTATATACCGAAAACAAATACTGCATGGGTGCAGGCATTGAGGACACGTGGTGGTCCTATCAAATATACAGGTATTGATAAACTGCACAGACCAGTTTAAAGTTGCTTCACCTATACTGTAGGAGGATGATCGTATCCCATGGACTATACTGTAAGTCGCAAGAGACGCTCTATGTAGTCCTTTCTCGTTGTTTGAAACATTGTTTTTTTTCTGCTGTAACACACTTTGTACACTGCCATACATTTTGTTTTTCCGCCACGATTTCGAGGCCTGTGTCAGGTTCTAAACTGACATTAAGACGTTCTGATCCATGGCCTCTCACAGAAAACTAGACGTTGCACGGTATAAATCATGTTGTTACTGCTGCTACCGTAACACACCACTGGGTGATTTTTAAATAAAAGTCAATTACAACCTAAGGAAACTGGAAGAGTTTTGCGGCGTTGTGGAGAGTTTCCAAACTACAGTCCAAAGGTGATTGACGTCCTCTATGTTTAAACTCATCTGTCACAGTGATGGAATAGCTGAAGGCTCTGTGTTCCGTTTCGACTGATTCCTCATATTGCAGTCATGTACGCGATCACTGTTTCGATGCTAGCCATCCCCAGAAGGCGTTGCCCCTCCACAAAACTCAGACAAGCGTTGTCAGTCAATCATTATGTGATAAGCAACAGTGTGCCAGTGGGCAGATGGGACTTCAAGATACTGTCCATGTACTGAAGTAATAAGCATCACTGTTGATAGTGCAAACAATTTTAGCAATTTTGCATGCGACAGCATGTTTCCCAGTTTCAGTATCATAGCTAAACAACCCCTTCTCCACTTTGCGAGTATCCACGCGAATATAGATAGACGACTATGCAGTACGTCCATTCATTGTTAATTCTCGATCACATACATCATCAAAGTATACCAGACAGCACTTTACATATTTCTAACACCTCGAGCATAGTGCTTAGTTTACGATCTATCTCTACGCTGATGGGAGTCAGAGAGCATTTTCGCAGTCTTAGGATAAAATTAGATGCTGAAAGACCCCATCGCACTGCCTTTGACCAACCCGCCCTGCAGCACCGTTACCGATTTAATCTGCAACCGACCGGAAGTAGACCGCTACATTCCACGTCTCGTGAATGAATGGAGCCTGCCGAGTCCTAGCCCATCCAAGTGCACAAGTTTTCTCGAGATGCACCCAAGTCGAGGAGGTTAGCACTCCTTATCGATGTATACCAACAGATTTGAAAGTGTTGTGATGTAATAGCAGACGGTTAAGAAGAACAAGAAACAGGTGATTTTTATGCTTGATGGAGCTCCAAATGGATGAGTTTGAATCATTTTTACGTAAATCAACCACGCTATCAATTTTAAAGGAGGAGGAGGAGATTAGTGTTTAACGTCCCGTCGACAACGAGGTCATTAGAGACGGAGCGCAAGCTCGGGTGAGGGAAGGATGGCGAAGGAAATCGGCCGTGCCCTTTCAAAGGAACCATCCCGGCATTTGCCTTAAGCGATTTAGGGAAATCACGGAAAATCTAAATCAGGATGGCCGGAGACGGGATTGAACCGTCGTCCTCCCGAATACGAGTCCAGTGTGCTAACCACTGCGCCACCTCGCTCGGTCTCAATTTTAAAGTATTGTTCTAGAGTCTAGGATCAGTACCTGGAAGGTACTGGTAAGAGAGAATATAAACACATGCTCTCCTAAGGCTACAACGTTCCACACTTAAAACAGGCTATAGTGTTAGATCACTAGGGTTTCCGACCTATCAGTCGTATGGAATGCAGCGCTGTTAATATCCCTACGTAAGAAATATATTTCAAGTGCATGACACACATCCTTCTTCCCGGTTTCTCTACGATAAACTATGGTATCGAACCCTAAAACGAAAAAACTACTTCCTTAAAACATCAGCTCTGCGTGATACGTGCACAATATAGCTTTCCAGAGACCTATAGCATCCACTGTTCACAGCCGATCACGGTTCAGAAATTATACTATGCCCACATCAGTCCCACATAAACTTATCTTCAGGAAAGGAGAATACTTCTTACAAGGGAATAGTAAACACGTAACAGCAGCGTCCGACATGTGAAATTACAAGTCATGCCGCCACTAACTCTGTAAACAGATCTGCCAGGCAAACGTATACACGGGGATTGTAGTGCCTCACAGACACCTATCACTAACTTATAATCATCTTAGTTATGAAGCTGAATTATCGAATTTTACACGCAAGATGCGACAGGGGATGGAGTTGTAACCTCCCCACAAAAATTTGAAAAGACAATAATTAAATGTCAAAATGAATAGAGCCAAGGTGTGACTTCCCAGCAAAAATAAAAGAAATTTATTTACATGTTTATGGTCATCGTGCTAAAGGTAACCTCCCAGCAGAAATAAAAGAAAAGTCTATGATAATATGAGCCAAATGTTTGGTCCCCACAAAAATTATAGAATAATAATGACCCAAATGTAAACTCGACACAAAAGTTGTGAAATGAACATTAATCATTAAACCCACAATAATGGGGCAGCATCGCCGAACTTAGGCCCTGTGCAATAATTAATCTGATAAATTGATTCTGACAGGAAAAGCATAGGAAATATTGTTTCAATTGGAATGATTCTTTCTTTTAAAAACGATTGCTTTGAAAACAAAATTATTATTGGGGCAATTCTTGAACAACTTAATTACAATTAACATATGTTACATTATCAGATGTGTGCAATGCTGCTTCATTACCTTATTTAACAATATACCTCGTCCCGAACCTTGACCAGAGACCCATGTCGACGCCCGCCAGCTCCTCACACACTACTCCGATTGAGTACAACTCGCAACTGACAACTCGCAACTGAACTCTCGCGCGGTCAAGTGCAGACTAGAAACGATAAACAACTCTCTGGTCAGAGATTCTGTCATGCCTCGCCATCGCAGGTACTGAATACACACGCGTTTCATAACCCTCCACTGGGGGGGCAAATATTTGGCAGCGATGGTGAGTCATTTGGACTTGTCATGAGCAACAAATTTTTTCATAATTAATTAACTTTACAATTACAGCATATATACAGATATTTACAGGTGTAGAACATGAAGTAAATATAGTGCACATGCACTGATTACAGAACATGTTAGGCAATAACATAATGTGAGTACAAAACATATTAACAAATGACATAAGTGCACACGCATTGAAAAAACTCTTTAGCATTTTCACAACAAATAAACATAATGGCAAAAAAAATCATGTTGACAAGTGACATAAGTGCACATACACTGTAGTTCAAAACATATCAGCAAATCAATAAGTAGAAATCATGCTAGAAAAATGATAAAAGTGCACATGCACTGTAGTTCAGAATATATCGAAAAAAATGTATAGGCCATGAATACAAATGATGTTAGCAAAAAAAATTATTTTCACTATGTTACAAGAATTAGGATAGGAAAGGGAAGGATTGCATCATGGTTGTAGCACTTTAGGTTGCACACAGCTGCACTGAAAGTCCATATCTTTCCACAGAAGTACAACACCAAGTGAGACAATCTGAAGTTCTTTTCCCAGAAGTATTTATCAGCGTAGCCAAGACACTGAAATGTCGTAGTAATATTCCATGTTATCATTTTGGCAGTACATCAGATACACCAAACAGTGGGACCATAATAACGTCTCCATCGCTCAGGGCGGTGGACAGCATGACGTGTCAACACCACACTCTTACAAGGCACACCAACGTAGAATTAGTGCAAAAACCAAATATAGTGCTCCATGATCAAGAGGATATATATGACAAATGGATATTGCAGTAATTCAGGGTAGTTAGGTCAGAAGGTGAAGGACATTAAGTCACGTACTAGTCTTCATTGGGAATTACATTAGTAGTTTGCGGCAGTCATAGCCCAGTTATTGAACATTTCTGTACCATGTATGTAGTATTACAGAAAAATGTTCATAAATTGTTTTACAGATAACATTGGCATTCATTACCTAATTACAAATCATCAGTAGTCATTCGTTTTACTGAGAACATTGAAAATCGTTGCCTGATTACAAATCATGAGAAGTCACTCGTTTTACAGAGAACATTGAAATTCATTGCCTAATTACAAATCATCAGAAGTCACTCGTTTTACAGAGAACATTGGCATTCGTTCCCTAATTACAAATCATAGAAGTCATTCGTTTTACAGAGAACATTGAAATTCATTGCCTAATTACAAATCATCAGAAGTCATTTCTTAAAACAGGAGGTAGTCAATACATACTATTACAGAATAACATTATTAATTAATCATTGGTCATCTCAATACAGTAATCAGTAGCATTCATTTCCCAGTTACAAAGCATTATTAATTAATCATTGGTCATCCCAATACAGTAATCAGTAGCATTTATTTCCCAGTTACAAAGCATTATTAATTAATCATTGGTCATCCCAATACAGTAGTCAGTAGCAATCATTTCCCAGTTACAAGGCATTATTAATTAATCATTGGTCATCCCAATACACTAATCAGTAGCATTCATTTCCCAGTTACAAGGCATTATTAATTAATCATTGGTCATCTCAATACAGTAATCAGTAGCATTCATTTCCCAGTTACAAAGCATTATTAATTAATCATTGGTCATCCCAATACAGTAATCAGTAGCATTCATTTCCCAGTTACAAAGCATTATTAATTAATGATTGGTCATCCCAATACAGTAATCAGTAGCATTCATTTTCCAGTTACAAAGCATTATTAATTAATCATTGGTCATCCCAATACAGTAATCAGTAGCATTCATATCCCAGTTACAAGGCATTATTAATTAATCATTGGTCATCCCAATACAGTAATCAGTAGCATTCATTTCCCAGTTACAAAGCATTATTAATTAATCATTGGTCATCCCAATACAGTAATCAGTAGCATTCATTTCCCAGTTACAAAGCATTATTAATTAATCATTGGTCATCCCAATACAGTAATCAGTAGCATTCATTTCCCAGTTACAAGGCATTATTAATTAATCATTGGTCATCCCAATACAGTAATCAGTAGCATTCATTTCCCAGTTACAAAGCATTATTAATTAATCATTGGTCATCCCAATACAGTAATCAGTAGCATTCATTTCCCAGTTACAAAGCATTATTAATTAATCATTGGTCATCCCAATACAGTAATCAGTAGCATTCATTTTCCAGTTACAAAGCATTATTAATTAATCATTGGTCATCCCAATACAGTAATCAGTAGCATTCATTTCCCAGTTACAAAGCATTATTAATTATTCATTGGTCATCTCAATACAGTAATTAGTAGCATTCATTTCTCAGTTACAAAGCATTATTAATTAATCATTGGTCATCCCAATACAGTAATCAGTAGCATTCATTTCCCAGTTACAAAGCATTAATTAATCATTGGTCAACTCAATACAGTAATCAGTAGCATTCATTTCCCAGTTACAAAGCATTATTAATTAATCATTGGTCATCCCAATACAGTAATCAGTAGCATTCATATCCCAGTTACAAGGCATTATTAATTAATCATTGGTCATCCCAATACAGTAATCAGTAGCATTCATTTCCCAGTTACAAAGCATTATTAATTAATCATTGGTCATCCCAATACAGTAATCAGTAGCATTCATTTCCCAGTTACAAAGCATTATTAATTAATCATTGGTCATCCCAATACAGTAATTAGTAGCATTCATTTCTCAGTTACAAAGCATTATTAATTAATCATTGGTCATCCCAATACAGTAATCAGTAGCATTCATTTCCCAGTTACAAAGCATTATTAATTAATCATTGGTCATCTCAATATAGTAATCAGTAGCATTCATTAAAGCATTATTAATTAATCATTGGTCATCTCAATACAGTAATCAGTAGCATTCATTAAAGCATTATTAATTAATCATTGGTCATCTCAATACAGTAATGAAATTATGTGCATAGTATTTATGCATTCATTATTCAAGTGACATACTATTCAGAGCTAATCAGTATTACTCAGAACTCTCTTAAACAGGTATCATTTTTTGGTCTGGTAATACATTTTTTTTGTTAGCAATGCATAGCATTGGGTAATTACAAGGGAAAGAGAAAGAAAAATTGCTTTTGGGTTGTTACTGTAAATGAAAATGTGTAACGTCATTCGTCATGAGTCAGCTGTAGCAAGGTTATGAAACAAGTAGAGTATATGTAATCACATTCGTAAATGACATAGATTTAATGAACAACTGCTTATAGCACATTAACGTCATAAATAATTTCTCCTGCAAAAATATATTTTAAAAATGGGTTATTCAGCTGAAGGAAGAAACGCATTTAATGCTGAAAAGTAGTGAACTTCGAATTAACAGGTAGTGAAATGTGTATAAAAATGTGTTCCATAGCTGTCCTTTCCAAAACCATCAGTCATTATACTATGCAATATAGCACCTGCTGTCAAAGCAAACTGCAACAAATACTTAAATAACTACATAGCATGAATACATAACTTCCACATTATCCTCATCTGTAAAGAAAAAACTTCATTATCCATCACTTCATTATCTATATTATCATAACTCCATTATTATCATCACCTATAAAGAAAAACTTCATTATCCATAGTAGCATATTCTTCATCATTATTCATCAGCATTCATTATCATCTGCAAAAAATTCACTTCATTACTCATTACATAACTATTCCTTATCTCTAGCATATTCCATCACTAAAACTAAGATGTGTAGTTCTGTTTGACAGCCTGCATCAATCGCCTTGTATTCTGAAAGAAAAAATTAGTTAAGACTGCTATTCTGCGATGTGTATAGTATATTCTTGTTAAAGCTTGTTAATCCTGATCCATTTACTCTTCCTCACGAGGTTTGCATCTTCTTTCAATCATTCCGAAGCTGAAATTCCCATTTCTGTTTAATTTATTTCTTTCACCCATCATTTCTTTCTGAAATTGATGAACAGAGATTAATGTCTTGTATTTAAATCATATACTCATTAAATAATGACTGGTTTATGGTAACATAATTAAGCATACAGCATAACATGACAAAAAACGTAATATGTGAAAAACTTATATAGTGTTCAGAGGCAAAAATGTACTCAGTGTATCACAATGTAACAGTAAAGTAGTCACCATGTTGAGATACCATAAGGCAAAATGTCAAAGTCAACTGGTGTTTGCTATATCTTAACTATTTCATTGTGCATACAAACAAAACATGAAACAATCATATATACCTAAGAAAGACAAAAAATGTGATGTTCGTTGTGTTCAGCTTGTATGTTGCGTAGTTAATAGAGGCGAGAATTAAAGACTTTAATGGAGAGAAAATTTAATAAAATTAATATGTCACTAGATAACATTGCATAATTATTCATAAGATACGTAAGTTTCTCTGGAAAAAATGTGCACAGTCTGATATGTAACGACAAGAAGAGCGACCTGCTAACCTTACCATGCTGGGCACTTGCCAAGAAAAAATATGATAATCATCAATAAGTAGTCATGTGAATATAATTGCAGAAATAGTCATAAAATGTGTAACTTCATCTGGAAAAATATGCACGGTCTGATGTGTAACTACAAGAAGAGCGACCTACTAACCTTAACTTGCCGGGCACTTGCCAAGAAAATATACGATAATCATCAGTAATTAGTCATGTGAATATAATTGCATAGGTGATCATAAAAATTAGCAAATGGCATTTTAGCATGTTAAATCATAAAGTGTCTTCATTCAATAAAAGGTTTGATGTTTGACCAGTGGTGAATGCCTTTGGATTTTCTGGTTCTCAAAGTTTCGACGTGTACAACATTGGGGTGAGGAATGCTGCGAATCCGATATGGACCTGCGTATAGAAGTTCAAATTTACTGCACCTACCTCTTCCTTTGTTGGATAAATAGTGTGTACGTACTAATATTTTCTGTCCAATGTGAAAGTCATGGCGTGTACAAACCTGTTTTTGCTGTCTTCTCCGGCGCTCTGTGGCACGTTTGATGTTGTTCAGCGCAATGTCGATTATTTCGTGGTGTCGTAATCGACGAGATGTAGGAAAATTTACTAATTCTGTAATTTTGTTTGGTGGTTCAACATTTTTCAGTATAACAGACGGAGATAGCATAGTGGATTCATTTGGAATGGAATTAATTACATCTTGGAATGAGAATATGTGTGTGTCCCAATCAATATGTCTTTTGTGGCAGTATATTCTACACAGTTTACCAATTTCTTTCATTAATCGTTCACAAGGGTTCGAAGAAGCATGGTACTTGGATATATAGATCGGAGAAATGTTTCTAGCTCGTAACATGCGTGTCCATATAGCAGAACGAAATTGTGATCCATTGTCAGAAATTACTTTCAACACATGCCCTACATGAAATAGAAAATGCTTTACAAATGCTTTCGAAACGGTTTTAGCAGTAGCTTTGCGTAACGGAGTGTAAGTAACAAATTTTGAAGTGAGTTCAACAGCGACAAAGATGTAGCAGAAACCTCTATTAGTTCTCGGAATTGGACCAAAAATGTCTACAGCGGCCATATGTCTCAATTTAACAGGTACAATTGGATGTAATGGAGGAATATGTGAAGTTGTGTCTGACTTAGCTTTCTGGCAGATTTTACATGACGCTAAAACTCGTCGTATACGTTTCTCCATGTTGGTAAAATAACAGTTCTGCCTCAGTATAAGAAAACATCTTCTGGCTCCGTAATGTGCATAACTTAAATGAGTATACCATATTAATTTGTTAACCAGTTCGTCGGGAATGCATAATAACCAATTGTTGCTGTCAGGATGAGAGCGGCGAAACAGAATGCGATTGCGTATAGTATAATGGTTTCTAATCGTAACATTATTCCTATCGTGCCAAAGGTGTTTAATATCTTTCCACACGTTGTCTTTACTTTGCTCTTTTGCTATGTCCTGTAATGACGACGAAATAAAATTTTCAAATGCAACTTGTTGAATGTACATGACGCTGAAATTTGCTTTGCAGAAGTTGGTTGCGATGTCTTGCTGATTGTTGCTGAGAGAACGAGATAGTGCATCTGCTATAATATTTTGTGTGCCGGGAATGCGAACGATTGAAAAATTAAATTCCTGTAAATAAAGCTTCCATCTGCTTAATCGGTCGTGAGTAAATTTAGCTGAAAGTAAAAATTGTATAGCTCTATAGTCTGTGTAAACGGTGGTGTGTCTTCCATAAAGAAAGTGCCGAAATCTCGTAAAAGCCCATACAACACATAATGTTTCCAGTTCTGTAACGGAATAAGTTCGTTCAGCAGGTGACAGAATGCGACTTGCAAATGCGATGTTTTTAATTACTGTTGAGCCATCTTCTTCAATTTCCTGAAAAATATGTACGCCTAAAGCGGTGTTGGAACTGTCGGTAGCAATGGAAAATTTTTTGGTAAGATCTGGGTGCGATAAAAGTGGTGCATTCAACAAAGCATGTTTCAGGTTCATAAATTCAGAATGTGCTTGCTTATCCCAGGACCAAATAGTGTTTTTACCTGTCAACTGGCATAATCTAGGTGTGTCTAAAGCAGAGTGATGAATAAATTTACGAAAAATTTAATTAATCCCAGAAAGCTGCGTAACTGTTTTTTCGTTGTAGGAACAGTAATGTCACGAAGAGCTTGAAGTTTTTCTGGATCAGGCGCAATGCCTTCTGCTGAAATTACGTGTCCATGTAATTTTATAGAAATTTTACCAAAATGCGATTTACTGAGATTAACTGTGAGTCCTTGTGCACGAAAAGTCTGCAACAGTTGTTCAAGAATCAGATTGTGTTCAGACCAGTTAGCTTCTGCGATAAGAATGCCGTCTACGTACGTCGTGATTCTGCCTTTAAGTTCTGTCGGAAGTATTGTGTTCAAACCGCGAATAAAAGCTGCTGAGGAAATTGTTAAGCCGAACGGTAATTTACAAAATTGATAAGTCACCAAAACAGAGAAAAGCTGTATACTTTCTGCAATTCGGATGAAGCTGAATTTGCCAAAATCCCGATTTCAAATCTAGTGTGGAATAAATAGCCGTACCATGAAATTACTGTAGAAGTTCCTCTAATGTCTGTGGTCGATCTGTTTCATTAATAATTATGTCATTGATGTGACGCGAATCAAGTACAAGGCGAAGTGAGCTATCCTTTTTCTTAACAATATGTAGCGGGTTTATGTACGGACTAACTGCCGGCTCAATAATTCCTTGGTCGAGCATATCCTGCAATTCTTTCTTAACTTGTTCTCTGTGGATATATGGAATGGGATAATGCTTTGCTTTAAATGTGTCGTGCTGTTTGACTTGAAATTCACACATAAAACCGGACATAGTACCAGGAATGTTGTCGAAAACTGGAGCTTGCTGTAAAAGAATTTTGTATAGTTGCGTGCGTTCGTCGTCTGTATTTGCACAGCTCTGCTTAACTTTATCAGAAATCATCTGCATTACGTCGTAGTCAGCTTCGTCTGGAGTATTATAGTTATGTACGTACGTATCCATGAACAATGTGGAATTACAGTCTATGCCACGTGATACGGAAATGACCTTTGTGCGATTAATTGTTTGTTCTTCCGTAGATAAAGAGTGCTAAAATTCCAAAGCCAATTGTATTCTCGTCCTTCAACATTAAATAGGAATTTTGAAAATCAATAACTGCGTCGTGTTGTACCAGAAAATTAGTACCTAAAATAACGTCTGTTGTCAATAAAGGAACAATCCAAAAATTTGAGTGAAAAGTATGACCTGCAATACAAAATGATAAATGCGTCTGTAATTTAACATCTACTCCTTTACTCGATACTGCTCCTTTCACTTTCGTTTTGCCTAATGGTAATGTAGGATAGGTATTCTCTTTGTTACACTCGTTGAAAGTTTCTTCATTTATTACTGACATAGGTGATCCGGAATCGATTACTGCTGAAAATTTCGATGAACCAGTTTTAATTTCGATGACAGGATGTGAAATGGTTTTTTGAACAACTGGTCTTTCCTGCAAAAGAGTGTCTCTGATATCGTCAAAAGTAATTACATTTTCGTGAACAACATTCTGTGTGTCAAAAGTAGTGCTTGTGTTATAGGAAGACGCGACCTGTACAATATCTAGTCAGATTCTATCTGAAGTGTTATTATTTTCTGGAGGATGTTGTGGCATTTCGACTATTTGAACTGTTCTGTTATTTCTTTCAAACGTATTACGCTCTGGATGATACCTACTGTCGGGTTCATTCATGAGAATATGTTCTTGTGGAAAATTTTGCTGTTGGTAAGACCGATTGTTATTATATGTACGCTGAAAATTTTGCCCATTATTTTTACGTCTGTCGTGATAGTCATTACTATACGGTGCATTGCGATAGAAATTGAAATACTGTGTTTTCTGTATGTAGTTGTTTCTTTGCTGCCGTGCGTTACTATTTGTTGTACCTGGGACTATACGTGCACGCGGCGAAACATTAAAGCTTGGCTGACCTTGTGCATTACATTGTTGGTTAGGTATGCTAACCGGCTGGCTTTCATGCTCTTGTGGTGGAAAACGTTTATTGTCACTAAAATGTGGTTCCTGTTGCTGAAAATTTTGACGATATTGATAATTAGAATTTTGTCAGTTATTAACGTTTTGGTGGTTGTCATTCGTGAAGCGTCTAATACCTTTACTATTGAAATTACGTGACTGATCGTAATTACTGTAAGTTTGTTGACCTTGGTTATTATATGTAAAATTTTTGTTTACAAAGGAAGAATCAGATTGCTGTACTTCCAAAAGCTGTAACAGATCTCTGAATGCCGAAATGTTTTCTTTTTGCTGACCCGTTAGAAGTGTCACTCTTAATGATCGTGGTAATTTAGAGATACATAGTTGAATAAGTGCAGATTCACTATATGGTTCACTTAGGTACTGGTTTTGTTGAACCATGTGTTCAAAAAATTGCGTGACACTGGGAAAATTTGAGTTCTCATAATTTGGTAAACTAATTAGTTGATCTTTAATTCCGTGCTGTGTCGTCTTCGACCAATACGCTGATAGAAAAGCATTCTGAAACTCTTCTACCGAATAGCATTGTCTCACGATCGGTCTCATACGAGTTGCCGGTTCGCCTTCCAAAAAACTGCAAATAAATTCAAGTTTGTGTGTTATGGGCCAAGTCGGTGGAAAAGCAAAGCTAAATTGTTGTATCCAATCCAGTGGGTGAATCTGTGTTCTCTCATTTTTAAACACTTTAAATTTTCTCATTGACAGAAAATGTTTGTAATCAAAATTATCGTCTCTGTATGACGGAACAGGTTCAGTATTGTAAGAGAATCTATTTGTCTGTGTCTGTACTCTCTGTAGATTACCCAAGTTATACGCGCTGCGTGAGTCTGACAAATGTTCACTAAGTAGCGTCTGCTGTAATGTGTTGAACGCTGAAATATTTTTTATCTCTGTTACCTCTTGCTATAAACTTAACAATTTTCTACGTAAGGTGTTATTAGATGACTCGATCTCATTGATTGTCTGTTGTAGATTTTGGAATTCAGGTGTATGGTTAAACAAAATCGGTGCAGTATCGTCTGATTTGCTGTCATTATTACTTTCAATAATATCAATACGACTGGCCAATTCATCACATTTTTCAGTCAGTATTTTTACCTGATCATCGGTTTTAGTGTCAGACGCATTAATCTGTTTTTGCATTTTACGTGTGGTTTCGTTCAGTTTTTTTAACGTCAGCTTTGATGTCATCGGAATCATGTGTTAGTTCTAATTGTTCGAGTCTGTCTATCACTGTCTGGATATCTGCCGTGTGTGTATCTGTTTTTGATTTAAGATCAGAAATTTCATCAAGTAATTCGGTGTTCAACTGTTCGATGGTATTAATTTTGTCCGATACTGTAGCAATATTGTTGTCTACATATGTTTTTGCCTTCGCAAACATTTTACGTTTATCTTCTCGTCTCTGTGCAGTGATTGTTTCCATGACTTGACGTTTTACTTTATTTTGATCCTGTATAAATTTGCGGAAACGCGTATCACTGTTTTGTATGTGGTGACTAAGACGTTCGTCAATTTGAGTGTTCTGTTGGTCGAATTTCGCGTCTATCTTTGCATCCAATGTGCGCGAAAGTTCTGCTGTCATCAATTTAAACTCGTCGCGTAATTGTGTTGTTGCTTTTTGAGAGCATTGTTTACCGACTGCACTAATTTACTCTCTAAGTGTTTCTGTTGTAGCTGTTTGCATATCCCTTAATTATTGAGCAACCGATCTAATTTCTTCGCTACTTTTCTTTGAACAAGCCTCAATTTCCTCGTGTAACTGTTCCTTAGTATCATGACACTGCGCGGCAACGGCTCTAATCTGTTCACTAAGCTGTCTGGAATTGTTGTCTAATTTTTCACTAAGGTTGTCATGTTTTTCATTCTGTTGTTTGACCTGTTCATTAAGTTGTTTGAGATCTTCATTATTATTGTCTAGTTTTTCATTAAGCTGTTTGTTCTGTTCACTAAGTTGTTGTTTAAAATTTTCACTTTGTTGTTGTAGCAATCTTGCCATAATTTGTTCAAAGTCAATATTACCGGCTCTATTCTCTGTGCTGTTTGATGACATACCTGCAATTGTCACATTTTGTGTGACCATTTGGTCATTGTGTAATTTACAAAAAGGTTTGCCAATCGGATGTACACTGTCAGTCACTATTTCGGAATTAAATAAATCTGTCTTACTTTGAGTATCCTGTTCATTATCATTAGAAAAATTCGTCTGTCCGTTACGTGAATTTTCCAAACCGAGTGTGTTAAACTAGACAGCGCTCATTACAATACAGCGCCCCGCATCATCAATTGTCGTCAAATTAACAGAGGAGACAATTGAGTTCGTTTGTTCATCATTAAGATAAAAATCGTCATGAGTGGTTGGAACGCACTGATTGTCAGTGAACGCAGGATTGTCATTATTACACTGCGTGTCACAAGTACTATTGGTGAAGTTGTTTAAGTCGGTAATTTCATTCTACACACCTCGCGATGTACTATTAACAGTTTTTCGCGGCATTTTAACACAAATCACAATTATTCACAAATGAAACAAAGACAATGCAAAATTCAACAAATACAAGTACAACAAAGAGCAACGAATTGCCAATGATCTGTGGAAGAAAGTCACAAAATTAGTAAAAGCGTTGCGCCAAATGCTAATTATATTTAAGTAAATAAGAGCAGATATCTGACTACTTCTCAAAAGATTCTCAAAGAAATACGATCCTGGTCCGGATGTCGCCAAGTGTAACCTCCCCACAAAAATTTGAAAAGACAATAATTAAATGTCAAAATGAATAGAGCCAAGGTGTGACTTCCCAGCAAAAATAAAAGAAATTTATTTAAATGTTTATGGTCATCGTGCTAAAGGTAACCTCCCAGCAGAAATAAAAGAAAAGTCTATGATAATGAAAATGAGCCAAATGTTTGGTCCCCACAAAAATTATAGAATAATAATGACCCAAATGTAAACTCGACACAAAAATTGTGAAATGAACATTAATCATTAAACCCACAATAATAGGGCAGCATCGCTGACCTTAGGCCCTGTGCAATAATTAATCTGATAAATTGATTCTGGCAGGAAAAGCATAGGAAATATTGTTTCAATTGGAATGATTCTTTCTTTTAAAAACGATTGCTTTGAAAACAAAATTATTATTGGGGCTGTTCTTGAACAACTTAATTACAATTAACATATGTTACATTATCAGATGTGCGCAATGCTGCTTCATTACCTTATTTAACAATATACCTCGTCCCGAACCTTGACCAGAGACCCATGTCGACGCCCGCCGACTCCTCACACACTACTCCGATTGAGTACAACTCGCAACTGACAACTCGCAACTGAACTCTCGCGCGGTCAAGCGCAGACTAGCAACGATAAACAACTCTCTGGTCAGAGATTCTGTCATACCTCGCCATCGCTGGTACTGAATACATACGCGTTTCAGAGTACATCGCATAAATCATAGTTCGTTTAGAGGAATGTGTCACGTTTCATCACACATGAGATGGAAGTCCTCTGATGACAGACAGGTTTGCCGTTAACGATCGCAAGTTGACAATGATTTAAATCACATACAGAACACGTGACTGTATTCGAGTCGAACGCAGGCTATATCGAGCGACTGATGCATCCTGACAGAACAGCGGAAAAATTGACCTGCACCAACTTCTCCCTCTCCAGAATGCATCATCAGTCTACCATTAAATCGTACCTCGTTACAGCTCCATCACAATCGATCACCCCGCCCACTCTCTGTTACCCTTTAATGCAGTTGCATGTAAGTTTAGAGGCGGATTGTTATCTGTCTTCCTGAAAAGCTCCAGATACAGTAGTCAACTAGTGTGTATCACTGTCACCTCAATAGACATACAGTATAATGCTGCCTCGACGAAAAAAAGTAACTGTTTCCCTGGTTCCCTTCGCTTCCATGTCGACGTTTTCTCGGGGTACAGAAGGTGGTAGATACAGTTTTCTCCGATTTCTACTCCGTTCCGACTTACATTGGAACGATCACATGTGCAAAGCTGCAGGGATGGTAGCGCAGAGTCAGAGGGGGCAGTTGCAAGATGCATAGGGACTACCTAAAACGAGGTTGGAATTTTACTGTAGCAGATAGTTCGAGAAAGGTGACTCGCTTCGAGATATGAGAGTGCCAGAAATATGATTCACTAGTGGCTGTAATCATCAAAGGACTTCTCTGTACGATCCAACCCAGGTATGTGCTTGAATGAAAGACTTGTTTCCAAATCTCAGACACCATTTCTACCGAAAGCGAAGCACTAGAGATCTGAAACGCTAGTGTAGATTTCTTACGACCTCAATCAGCACAAAATCTACTACTGATTGTGATCCTTCTCAGTCAACGATCGCCTATAACCCAATCGATATAGCACCATGCCATCGAGACAAAATGCGTTACAAATACTGGAGGAAATATCTAGCGGCGGCGGCGTAAGGGAGTTGCAAATACCGGTTTCATACAACGCTCCTTAGCCGAAACACTTTCAAAATATGGTAATTTTATTACGAGGTTGCACCATCGGCGACGCGTAACCGCACCGTTGGTTTGATACTATACACTCCGGTGATCAACGTCTATATTCTGCGTCACTGTATTTGTCTGAAAAAAGAAAAAAACCTCTTCATTCAGAGGTAATGCCATACCTCCATTTATAAAGTGAGTATAGCTTTTAACGTAGATACTTGTATGCACCTATAGAACCAAGACAGCTTGTGATGGTAATGTGGTTTTGTTTTTTAACATCTCGCTGCTTGTAAGACGATTACGCCTCTCTTTCTAGGACACAGTGGTACCACTCGCAAGAAAACTTATTAGGAATGTCCACCCATCGTTGATTTTCGGTCAGTATTATTTCGTATCGCCGTCAATCAGTTACTGACGAAGTATTAGTAATATGGGGTGTGTGACAGGTTCGCCTTGAGCATCAGGCTTGTGAAGTATGTGTTTGTGTTCAGGCATGTGCAAAGGAAATGACTATGTCCAGTCGTAAAGAAGTTATGGATTTGACGTGGAATACTGTGATAGCAAAGGGAGGAGGAGTATGTCAAGTCATAAGAATGTTAGAGATATTTCTATTTCCAGAGCCGCAGCCGTCGGCAGGGCTATTTCCGATACTTCGCTCATTGTCGAATGTCGTTCAACTGAAACCGCAATCCTAACATTTATTTGTAAGTATAGCGATCAAATACACATATATGTGACCAATTTAGTAGGATGCTTCTGTCTATGCGCGCTTGGCGCGGCGGTGGCATGTGGCGGGAATGGTTCACGTTTTCTGCTAACGGCTGGAGCCGTCCGAATGGATAGGCCTGTTGCAATGCGGGAATATAGTTGACTTAACCGTGTAGTCCTCTAGACGGCCGAATAACGAACTAAAACTTAGTACGTGTTGAACAGCTTTCGTGATCAAGTGGAAATTGAGAAGATTTAATATGAGCATGTGTTTTCGCTGGGCCATTATTTCCTCCCATTTAAACTGTTCGGTTAACTGCTTCTTCACATTTCGCGTCTTTATTTAGTTGAGAGAACATCGATTATGGTGAGTACATCTAGCAGGTGGAAAACACGTTTGCTGGTTCTCTATACATGAGAAACACCTTATCCGACTTTGTAAATTATAAGAGTGATTTGGAATCTGATACATCACCGACATCGGCATTCGCGAGTGGAAATATCAGTTTCCTCTATTTTCTTTTTCGAGTTTCCACGCAAAGGTCTCTGCAGACGGGATAAGTTTCTCTCTGCCGATCATTAGTGATCGGTGGCGGTACACTTCGCTCGACGTCTCAAAATGATGGAAGCAAGTGCAGTCGAATTTAAAAAAGTATACCGATTTTGCTCATAAAACTAAATAAAAATGGACTTTATCTATTTTTGTGGAAAGAGGACATGTATTATTGTCGCGAACGTTTTTTTTAAATAGTTGCTTTATTATAGGAGTCTAGTTGATGTTAAATAATCGAGCGCAGAACAGCGCGATAGTTCCCTACGAGAGCGCGGTTCTGCCTCGGCCCCTGCTGAGGTGTCCTACGTGACGTTAAACAAAATTGTTTTCCACCCCAGAACGAGAGGCTTTGGGGACCTGTCTAGTCTGCGACAGCAGCGCCTCCTAGCCATTAGGGGCGGCTGCGCCAATATGCTTTAGATGACCAAGATGCATTTGGGAAAGCCGTCCTTTTATCTCGTATTGTTTAGTTATCTATACCTGCTTTTGTGATGGCGAAGGGCGATCGTATCAAGGAGGGTGGCGGCCAGCACGAGCCGCGAGACTGTTGGAGGAGTAGCTCCCTTCCTCGGTCCTTCCTTCCCGTAGGTAGATTTTCGGCAGTTTGTGATTGTACATGGAGGAGAACGTACATTCAATTGCAGTCTTTTAGGACGACGATTTTCCCCAGTAGATGGGATGCCTTATGACCGTTCAGTACAAGTGCAGGCTTTTTCGCGACAGTCTCGAAGTTTAGTTATAACTGTGACGCATTTTTTCCATCATTTGTGATAACGTGCATTGGCTTTGGCTAGTGGGGCTATAGGGTGATTTTTAGTAAGCATGTATTGAACTCTTACATCAAACACCGATAGATTCTATATTCTTGCAGGTAATACACTTTTTAAACTCCTCTCTGTCCAACACCAGCATCTGGTCAGCTGAACGTATTTCCCACCAAAAAGAATAAAGATAGTACCTTACACCCCAGCCTTTTCCCCCTAGCTTGTAGGTGTAGGGTAGAGTTTGAGTGCTTCTGTCGCTGGTTTCGAGAGGCGTTGCGTGATTTTTTTTTCAGCAGGACAACACCAGTTGTATGGTATCGTCAGTTTCTGCGCTATATTGCGACTTAAGGCCGTTCTTGTGAAGCTCTATGCATATAGTTTTGTAATTAGGAGCTGTTGTTGTTGTGGTCTTCAGTCCTGAGACTGGTTTGATGCAGCTCTCCATGCTACTCTATCCTGTGCAAGCTTTTTCATCTCCCAGTACCTACTGCAACCTACATCCTTCTGAATCTGCTTAGTGTATTCATCTCTTGGTCTCCCTCTACGATTTTTACCCTCCACGCTGCCCTCCAATACTAACTTGGTGATCCCTTGATCCCTCAGAACATGTCCTACCAACCGATCCCTTCTTCTGGTCAAGTTGTGCCACAAACTTCTCTTCTCCCCAATCCTATTCAATACTTCCTCATTAGTTATGTGATCTACCCATCTAGGAGCTACCTTTGTGATTAATTACGTAATTAGGATGGATATTTGCGTCAGTTTCCCAGCCAAAATAAATAAAGTACACTAACTTAACCTCCCCCTCCCGCACCTGGACAGTTTCCATGTGTTAGGGGTGCACATAGGCTTTCCATCCATTAGAATCAGGCTTCGAATCGCTGATAAGTTGCGTTTTTTAAATGCTCTGAATGTTTGTACACTGCAATATTTTAGGGTGTTTAATCATTGTGAGCGTGTTTGCACGCATTATTTCGGTGATTTACGAGCAGTTTGCAAATCTCTATGCTGTGTACTGGATTATTTTGGTAATTTACGAGTCGTTGGCATATTTACACATCAGTGTACTGCATTATTTACGAGTAGTTTCCAGGTCTGTAAACTGTATATTGTGATCTCAAGCACGTCAGGGTGAGTGTTTTTTTATCAGCATAATAAATAAACTACTTGAAATCCATCCCTAAATAAATTGTTCCAAAAATAAATAATGTTCACTCCTCCCTCTCTCCAGCAGCCCAGAACAGGCTGATTCCTTTTCCTGCCAATTTCGCCATCCAGATTGCGGGAGGGATGAGGAGGCTGGGGCGCAAGTGCGGCTGAGAAAAACATGTGATGTCGTCATGATGCTGTGCTCCTGTGGACTGAACTACACGATCACGTGACCTCTAGCGGTGAACTAGGTCAGTTCTTTGGTCTGGTGGATCGCAGGCAGTTGTCTCTTGTGTGGTGGGAGCTTATTTGTAGGTTTAAGAAATGACAGACAATTCCTGCAGAGCCAGATGTTTCCATGCATTGTGTAATGCATCTTTAATGCAAAGCAGTTATTTGCAGGAACGTGTTCTTCCTCTTCATATGTTCAAGCATTAATGCTCACTTCCATTCTTCATGCAGTGAGCTGTGGATGCACTCCTTAGCTGAATGACTGCATGTAATACAGCTATTAAAACACCCTCTGTCTGGCATCAGCAATTCGTCATTCTCCTTCCACGCCAACAGCTCAACAAGCACTGATATCTCAGCCTCTTGTGGTGGTAACAATAAACTAAGCCAATAATGCTGTAGGTGGGTAACAAATTTAAACAAATTTCAACAAATTTAAACAAAAAAATGGTTCAAATGGCTCTGAGCACTATGGGACTTAACATCTGAGGTCATCAGTCCCCTAGAACTTAGAACAACTTAAACCTAACTAACCGAAGGACGTCACACACATCCATGCCCGAGGCAGGATTCGAACCTGCGACCGTAGCGGTCTCACAGTTCCAAACTGAAGCACCTAGAACCGCACGGCCACACCGGCCGGCAAATTTAAACAAATTTATACAAATATAAACAAATTTAAACAAATTATATTCGAACTGAATGAGATCATGTGCAGTCTCTAGTGGGGGCAACACCATACCAGTTCCTCTCAGCTGCAGGTGTAAGCTCTTAGAGCAAAATTCCCTCCAAAATTGGAGATTCCCGCCCATTTTCCAAGAGGATATCGCACCATCATGCAAAAAAGTCGGAAAGGGGGGCGGGGGAGCATAGAATCACATAATTCAATTTCCCTCCAAAATTCGAAATTCTCGTCTGTTTTCCAACAGGATGTCGCACCATCATGCAAAAATTCAGAAAGTTGGGACCAGCAGAAGCACATAATTCAATTCCCCGCCTGAGGGGTCGTTGCACTTTCCCACCAAAAGCCGCCATCTTGGATACTCGAGTCATCAGCTAATATCACGGGCGCCATCTTGCATGATGTCAGTGGGGCGACGCCGGCCAGGTTATACTACTCCGGTCTAGCCCGCCTCTCTCCCTACAAACTACTGAATGATCTGTCTTGGCGAAAATTGATACGAGACCGGTCTACTGGTAGAAATGCATACTGTAAAGACAAAAAACGAGAAATGATGGTTCGACTAGTGCCCTTCCACTATGTGTTTCAGCAGAATGCATGTGTGAATTTACGTCCCTCCAGAAAGCTTGTATACATCCCTAGATATATGTGCCTCCATTCGTGTTACAAAAATTCACTTTCAATTGTAGTCTGACAATTCTAATATTTTTGTCCAACAATTCGACAGGATGATCATTGATAAGTGTATCACACACGAACTGACACTCCAAATCCTACAGATAAGTCTGTCTTCGTTTTAAGTTCCACTACCGTAGTGACCACAAATACAGTGTGACACTCCTAGGGGAGGTCAAGCATATTTCTTTTTTGTATCCTGTTAGTGCCATTCGTGACTGGCACGCGGAAAGAAGGTCGGTCAAAATTTTGAGCTGTAGAAGTACTTCTATACCAGTAACTTTATCAATGGCTTTTGTTTATAACTCAACAACATAAATTGAATCTGCTTATTAATTATTCATCCGTTTACAGGCACACAAAACGCACGGAAGAATGTGTGCTATCCACCCAGTTTTCTCTGTCACTCACTGAGTCTCTAGCACTTTATTTAATCTACCACACCTTAGCAAAGCGTTGATAATAATTATCTTGGTTCCCAACTTTTACTCTACCATCATTCTGACTTACACCTCCATAGCTTAGCAACCAATGTAGATTTTTGTTGACTCGGACGACGACTAATGTGGTAAGGCTTTTTTTTATTGCCTTTCGAACCATGCTGCTTATATAGGCCTACTGTCAACGAAAAAAGCTTTCACAAAACAACAGGACGACCATTAATTTCGTGTATTTGCCTCCCATAACAAAAATCGTTTTGGGTTTGTCAATTTATCTACCTTCATACAAAGTTCGAACCAATTCGTGCAAGTTTAAAGTATAGTAGTGGTGCGCTTCAAAAACCTTTCTGTCCATACTTGCATGTAAAATCCGAATGGCGATCATTTCAATTCCACCCTGATCAACATATTTTGCAAAAGGAATTAATCGATTCTCTCAATTTACCTGGGCATCAGCTCCAGTTCATCATTCAAACCTTGCTTAATACACTGTAACATAGCTACATTAAGACAGATGTTCAAATTGCTATATAAATGGCCACTGGTCCACACTATCCTAAAAATATTTTAACCCCTTGTTCCTAGCTGAAATAAGAACTGAGCACTA
This sequence comes from Schistocerca serialis cubense, assembly GCF_023864345.2. Lineage (NCBI taxonomy): Eukaryota > Metazoa > Arthropoda > Insecta > Orthoptera > Acrididae > Schistocerca > Schistocerca serialis. The sequence continues at coordinate 44,622,196 of NC_064646.1, read as the reverse complement.
ACTCCAATTCTGCACACAGCCCCCTCAAACATATCTGTTATGGCACTTCCGTGTTGTAAACATTCTGTAACTGAGCAGCTGAAAGAAAATTCTAAATTACAAGTCATCTCTGTGTTGATGATGTTTAACATATTCCTCCATAAGTCATCGAGAACTTGGAAACCTTTGCGTCTTTAACTTGCTGCTTTATGTCCCTTGAAGCTTCATGCTATTTGTACAGGGTTATTTATTACATAATCATCATTTAATGGAATTTAAGTACAATACAGACACGTTAGAACCTGCTTTCGTTGCTGGATCGTGTGGGTGGTACATTCATTTGCTTTGTTTGGTGGGTGGAAAACATGCCTTTTTCGCTGTAATCATTACTTGAGATATGTGGAATGTTGTGATCACCTGAAATGTGTTTTGTTAGCTCTATGCAGAATACAACATTTCTTTTGCTGTCATATTATTCACAAGTGAGGTTACGTTTACAAGACAGCCTGCATTCAACAGGGAGAATACCTGCCTGTGGAATAAAGAAAATTGATATGCAGCTTGTCAATACGTGGGTTGATAGTGTTTGACTATGTGATTTGAACCGATATACTTCCGATAAACTAAACGTAGCTGTGTACAAAATGCCTCTCCTACTCGAATGGAATATGGAAAGAATGTCTCTCGGTTAAACCTTCGTTTTAGCCCAAATTTTCTCACTGCAGATTCTACCTTTGCTCATGACACAGGAAGCGGTAAAGAGATCCACCCTCAGCTCCTACTTTTGTCTGAATATCACTTTCTCCCATATCCTCGCCAGTAACGAATCTTCTTGCAGCAACCTGATTTTGAATTGTGAATCATATTCGTCAGGTGCATTTTCTCGGGTGTTTCGGCAGATATTACCCAAACAAATGCTGTTCATCATGTCTTTCACGCGACGCCCATTGTGGTCTGAAAGTTTTGGTTTGTTTCCCTTTACAACCAAAAGCATTTTTAAAGCTGAATCTTACGTTCCCATTCAATAGAATGGTCCCAAACTAGTTTAGTGCGATATGTATTAATAGGACAGCAAAACACGAAGAATAATCGGTACTCCAATAGCGATTGAGCAGCGCTGCTACTGCATGGCTGTGGTAGTCAGCATGGGCCTGGGAAACGCTGCTCAGTCACTTATTCTTCGTGCTTTACTGTCCCTGTTAATACATATCCATAACACAAATATCATTCAAGAGACAACTAGCAGACTGGGACACACCTTAAAGGTCTGTTCACACTATCCATCACGGCACCATCATGTCACAATATCATCACATGAAGGTGTATTTTCACTGTCCATCACGTCACGACACGTCAAGCCAATTGAAGTCACGTGATCTCATATCACAAGGCTGTCCTCAACCGTTTTTTCGTGGGAATTTTCAATTTTCGCAAGATGACTTACAACTGTTTTTATGTCCAAAGAGCGTATATAAAACGTGGTAGCATATATACGTAGATGTTGTAGTTCATATTTGTACGAAAATGACATTTATAGGTTGAACATTAAGGAAAGAAGACACAAGTGAAAAACAATGCAAAAAGAATGTGGATATGAAAAATGCCATTATGTGGTACAGAAGGGAAATTTCACACACTATACAAGGAACTCAAGGAAGAGGAATCTGCATTTTACACGTTAGAAAGATGAAGCAACAATTTCTTTCATTTGTTACATCAAATTTCTGCAAGAATTGCTAAAAGGAACACATGTTATGGGCGGTCACCACATCCCATGAAAAATGGGCCTGTTAAAGGTTAAGTTTAGTTGTCAGCACATTGCAGTTTTTTGTGTAATAATCTTATCTCCCTCAATACCTTTCTCTTAAGAGTCTAAGTTTTCTTTCCATCTTGTATTTGGCTTTTAATACTTCAGGGGCCTTATTTGTCCTGGGATTTGCCAGTGAAACCACATAAATATTGACGACTTATGTTTGCAAAACTGTTTCACACACAATGCAGAGAACCACTTAACAATAAATAAGCCTGACAACATATATTTAAACAAACAACTCTAATACACTAGTCGATGTTTACCTCACAAAAAATACATTTTGCCACTTTTGCAGTGCCTGAAGGTTTAAGTCCATTTCTTTATGGAACATTACAAATGCCTGACAACATACAAATAAATTCCACGTACTAATCAGATTCTACCCAAAGTATTATTTTTAATTCATATTGCAGTCATATTCCATTTAAAATATTAAATACAGTATCGGTATGAATATAAATCCACTTTATAAATGTACTAGAGTAAGTAATTTAGTGTGCTCATGTCATAAAATTCAGACTGCTGCCTCACTACTTCAATTAATCTTTCATCATTCATTATAAATTTTAACAAAAGATGTAACAAAACGAAACAATTTGTAACAAATAATTGACAACAAACGACTGACATCGACCATGAAAACCACACCCAAATGAAATATGGAGATCTGAGCATGGCCATGAATTGGGAGGAAATGATCTTGGGGGTCACATGACCAACAACAGACGAACTACGTCAGTCATCAAAACTTTCTTCCTGGGAAACCTTGATAGCGCCATGGCCTGACATGAAGTGATGGGCAGTTTGGTTGCCGCCACTTGAATGTGGAGCAGAATGTTTTGACAGGATGTGAGCTTTCATGATGTGATGGACAGTGTGAATTTGCCTTAATACAGTTTTCCATTAAGTTCCAGTGTTTGCTGTCAAAAAATGAGCTTACTGACTATGCAAGTACAGATGAAGAATACAGCCACAGCTCTCATAATTGAGTGTGACAAAGGAGCGGAGCACCTGAGTCTGTACATCATGATAAGCTGGGGTCGCTCTATCGAATGGGCATGTAAAATCCCGCATAAAAAATAATTTTCTTTGTTATGGGAAACAAATCAACTATTTCCATCGACGATAGGACTCACATGAGAGATGTGATGAGCTGTATTTGTTTGGTATGACTCCAGCTACTCACAGCAAAAACGAAATCGCGGATATTTGCCAAAATATCAGAGAGTAAGCGCCTGATGACTTTTAGGAGAGACATTCTGTATATAACACTAGGGATAGGGGCGATACTTGATAAATGTTTCCTGCACTAGAGTATCCAAGACCAAAAACAATTTTACATACATCAGCAAGGTGTTTCTGAACAAAGTACCACAAAATGTAAAGGATCTGCCACACAATACATTTAAAATGGTTATTGAATGTTGACTGAAAAGTAAGGCCTCCTACAACGTTGAGAATTCCATGTGTAAGAGTGTAAAAGATATAGTAATTTAATTATAGTGTAAACTAAATGCTGTACTCTATAACATTCAAGTGTAAATTGACATTTATGTAAGTTCAATGTGTACTGTAACATTATCTTCCGTCTTCCGTAAGGAAATAACTTGCACTTGACGATGTCTCATGCAACAGCGATTGTGGGGTGGCAGGTAAAATTTGTGATTGTTGTGTATTGTCTTTGTACACCGTCGTTCTCACGCGAGCCTGGCAACTATTCTTGTGGTCATCCAGAAAGCGGTGGTGGTGGTGGTTAGTGTTTAACGTCCCGTCGACAACGAGGTCATTAGAGACGGAGCGCAAGCTCGGGTTAGGGAGGAATTGGGAAGGAAATCGGCCGGGCCCTTTCAAAGGAACCATCCCGGCATCTGCCTGAAACGATTTAGGGAAATCACGGAAAACCTAAATCAGGATGGCCGGAGACGGGATTGAACCGTCGTCCTCCCGAATGCGAGTCCAGTGTGCTACCACTGCACCACCTCGCTCGGTATCCAGAAAGCGATGGAGAACATACTGACCATAGTTTTCAGTCTGCACTGCCACATTCTCGTCCAGCCCACTGAAAGAAATGTTTCTATTCTCTTTCTACTTAGCGGGATCAGGACTATGATTATAAATGAAGATATAAAGTTCTAGCTCACACATATATTGAGTAAAGTATCTTATGTACAACACTTTCAAAGTCACTATGTTCAATTGACAGTAAATCTCCCTATTCTAGACAGCACAACCAGCGGTTCAGAGGCGACCTATATGGTATGTTTCTACCAAATTGTCTTTCGTCCTGACTACTAATACTCAAATAAACGCTCGCCACAAAAGTGGAAATAATAGTCACCACTTGCCACGTGGATTTTGTAATGATCATGGGCGGCACACTAACAGTTACTTTAGCGGAATCTAAACGATCCAGGACGGTAAACAGTCCTCGCGAGTTCACTATTAGTTATTACAGAAAACACGCAATCCGACGTTTGACAGACGCTGGTCCTACAGTGGCTGAATGCGAAGTGAACCTTCTTCCTGCATCTGTTGCTCTCATCTAATACTTTCCCCTCTTTAGGGAAGCGTGTGGGGGAGTTTGTAGCCTTGTGGCTTTTACTCCTCAGTGTCCTTGTGTGTGTGAATTTATCTCTGATTTTTTTGGTGTCTGTGAAGTGTGATGAATGTTCTGTGTGTGTCTGGTACTGCCTGGAGTTGGCGAGATGATTGTTATTTTTGGAGCGGGAAGAGGATTAGGATTTGGATATAGGGATGTTCTCTTCGACTTACTCATCGAAGATCGTCATAGGGCGTTTGTGCTTGTTGCGGGACATGTCATACCGACCTAAGGAGCGGATGAGATTATTTACAGATTTGGAAGAGCTCTAGTAGAAAGCCCTTGCCAGATCTTGGAATCTTTCTTTGAGGAGTGGGATTTCGTCAGCGGCGTGCAGATCATCAGTGGGGAATCCGAAGGGTAGGTGCAGTGCCCTCCTGAGGGCGCGGTTTTGCAGTCTGTGGAGTTTGTCCAGATGCTGCTTTGCCGCGTATCTCCAGACGGGGCACGCATATTCCATTACTGGCCGGATCAGGGCCTGGTACACATTTACTCCTACTGGGCAGGGAAGGGAGCTGGTTGAGTTCAGGATTGGGTATAGGATGGATATTCTGGCGCAGACCTTCCTGTGGACCTCGTCTATGTGGGGGTTTCCACGTGAGACGAGAGTCCAACGCTACACCAAGGTACTTGTCGGTTCTGCGCCAGGGGAGCTGGGTTCCGTTTAGGTGAAGATGGAGGGGGGGGGGGGCCTTAAGGAGGTTCGCCCCTTCCGAGCCTGCGTCTTTTCAGAGTTGATGGTGATGCATCAGTGATGGGCCCGAGTTTCTGTGTCATCTAAAACCCTTTGTAGCCTACGGATGACCAGGTGATTGTTCGCATTTCTCATGTAGAAGGCTGTGTCGTCTGCGTACTGTGCAGTGTGCACCAGGGGGGCCGTTGGTATGTCCGCAGTGTACAGACTGTACAAAACGGGCCCCAGGACCGATCTCTGTGGCACCCCAGCATGAATACGCCTTTTGGTGAAGTTGGCAGTTTCTACTTTGATGGAGAAAGTTCTATTCATGAGATAGCTTTTGATCAGCTTAACTATGATCCTGGGAAACCCTTGTGTGTACAACTTGTAGAGTAGACCTCTGTGCCATACTGAGTCGAAAGCTTTGGCTACGTCTAGTAGCACTATCCCACCGTAGCCTCTGTGGTTGAAGCTTTCTGTGGCTGTTTCAACCACTCTCATGACCTGTTGTGGGGCAGAGTGGTTGTGCCGGACCCCGGATTGGAAATCCGGTAGAAGTTGCTCTCTGGTAATATGTTCCTGTATGGGTCTTAGCAGGAGGCGCTCATAGATCTTGCCGAGAGTTGGCAAGAAGCTAATCAGCCTGTAGTGCTGCGGGAATAGAGGGTCTTTCCCTGGTTTGTGTATCGCGACCACTTCCGCATGTTTCCAGCAATCTGGGAACTCGCGGGATCGAGTAATTTCGTTGAGGACGTTCGCAGGTGTGTGATCGCCGTGGGTGGGAGATTTTTGACTAACTGATTGGTGACACTGTGGTGTCCTGGCGCCTTCTTTGTGGGGAGGGACCTAGTTACTCTTGCCACGTCCTCGAGGGCGAAAAGTGTGGGTTCATCCTCTGGGCCCTCCTCAGCACTGAGGAAGACAGCCAGTTGACGACGGACTACCTCTTCATGCTCTTCATCCTGGGGTTCTGCCGCTTGAAACTGCTTCTCGAAGGAGTCGGCGAGGGCGTTGGCCTTCTAAACACGGCTGTAGACCAGACCCCGCTCGCCGTGCAGTGGCAGCATCCTAGCGCGTCTTTCTGTGAACTGTTTGTTTGCTTGCTATAGCATATGATCGTCTACTTTGAGAGCTGTGAGGCGGTTTTGCCATTGATGTTTTCTGTGCTCATTGAGCGCTACCTTTAGTTCTCTCTGTAAACGATTGAGCAGCCTCCTGGTGGCCTGATTTCTGGTGATCTTCCTCTCTTTTGCCACTCTGTTCTTATGTCGAATTTGAGCTAGCAAGTGTTCCGGGAGCTGTATTTGCGGCGGTGGGCCATCCCTTTGTGGAGGGGTGGCCTCTTCCGCTGCCTGCAAGATGGTGCTTGTAGCGCTTGTTCTACTGTTTCGGCAGTAGGTGGCGGAGCGCGAGCGATATCAGAGGCGACAGTTTCTCGGCATCGCTCCCAGTCTGTACGTTTGTAAGACGTCTGGTACCGTGGGAGTGCTACCCATTCTCCCACATCGACTTCTAGAATCACTGGGTTGTGGTCGGAGGACATTCTGTTGATTGTCCTTGCGGCCACAAACCCTGCGATCCTCCTGGTGAGAGCTATGTCTAACACGTCGGGCCTGCCTCCATTTTTTGGAAAATGTGTGGGTTCGACCGGACCCCTTGTTTCGAAGTGGTGCATGCGCGCTAGTTGTTGCAGTTTGGCACCTGCTCTGGAGGTTACTCTAGAATTCCAATCAGGGTGTTTGGCATTGAAGTCGCCCCCTATTATGAGTTTGCCTTCAATTTGCCCTAGAGCAGCTATGTCTCCCTCATCTATCTAGTCTTGTGGGGGTCGGTAAATTGCAACAATTGTTAGGGGTCCGGTGGCAGTGGTTACTTCCCCCGGGCTGCTTCGATTTTGCTGGTAGCTGGTATGAATACCTGGTGATGGGGGATCCCTCTTTTTATGTATATGGCCACTCTTCCGCCTTGGGTTGGCCTGTCTTTACAGTAGCTAACGTAGTTGGGAACTGTCGCTTTTATTCCCGGTTTGAGGTGGGTTTCCCCCATCATGCATATGCCAATGGGGAACTCCTTCATGAATTCTCTGAACTCGACCTCTCGATCAACAATGCTGTCTGCGCTAAAGACGCACATTGTCAGGCCTCGGATGTTTGGTCGTCTATCCATGATGGGGTTTTGAAACTACGGAGGAAGTCGCAGAGGGGAGCGACTGCTGGACTGCTGCCTGAAGGGCAACGAGGATCTGTGTGTTCTGCCTCTGGGCCACCCTGAATTCCTTCATCATTTCCATGATGAGGTTCATAGTCTGCACCATAATGCCTAACACCTGATTCGAGGGTGTGGACTGTGTGTGGGGTTCCCTAGAGCTTTCTCCGTCATGGTGGACCTGTTCGTTGTTGCTGTGTGTTTCCCGGTGTTGTTCTTGTGATTGTGTCTCGTGTTGTGGTGATGGGGCTACGTTTCCATGGCTTCTCGAAGGAGAAATCACTTCTGCGTATGTTGCCCTTAGTGTGTCCCGTGTGTGTAGTCGTGTTTTGTTTCCTTGTGTGACTGGATGAGTTGGTGGTGTTTTGTTTGCGTGTGGGGGGGGGGGGGGCTTAGCGCCCTTTGCCTGCTGTGAGTGTCTTTTGTGGACCTCACAACCTTGGTAACCCGCTGTGTGGTTTTTGCCACACAGTGCACACCTTATTTGTGGGTCTGTGTGTTTAAGCGTGCATGTCCTTGTGTTGGGCCTTGGTGCATTTTCTGCACCTTACTGCCACGGTGCAGTGTGCTGCAATATGATTGAGGCCCTGACGCCTAAAGCACTGCACCGTCTTGTTTTTGGGGTGCACAGCCAGGATCATCTTTATTTCCCTTTTGTTTTGCTGGATATCTGACAGCGTAACCTGGTACAGGAGCCATTTGCTTTGTATGTTGTCCGTCTGCTGGACCGCCTAGACAACGTTCCCCTGGGCAGTCAGGTCTGTTTTGATCACCTGGGGGGACAGTCGTCTCGGGAGGTCTCTGATCACGATGTTCTTGTTTCGTGTTTTTGTTGCGGGGAATGTGTAGTGGGGTATGTTTTTGTTGTTAAGAAATGTTTTGACTATGCTGTAGTATTCAAGTGAGCGTACTGTTGTTCTGATTTTATCACCACCGGCAGGTTTTGCCTGGAAACTGCCTCCCCGATTTCTGTTTTAAGCATCTCGAAGGGTGCCTCATAGTTCTGAGTAAACTCTGCGACAATCGGACGGAGGTGGTGAGTGACATGGTTTTGTGTTTGTGTTGTGTCATGTGGTCTCTCTGGCTCATCATCCACCGCCTGGAACCTGTTTGGGGTGGGATCCACTGCCTAAGCCGCCGGAAGCCTCGGCTGCCGAAAGGTTTCCCTCGCCAGCATGAAACTGTCCGAGTCCTGCCCGGTTACACGGTTGCCTTCCAGGGCACTTGTTTCCTGGTCCCTTCCCAGGGTGACGATAGGTGCTGTCGGGAGCGCAGATTCCTCAGAGGGCGATGGAGTGGTTGGAGTGGGGGTGGTGGAGTGCTTCTTTCCCTTAGAGGGCTTCTCCTTCCTGTCCTTCTTTGCATGTCGCTGCTTTGTGGATGTGCTCTTGAGTGGGGGGGGGGAGACTTGAGGAACTGAGATCAGGTAGGGGGTTGAGTAGCAGTTGCGGGTTTGGGAAGGATTTTGGTCGGTTGACGGGACTTCTGATTGCCATTTAGGTCGCGGATGTGTTCGGCGAGGCGATCTTGGACGTTGGCAAACAGGAGCGGGCTAAGGAGAGGGGAGGGAGGGAGGGGATCGAAAATACTGACAATGTAATTGTTTGTTTGTGATTTGCGTGTGTTTTACATCAGTGAACCCACCCCTTGCCATGTCTGGAGCGGAAAGGGAGGTTGCTGCCAGATGATTGTCAGTTGCAACTTTTGTTGTCACAGTTGTGTTTTCTGGTTGCATTGCTGACCCTAGGAAAACGATGCCAGAATTCTGGACGGAGGCGGCGGAAAACCTTTCTGTGGTTCCACGGACTGCTTCCAGGTTCTGGCCTACTTTTTCCCTATTGTTGGGGGGGGGGGGGGGGGGAGCAGAGACTAACTGCGGCAGCCCCGAAGCGCTCGAAACGGCCGGCGACGCGGCCCGCGGCGACAACAAAACGCGCCTCGTGTCGTCAGCGGAAAGAGCCGCGACCTCAAGGCACCACCCAAGCCCGACATACCACCTCGACGAGGAGACACGACAATTGTGCTGTCAGGCGACGCCACGCAAAACTTCCCAAGTGCCGTTTTGCTAAGCAGCGAGACCTCAGTGCAAGTGCCCGTCAGTGCACAAAGCCGGAAAACGCTCCTGGTTGTACACCCGTGCAAGCGGGGGCCTATGGCTGACAGTGCGCTAGCAAGAGGAGCGATGCTCAACCCTTCACTGCCACTCAGCGAGTGTTTCTTCCTGCCTCTCAGGTTGTATTTATATATGTGCCGCAGCAGAGGGCCAAGGGATCATCTGCTGCATTACGCACACGGCAGCAGCCTCTCAACGATCTCTTTCTCGGACACATAATATTTAATAACGATATTATGAATTAATTTAGAACCTTCTTAATTTTTACCTGCATTCTGGAAAGGTGTTTCAAATCATAGAAAAAGTTTCAGCTCTCTTGAATAAAGACAATGCCTTCTAGAATTTTTATAGTGGAACTAACTATGTTTTATCGTGTGCTGCAATCAAAATTTTCTACTATTAAAATTACAGGTACTTAATATACTACAAAAGGCTATATTTTAGTTACAGATTTCGTATTCATTAAATTACTCAAAAACTATAAGAGGTAGCTTAACATGGTCTCTTAGTTATTATTTTCAGGTTGATCTGAAGCATCATAGTCACTATTTTTCTTAAAAACGTGGATTCCGATTGCAATTTTTATCCTATTATTTTGAAACTTGCACCACTTATTTATTACCTCCATAGGGACATTGTGACCAAATTCTGGCTTTTTAGATCCATTATTTAGAGCCACTTTATTTTTTAAAGTGGTGTTTTTACGAAAACTATTGATTTAATTACTTTAAGACTTGACTTTTAAAACGTTATTACATTAAAGTATACGTTAACATAGTTTAAATTTAAAATTTTGACCTTTAATTTTATACTTAATTATGGTGCAATACTTGTACACTACGAGCAGAAGCATTAAGGCCATTCCACACTGCATGTAGCGTGCGTGTCCGGACGTACGCTAGCTACCTTTAACAATATCGTTTCCCTTGTTATCAAATGAGACCGTTCACACTGCAGGGCCATGGCCAAGTGCTACGCCAGCTATACTGGACAAGCGTGGCTTCCATTCGCCCCCTGAGCGATCTATTTAAAGGTGACAGACACGTTTTCAGTCCGCGCATGCGTAGAGCTAAGGTTAGACCACATACAAGCCAAGCCTCGTGCACTACACAGTCCGCCATCATTGTTGTCTGAGCAGTTGTGTTTATTGTGGATCATTTACAAATAGCAGGTGTGAGATTGTGCTTTCAGTAACTTTCATGGGTTCAAGCTGGAGCAATTGATTGAAGAAGTACATACTCATCCAGTGATTTGGGACTCTACATTATAAGTCTACAGAGATGTGACATTGAAGGAAAAAGCATGGGATGAAATTACCAAATCGTTATCAAAAGACAGTAAGTACATACATATTCTGCAGTAATTTTATTAAATATCTTATAAATAAATTTGTATAATATTTTATTAACACACGCAAAATTTTAAATGTAGTGTCCAGTCACCATAATTGTTCACTGTATTTATTAATGATATTTGTATTTTTAATTTTATAATTACATTTTGAAAGAAACTAATATTTCAATACCCAGAAGAAAATTTTAAAATCAGCTACTGTTATTTTCTGTTTAAATAATAGTGGAGAAAATGTAGTAATTATAAATAAAATGCAGTATTAACATTCAGTGCTCATTGTGTTTACAGACAGTGAATACCCATAACAGGGAACTGGAATATCCAGTGTTTTCATAAAATAACGGTGCGTTTTTGAAATTAAATAACAAACAAACCCAAAAAAGGTACAACCAAAATATTTAGTTTATTGAAATCCCCACAGAAAACAGTTAAACTATCTCATAAATGAAACAGATTGCAAATTTGTTGTGAGTAAATTATCTTTTTCAGCTATTTTTATGTGAACAGGATATTTAAATTATCTTTGCTAAGGAAAATTGCAATCTGTTCCTTTTAAGAGCAATTATGAGGCAGTATCCTCAGTAACAAAAGCATGTTGCACCATGTGTGCAATGAACTAGACCGTCATTTATATATTTGCACAGCTGGGCACATTAAAATGTACTAGTCTTGCATATACAATTGTATTTCATGAGGATTACAATAAAATAAATGTTTTTGTTGATCTTTTTTGGTTTATTCGTTATTTCATGTGAAAACTGTATCATTATTTTATGAAAACCCTATATAATGTTTCTAGTGTCCTACGTCAGCTACAATAGCAAGTTAAAAGAGAGAGTAAAAGAACACACGAAACGTCATCAAAGTAATAACATTGTTAATCTATAAACATTACTTTTAAAACCATGTAGAATAATACAGTATATAATGAAAGTATGAAACTAGCCCTTGTAATTAATTGCTTTTACATAAGTTGGTCTGGCACTTCGCCCTCCTCAGAATTAAAGTAAGCCACAAACTCATCGTGAATGTTTTTTGCTTCATTGGAGGCTTGCGATCCAAATCGAAACACAGGCTTCCAGCAATTCTTGTAGGATTCTACAATGGCCTCTGAAGAGGCCATAGGTACCGAATCACCTCTGCTTTGAAGGTAGTTGTTTGGGACTGCTGTAGCTTTTATTATTTTGTTTACTGTATCAATGCTACAAGTCAATGGTCGAAAGTACACTCATCACCTTTGTGCCAGTACACCGAAAGCGTTTTCAGCTACCCCCCTACAATGGCATACCCTGTAATTATACACACGTTTTTCAGATGTCATTCTTTTGTCACGTGGAAAAGCGCGCAGTAAAAATCGCTTAAGAGGAAATCCCTCATCTCACACAATTACATATGAGAGATTGCTTCCTTCCTCAACAATAGGCTCATGAGGAGGTACTGCAATACTGTAACTGCAGATCCTTTGTCCAAGGGCGCTTTCTGAGAAGATACTCCCATCACACTCTTGACCATATGAACCAGAATCTATTGCTATAAATTTATAATCTGCATCAACTAATCCAAGTAGTACAATTGAATAATACTGTTTGTAATTGTAAAACCTAGAACGAGAGTGAGGGGGTCTCTGGATGGCAACATGTTTCCCATCAATGGCGCCAATACAGTGAGGGAAATTCCATTTTTCTTTAAATCCTCGCTCAGTCCTACGCCACATACATTCATCTGGTGTTGGCATGAACTCTGGCTGCAAGCGTTGCCATAATGCGTCACAGACATCTTCCACAATGTTAGCAACTGTTCTTATTCCAACCCTGTAGCTGAAGCTGATCGTGGTATACGTATCACCATTGCCAAAAATCTGAAAACAAAAATTGTTTCAGAAAACTGCTTAAGACATCAGTGGAAAAAGCTAAGGGACTGCCACCACCAAGCTTTGAATAGAAGAAGAACTACGACTGAGAAGGCTGCAAAAAAGGAAGTATGAGGATGATATGTAGTTTGTACCTAAGACGATGATGCATAGACCGTAAGTATAATTTGTAAATTAGGTTTTATCACACTTTTTAATTTAATAAATATTTTATCTTAGTGATCTGAAACTACTAACAAGTACCCAGGTGTATAACAAAAAAACATCAGAAGTAAAGCAGTTATTTTAACTAGGGATTTGATCTGATCCTGAAATATTTCTCTTCTCGTAGTTGTATGGTAGAAAACAAACTTTCATTGTACAAAGTGAACACTATTCTTTTTTTAACTTCATTGTTGATGATGGAGGGTTTAGTATTTAAAAAATTATTGCAGACATTTTCGAATTTAGTAAAAAATTGTTTTGTCATTACCGGTAATCAATCTGCAGTTACAAACCAGCATTTAATAATTTATCAAAGACAGTGTGGTATAAAGTAAGACAATTATTTCATCAAACATAAATTTTATGTTTGGTTCCAACACATATCAGAATAGTACTATTTCGTTGTTATACTTTCAGGAGTGACTCTAACATTCCCTTGCCGGATCGAAACGAGAAACAAGAATAAGTATTGGGAAGCTGCACGAAAATGAGGAACAAGATGATCTCAACGGTGATATCGAAAGTAGTGGCGATGATGTAGAAAAAGTGGACGAAATGGTTGCAATGGGGAAAGAACGTCGAAACCGATCTCCAAGAGGCATAGACAAAGTTCTAAATTACATGCATTGCAAAGAAAAAATAATAATTCTTGTACAAAAAGTGTCCCTGATGAAATAGACTTATTTTTTGCCAGTGCAGCCCAGTCGGTTCGGAAATTACCGCGGCGGTTACAAAACAAAATAAAAATTGAGGTGCTAAATAGCATTTGTAAAGTGGAAGACGAAAATGATCTGTACTATCATTCAGCTCCAAGTCCTAATTCATCTTCATCTTTTGTACCGACTCCATCACCTACCACTTCACACAATCAGTCCTCTTGTTCTCCTTTGTCAACTATTTCTGGACCTTCATCTATCCCTTCCCCAGAGTGTATTGCTTCATCCCTTTCTACAACTGGATATTTCCTTAAATCTGTCAATGAAACACCTTTGAAGTACTTTAAGATTTTTGTCAAGAAGGTTAATTTAAGTTATTTGACATGTAACATTTTCGTATATCACTTGAAGCTACTGAATTTCTCATTCACTTTAGTTTTTTTTTAATATGCAGTAAAAACAAGTTTAATAAAACATAATTTGTCCAAATGTTACTTTTTCATAAGTTACAGTAGTAACATAAATATGTTTGTTAACTATTAAAGAATAAATAGATACAATAATACTGTCAAAATTGCATTTTTTCTTACCTTAAACAAATGGCCAGTCATTCCCTTCTACTAATTGCTTCCCTGTAGGTGGTGTCTTTTTTCATGATGACACCATCAACCATTGTCAGGACCTCATTGAACTGGTCATGACCTAACCTAAAATAGGTGCTGAATTTTTCATTATCCACCTCAAGGTCACGCATCAAGTGGTGGTATTCGCCATGCTTCTTCCTTTTCCTATTGATTGGATGCACCCACTCGTTTCTTAAAGCCAAAGTATACAATAAAACCAGCTCATCGTCACTACTGTCACTGCTGCTGGTGTCATGAAATCAAGGTAAGCCGCACGAAAATCCAGACTGACACCATGGAAACGTCGGAGTTGACATCTTTCTGCATACTGGCATAAAATGTGGCCGGTATAGCATAGCAACTGTCGCCGCTATGTGAACTGGTACGTGGCCGGCGTGGCGTACATCCAGACACGCACTCCACGTGCAGTGTGGAATGGCCTTCATGGTGACGTGGCGTTACTGGCAGTGAACTGGGGAAAGTCTTCGCACACTCGCTCGCCTCTGTGTCTCACACACGATAAAGTGCTTCTTTCGCTTCACAATGTTGTCTTGAGACAAATAAAATGAACTGCTTTGACTCGAGCGTCATTTCCTGCACTTCTGCCTTTTCTGGTAACAGCCATACTGTGGGCATTTTGTTTGTTAAATATTATATTTCACCGTGTTGTATCTCACGACTGTGGCTTTCAGTTGAATCTAATCTTCAAAATGATATTCCATTTAGATGTTCTAAAATAGATATCAAGCTCACAGCTGCAGCAACGTAGACAGTGGAAATGATAGACGAAGCAGATGCATTGGGCACTGCGTAGTGTTCTTCAGTCATATGTGATGTTGATGATGTTGGAATATTCTTCTTCTTTCCTTCAGGTCATGGTTAACATTAGTTCACGACTAGTGGACATGGAGGTATCTTTATACAGTTATCCGTTATGTTCAAGGGCTTGGTGGCAAAAAATGAACTTATTGACTATGCAGATACAGACGAAGAATACGGTCACAGCTGTCATAACCGAGTGTGACAAAGGAGTGGAGCACCTGAATCTGTACAAAGATGGATCTTTACATCACAATAACAAGCAAGACACTGCAAACTGAATAGCGACAGGCAAACGATACTTAAAAGCATGATGGATGTAGAAGTAACTTCGGGTATGCTCCAGGGAAGCGTGTTGGAACCTTCGTTCTTCATGTTGTATGTCAATAATCATCTGAACACTATTAATAGTAACCTCAGACTTTTGTAGATGATGAAATTATTTATAGTGGACTACTATCTGAAAGAATCTGCTTAGCTATTCAGTCGACCTTAACATGATTTTAAAGTGCTGCAAAGATTGACTCCATGCTTTAAATGTTCAAAAATGTAAAACTGCACAATCAGTAAAACGAAAAAATGTAGTATCCTGTGAATGTAATAGCGACGAATCACTGTTGGAATCGACCGACTCATACAAATACCTCGGTCTTTGGAAGAATGTGAAAAGGAAGGCACACCTAAGCTTAGTCGTGGGTAAAGCAGATGGTAACTTCAGTTTATTGGTGGAATATGGAGAAGTGCAATCAGTCTACAAAGGAAACTGCTTACAAATTTCTCCTGTGATTATTCTAGAATATTGCTCAAGTGTACGGGACCCATACCAAATAGGACTTAAAAGGGGATATAGAACCTATACAGAGAAGATCAGCAGAAATGGTCACTGATTCGATTGACCCATGGGAGAGAGTCACAGAGATATTGATGTAGCAGATTCTTGAAGATAGACGTAATCTATCCCAAGAAAGCCTACTTACAAAGCTTCAAGAACCGGCTTTAAAAGATGACTCCAGGAACATATTAAAAGCCCCTACACATCGCTCACATAGGGAACATGAGGACAAGATTACATTAATTACAGCTCACATGAGGCATTGAAGCAATCATTCTTCCCGCGCTCAATACGTGAATGGAACGCGAAGAACCCTAATAACTGGTACAATGGGAGGTATTCTCTGCCATGCGCTTCACAGTTGTTTGCAGCCTATGTGTGTCGTAGATACTAGACATATTATTGGTGCTAGACATCATCTGGTATTAGCAGGTGATTGTAAGCTTTCTTGGTTGGTGTTATGGCAGATTCAACAGTATTACATCAAATTACGTCTCGTAGATAATGCCATTAGGATAGAGGGCATTGACCTGATGCATATCTCCTGACCTCTGTTAGAGACGCTTAGTAACGCCAAAAGTATAGGGGTGCCACTCCATTGCATTCTCGGTCAGATGTACAATCACTGCAAATTACATTGAATGCTGGGAAGGAACCTAAGATGGCGGGAGGAAGCGTAGAATAAAACATTGAAGGAAGTTCGCGGTCTGACAAAATGCCTCGCTCTAAGAAAGCGGTAAGTGTGTAACGCTTTCTTTACTGTGTAGCTAGCCCCGAAGGGGTAAGGGACTGATTCGCGGAAGATAGTTCCCCTATTTGCTGTACTTCATGGACAGAACAGCGAAATACGAGATATGTAATTTTTATGATGAAGGAAGTCGGAATGGAGAAGCTAATGAGGTTTCTGTGCAGTGTTCGTGTATGAAACAGGGAAACAAAGTAATCGAATAGAGAAATAAACTTATTATCTTTGCCATATAATCTTCAAGCAGTGCTCTTTGTGTTTTTTTAAAAAAAATAACTTGAGCGGAATGTCTTTGTTTTGTTCGAAGAGACCCGATGAAAAGAAAAAAAGAACGACAGCATTTCGATGCGTTCTTGACAGTGCGCGATCGGAGTTCGCGTTTCTTTTTTAGTTCTTGTTCACTGTATAGTTAGTGACATCGATTAAGCATTCTCTTCACAGTAATCTTTGTTTACGTCTGCGGGTATTGTTGACAGTCATCTGAGACAGGCTTAAGAGACCACGAACTTTGTGGTATCTTCCTCAGTTTGTGTGGAATTGCATGCATGTAAACAACAGTGATCCACTTTGTATTTACAACGTCAGTTAGTGTAGGCTTTGCCAATTTCGTGGAAGTTTGTAATTTAATTCAGTAACTTTTCTCGAGCTTTTTGAATTATTTCGTCTAAGTCGTCAGAAATTTATCGAAAAAGTTGTTACATTGAAGAATTGTAACTCGGTTCGTTTGAAGAAGTCCAAAGAGTATGGTATGTATACACTAATAACCAGTATGTGCTGTGTTTATGATGCTTTTCACGCGTTCGTATTTTTATTTTTCATATCTCGCCGAGAGTGATAATCGTGTGTTTTTTTATTTTAGAACGTTAGTTTATGGATGTTTTTGTTTCCGTTCATTCTGTCGTGTGTTTTAGAAGTGTGGAACTAATTTGTTTACATTAGCGGTGTTTGTTTATGAATTTCTTCAACATGCTTGTTACCTTCTCAGTATGTGTGTTCCTAATATGATTCTTTGAATTTATGCCCTGTATATGTTCGTGTCTTTGTTGATGTTTACCCTGTTACTTGTTTCGACATACGGAATAACAAATAAATGTTTACTGACTCCTTCAGGTTTGAGTATCAGTTCATTGGCACAGTTGCATTAACATATCTCATCTTACGTTTCTTCTCCGAAATATATTGCAAGGATAAATTGGGACACCTTCCGTCCCATACACCAGAACTTACTTCGTATTTTTCATTGACGTTTTGTTCCTTTGATGGAGTGTTCATTTGTTCGTTTTTGCTCATTTGAATTACAGTATTCCAATGTAGCTGTACATAATGCTGAAGACGAGTATTCTGACGTTTTCTTGGATCTCTGTGGGAATCCAAGCCATTTTGCCATCACTCGTTGATACTGAATTTCATTGGACATTAGCTGACATTAGAGGTTTACCAAACACTTCTGACTAAATCCATCAAACTTTTTTGTATACTATTCAAACAGTGGATGCACGGAACAAGTTACAGAAACACATTTTTTCTGTAATTTTGTATCTGTGTTGATAGATATTGATGAAATTAAGTTTTGAGAATAGGCACCTTTTTTTTTTTTACCAGTTGGATAACACTAAGAAAAGGAGAAAGACAGCTGCTTTCTGTCTCCTACTGTTTTCAATCTGTAGTTAGAAAAAGATTGATCACTGCTCAGTAGACGACAAGAGGGTAAAAACTGTAGGAAGAAGAATATGGTGCTTGAGCTTTGCAGATACTGCAGTCCGTTTAGGAACAGATGAAAATGATTGTAGGATATGGTGTATACCATTGAAGCTAAAGGTAAGATTCATGGAATGAAAATTAATGCAAAGAAACAAAAGTAATGGCACTAGGGGGAAATACGAGGATAACGATAATGCTGAATGGAGAAAAATTAAAGCATGTGTAAAGCTTTAAATACCTAAGAAACAGCCAGTAGTAGGTGGAATTTTCTGTAGCGGTATGTAGAAACATTTGAGGAAAAGGCTAGTAAAATGTCTTGTATAGAGTGTCCACATGAATGGTGCTGCAACATGGACACTGAGAAAGGGAGGTAGTGTAAGGCTGAAGGCTTCCTAGATTTGGACAGGGAGAGGATAGAAAGAATTTTAAGTGGGATGGATAGAGTGAAAGTAAATAGTTACTGAGAAGAGTGGGACATCAAAGGCAATTACTGGATGTAATAAAATGTAGGAAAGGAAACTAGATTGGTCACACATTAAGAAAGAGAGGAGAGTGCTTGTTGGAACAATTTGAGAGGGGTATGTGGACAGGAAGCGGAAGTGCAGGACTACTCTTCGTCAGATCCTGGATGATGCGTTAGTCGGTAGCAAGTACAGCAACGTTAAGAAAGGAGCAATGGATCACACAAAATGGAGACACAAAGGACTTGCTATTATTGCAGCAAACTGATTATGATGAGTCTTGTCTTTGTCTGTTAGATTAATGCCAGATGACTTCAAATAATTTTGTTACTGAAATCAGTTACTCAACTCAGTTACTCAGTATTCTGCTTGTAAACATAATTAAATGACTTCCTATTGAAGCATTATGGTCCATTTTCTCTATTTCTGTGGACAAGCATGTTTATTGTAGCTTTTTGTTGTGTGTGTGTGTGTGTGTGTCTAGCCTGTGTGTACTGACTTTTACAACTTTTGTGAAATGGGCAAAAATTTGTATGTATCTCCAATAAAGACACATTAAGCTCTTTTTTTGTTTCTTGTGATTTTCCTAAATCGCTCCAGGCAAATGCTAGGATGATTCCTGTGAAAGGTCATTGCAGATTTCGTTCCCCACCCTTGAATCGGTCCGAGCTTGTGCTCCGTCTCTAATGACATCAATGTTGATGGGTTGTTAGGTGCTAATCTTCCTTCCATTTCCATAAAACTCCTTTCGTTCTGGAATGATGCTGCCATATTTATGAATTCAAGAGTGAATAAGGATTTGGATTTATAATTTAATTTACCAGTAGCTTTTATTGTGCTTATAAAGATTAATCTTATTATTCAATGCTTCCCACATGCATGTGTTGTTTTTGAACTGTATACCTTTGTGCTCTTCTAGAGATTCACTTTGTTTAATCTGCTCAGAAAGTTCCTCTTTATTACTGATGCTCAAATAGGCCTATGTAATGTTCTTCGTCAGTTACATGTTGTTCAGCTGTTTTGCTTGTTTGCTTCTCTCATCTCCTTGTGCACTTTTTCATACTAGTCTGTGCCTGTCTTATAGGTCTAGACAGGATTTTGTGTTTAACCCTCTTGTAGCCTACATATGCCTAAATGTTATGCGTTTGTGTGCATCTTTCGTTCAGCGTTCATCAGTGGTCCTTAAACCACATGCTGGAAACAATTTTATTTCTTTTACAGACAACTGCCTTCTGGTCTCCTCTTACAGCCTGCTTTTGATTGTATCAGAAGAGAGAATTTGATTTAGCTTAAGTAAGTATTATGAATTTAAATTTTGTTTTGTATACATCCCTTTGTATTGGTTTGATGAAGTCTTCCAGCATTTAGGTATGAGAAGTTGGAAGATATCTGTTTTTCATTGACTGCACATAATAAGTGTTTCTGGTGAACATCAGTATTTCTGTTTTGTCACCGTACGGATTCTAAATTTAACTGCAGACATAATTGATTTTTGTTGATTTGTACACAGTTGGAGGCAAACAGTAGAACTACAATATGCCCACAAGAGGAGAATGAAGTGTGCTGTAGGAAAATACATGTAAGGCTGCAGAATTGGTTGAAAGCAAATACCACATCAGGACTAAGATAACATATTTCCTTTGCATTACAATTTTGTTAGTGGTGGGCATGATAAGACATCCTGTGAAACAGTACTAAATGCCTTCTCTGAAAACTCCCTTGAACAGTTAGTTAGGAACCCCTCTTACGCTGGAAACATATTGGATCCAGTGGCAACAAACAGAGCTGACCACTTTGAGGATATTCACATCAAAAGTGGTCTCAGTGACTGTGATACAGTTGTGGCAACAATGATTACCAAAATACAAAGGACAACTAAACCAAACAAAGATGTGTATATATATGTTCCGTAAACTAGATAAAAAATCAATAGTGTCACATCTCAATGAGGAACTTTAAACTTTCAGCACAGGTCAGGAGCATGTAGTGGAACTATGGCTCAAGTTTAAAAGAATAGTTGACCACACACTGGATAGTACGTAGCCAGTACAACAGTCCATAATTGGGAAAGGGGGGGGGGGGGGACCTCCGTGATATACAGTCACTGTAAAGGAACTTCTAAAGAAACACAGAACAGAGACTACTGCATAATAGATGTCAAACAAACTGTAGGGCTATAGATGCAGGGATGCTGAATGAAAAGCGTTTGGCTGTCAAGAGAGCAGTGCATGATGCCTTTAATGACTACCATAGCAGAATATTGTCAAATGATCTTTCACAGAACCCAAAGAAATTCTGGTCACATGTAAAGGTTGTTAGTGGCAGTAGAGTTTATGTCCAGTCCCTAGTGAATGAAGCAGGAACTGAAATAGAGGGTAGCAAAGCAAAAGCTGAAATGCTTAACTCCATTTTCAAATGTTACTTTACAAAGAAAACTCGGGAGAATTTCCCCACTTTAATCCTCATACCACTGAAATGATGAATGAAATAAGTTTTAGTGTCAGTGGCATAGAGAAACAACTGAAATCATTAAAACTGAACAAAACTCCAGCACCTATGGTATCGCTCTTCTAACTTTAATCTATTGTAGATCCCTTGAACAAAAAACCATGCCCGGTGCTTGGAAAAAAGCTCAGGTCACACTTGTCTACAAGAAGGGTAATAGAAGCGATCCACTAAACTATCGTCCAATATCCGTGACATTGATTTGTTGTAAAATCTTAAAACATATTCTGAGCTCAAAAGTAATGGGGTATTTTGAAAACAATGACCTCCTCAATGCCGACCAGCACGGATTCTGAAAACATCTATCTTGTGAGACCGAACTTGCACTTTTCTCATGTGACATGTTGAAAGCTTTGGATCGAGGCAATGAGGTAGATGGAGTATTTCTTTATTTCTAAACAGCATTTGATTCAGTACCACATCTACACTTACAATCAATAGCTCAATCATATGGTGTATCAATTGAAATTTGTGACTGGATTGAGGACATCTTGACAGGGAGGATGCAGCATGTTATCTTGGATAGAGAGTTATCATTAAATGTAGAAGTAACTTCAGGTGCACCCCGGAAAAGTGTGTTGGGAACCTTGCTGTTGATGATGTACTTTAATGACCTTGCAGACAATATTAATAGCAACCTCATACATTTTGCAGATGATACAGTTACCTATAATGAAGTACTATCTGAAACAAGCTGCATAAATATTCAGTCAGATCTTGATAAGATTTCAAAGTGGTGCAAAGATTAGCAATGAGCTTTAAATGTTCAAAAATGTAAAATTGTACATTTCACAAAATGAAAAAACGTGTCCTATGACTAGAATATCAATGAGTCCCAGTCAGAATCGGCCAACTTGAACAAATATCTGTGTGTAACACTTTGTAGGCGTATGAAATGGAATGACCCCATAGCTTCAGTCATGTGTAAAGCAGATAGTAGACTTCGGTTTATTGGTAGAATACTGGCAAGGTGCAGTGTCTACAAAGGAGATTGCTTACAAATCACTCATGCGACCCATCCTAAAATAATGCTCAAGTGTGTGAGACCCCTACCAGATAGGACTAACAGGATATTGAGTGTATAAAGAGAAGCGTAGCACGAATAATTACTGATTTGTTTGATCTGTTGGAGAGTGTCACAGAGATACTGAAATAAGTGAACCAGAAGACTCTTGAAGATACATGTAAACTATTCTGAGAAAGTCTATTAAATGATGACTGTAGGAATATACTACAGTCCTTTACGTATTGTTCACATAGGGGTCATGAGTATAAGATTAGAATAATTACTGCACACACTGAGGCATTCAATCAATCATTCTTCCCACTCTCCGTACATGAATGCAATGGGAAAAAACCTTAATAACTGGTACAATGTCACGTGCTCTGTGCCATGCAGCTCATGGTAGTTTACAGAGTATAAATGTAGATGAAGATATGGACTCTGCGTGTTTAAGAAAGTACTGTTATAAATTCATTTTGTTTTTTCAGGTTACAAAGAAGGTTAACTACAAAGAAATGAGTGATAGTGAAGACAATTCAGCTGGGTCAGGCAGTGATTTTGATGATGACGAGGATCCAGATAAAATTGAAGTTCCAGGTAGATCATGAAACCTATAAGTAGCTACTGAAAGCAAGGGAAAAAAATATTGTACTTTGTAATGCACTGTTTTTGTTGTATTTCAGGTGGGGGCAAAGATTTAGCTACAGCAGCTGCCATAAGCACTTTGAAGGAGGAGGCTAAGGACAGCAAAGTCAAGGCAGAAGATGGAATTGGTATACTTTCATTTCATCATTTTCTAGTCTACAATTAGAACTTAATGTCATTTGAGTTGCATTTCCTGGCAAGTTAGCTAGTTCTATGTTTGAGAGATAATTTGCATGATAAATTGTAACAGTGTGGAACAAGTAATTTTATATTAAAATTTCACATCAATTTGTAAATATGACTACTACATGCCGATCATTTAATTTTTTTCATTTTGTTATTATTAAATATACAGATGTGTGTTAGTAATTCCTACCCATCACCTGTCACACATTACAATAATAGAAATTGTTCTACGGAAAAGCAGAAGTTGTCCAGGAAAAACTTTTTGAGTTTGTTTTCTAATTTTACTCTGTAGCGTGTCAAACATTTTATATCACTGGGTAAGTTATCAAAAAAATTGATTGCTGTATTGTGCTTTAAAGGCAACCTTAATGCGGTGTAATGGAGGTCATTTTTCCTTGTGGTATTCTAATTATGTACATGGTTGTTCCTTTTGAACTGCAGTGGATTATTTACAACAAAGTTCATGAGGGAATAAATTTAGTTTGGAGCAGCAGTCAAAATGTCTAACTCCTTAAATCCTATAGTTATTATAGATGTGCTTTATTATTTCACACGCCCCCTTCCATAACTTTTTCTTTGTTAATGTTCGAATAAAGTTGAGCAATTCATGTTTTTTTAATTGTCAAAGTAGGTAGTTTCTGAATGTATGCCCACAAGACAGTGCACAAGAAAACAGTTATGGGGACTTTTCTTAAAAATTCATTTGCACAATAGAGGCAACATTTGAATGAAGACATAATTTTTGTATGTAGTCTCTTCCATTGCACTTGGTATGGCAGTGCACAAACCTACATAATTCTTTCAACAAGATTATTTACAGTAGGCCATGTAACCGTCTATACACAAAAAAAGGCCTTGTGACTAATGCAAACTCTTTAAACAGAAAATGTGAAATCTGGGCCGTAAGTAGGAAATTGCAACACCTCTAAACCCAAGAAGGTTGTAGTTTCAGTGATGTGGGACAGTTTGTGAACTTGTATTATCATCGAACAATATTGTTTTGACAATAGACACTGTGATGCAACTACAGGTTATTGACCAACATACACACACTCCTGGCCACGTCACTGAAACACGATAGAAAATTTAAATTTTACATTGCCTTGTGTATGCAGTTTTATTTGATACATACATTCCAACTTAGAAAATGTAGCTAACAGACTAAAAGTGAACAACAAATTAATAAACAAGTAACTTTGATAGACTTATCTCCGTATCTGGTCCTTTTAATCTTACTGTATTTTTTGAAGTAATTTTCCAGGCTACTTATTTAGTTCAAACAGGCCGTTAACAGTATCTTTCCCACAAAAGCCAAAATTCTTAATTTCTTTTGGGTCTGTGGGCCCAAATATTTTCAGTGCATGTTGTGATGTTTTGATCTTTTCTCTTGATAGTCATTTTAACTCCTGTGACATAATTTGCGTACAGTGCTTGCCCAGCTTCATTGCAGGGTTTCAGTAAGAGTTGCCAGATCTCAACGAAGTTTATGCTTGCGCTGTTTAGTTGGCAGATCACGATGAAGTTTGTGCTTGTGCTATATGACGAACACCATTGACACCCGTTTCGAACAAACTTAACGAACTTGAACAGGTTGTGTATGCTTTCATAGGCTAAACTGATTAATCTGGAGGTTACTCACCACGTGGAAATCACTATACTGGTTTTTCATGTTCATGTTGACATAACAGCAAACAGATAATACCTACAAGGGCCAATCAGTAGTCTGATCACAGTAGCTTAACCCAAGTATACTGGGGTTATATACACTATTATTGACATTCATGAATACAGATAGACCATGTTATATGTAGATTTGCTATCTGCATTTTCGCGTAGATGTGATTTTAATTTTAAGTCCAGTGCTGCTACCTTTTAACAGTACATGTAAGTAGAAATGCATTAGAGCATCTCAACGCACGTCCCCTGTCGTATTTGTCCAGAATTGAACTGTCAGAACTGTGAAGATGCACTGGATGGGATCTGTATTTAAAATATCAGCGTAAAGGGAAGAAACTTTGCCTGTCGGGGGAAAGAAGCATGTATGAAAGTTGTAGACATTAGAAACAAAGAGAGAGCTTTGGGTCACTGTGTGAAAGGTAAGTGCATTATTGACACTCATTGTGCTTTGGGACTTGTGAGAACTGTTCGTGACAGCGCAGAATCATTTCGAAAAACTTCTCAATCGTTAACTGACTTAAGTACGACTAGAGGACCGAATCTCCCTCAGCAACTATGGAAAGAATGGAAAAAATGCAAAGCCATTGGATTGAACACCACAACCAACAACATTTGCCTCTCTCTGGAGCTGCTACTCAAACTAAAGTCAAGAGCTCTTATACAGATTTGACGAAAGTAAAGGATGATCCAGCATCTTTCTTGGCCAGCTCTGGTTGGTTCAATCAGTTCAAGCATCGTTTTCACTAGATTAAGATGACAGGAGAAGGCAGAGCAGAGAAATATAAAAATTGCTTTAAAGAAATTGTGAGAGAAAAAGACTGTACTGCAGAGCAGATTTTCAGGCTAATTCTGGAAACAAATGCCGAGCTGCACATTCATTACTATTGAAGAAAAAACAGCACCTGCATGGAACGCTGCCAAAACACTATGACTCTTGTTTTCAAGGGAAGTGCTGTAGGGAATTGCAAATTAAAACCCCTTATTATCTACCACTTTTAAAATCCTAGGAGACTAAAAGGTTTTGAAAAGAGTGTGCTGAGAGTTTGTTGGAGAAGGAATGATGGTTTTGGTGTATTATTTTGTGTTGCAGTGTTTTTTTTAAAAAATCTATAAATTTTGTAGTAAAATGTTATTTGCTAAGGTAATGGTTATTTTTGGTAAAAATATTAAAAAACTTTGCAATTTTAAACTCAATATGTGAGTAAATAGAACCTATCCCCATATTTTACATATTAATTGACTCTTGATTTATGCAACTTCTGCATGTGTGACAATTTGGCGGAACGTAACTATTGTGTGTAACGAGATTTACCTGTATTTCGAAGCGAACATGATATTTTAGACTTTCCATGATAATGTATGTGTCTGTAAGCACTGTTATGAACTTACGAATTTTGAGTGGTGTGGGGATATTCCAGGCGAAGTAGGACACACTTAAGATTTTTAAAAGTTTAAAATTTGTTACTTTTTATATATTTTTTGAAAAGGCTGGACCTTCTACTGTATGGCAACAATGGTTTGTGGCCCATTATTGCTTTCCCTCCATAATTTGTAGCCATTTTTATAAGGCCATATATTTTTCATGTGACGAGTGTGAATTACTTGAGATTTTGGACCTTCATTTCAACTAATAGGCAGGTACGAATTAGCATATCATTATTTACACACACCAAAAAAAAGTTTTGCATTACTCTGGTTCCCAGAACTCCTGTGGATATTGTATCAAGACACAGTCCCTTTGACTGTTCAGATATGTCACTAAACCCACCCAAAGATGTAAACAACCATGCATGAGCAGTACCTATTAGACGGAGGGGGTCCGACAGCCAATCAGTTCCAGTCATTCCACCAGGAAGGAGGTACACGCCTTGTGTTGTCCTTAGTTCAGCTATGCCTAGATGGTCAATACCATGGTTCGATCGCATCCGCATTGTTACTTTGTGCCAGGAAGGGCTCTCAGCAAGGGAAGTGTCCAGACATCACGGAGTGAACGAAAGTGATATTGTTCGGGCATGGAAGAGGTACAGAGAGACAGGAACTGTCCATGACATGCCTTACTTAGGCTGCCCAAGGGCTACTACTGCAGTGCATGACCACTACCTACGGATTGTGGCTTGGAGGAACCCTGACAGCAACGCCACCATGTTGAATAATGCTTTTTGTGCAGCCACAGGACTTTGTGTTATGACTCAAACTGCACACAATAGGCTGCATGATGCATGACTTCACTCCTGACGTCCATGGCGAGGTCCATCTTTGGAACCACAACACCATGCAGTACGGCACAGATGGGCCAAACAACATGCCGAATGGACCACTCAGGATTGGCATCTCGTTCTCTTCACTGATGAGTGTTGCATATGCCTTCGTCGGAGGCAACCCGGTCAGGCTGAACACCTTAGACACACACTGCAGCGAGTGCAGCAAGGTGGAAGTTGCCTACTGTTTTGGGGTGGCATTATGTGGGGCTGACGTACGCCGCTGGTGTTCATGGAGGGCGCCGTAGCGGCTGTATGATACGTGAATGCCATCCTCCGAACGATAGTGCAACCATATCGGCAACATATTGGCAAGGCATTCGTCTTCATGGACATCAATTTGCACCCCTATTGCGCGCATCTTGTGAATGACTTCCTTGAGGGTAATGACATCGCTCGACTAGAGTGGCCAGCATGTCTCCAGACATGAACCCTATCGAATATGCCTGGGATAGATTGAAAAGGGCTGTTTATGGACAATGTGACCTACCAACCACTCTGAGGGATCTATGCCGAATTGCCATTGAGGGTTGGGACAATCAGGACCAATAGTGCCTTGATGAACTTGTGGATAGTATGCCACGATTAATACAGGCATGCATCAATGTAAGAGGACGTGCTACTGGGTATTAGAGGTACCGATGTGTACAGCAGTCTGGACTACCACCTCTGAAGGTCGCACTGTACGGTGGTACAACATGCAATGTGTGGTTTTCATGACCAATAAAAAGGACGGAAATGATGTTTATGTTGATCGCTATTCCAATTTTCTGTATAGGTTCCAGAACTCTCGGAACTGAGGTGATGCAAAACTTTTTTTGACATGTTTATTACTGTTACATACGCTGATGTACTGCATGAAGAGTATAAAACTTAAGCAGGTAAGTTATAGGCTTGGATAAATAATATAATACAACAGAATGAACTTTCTTGTAACTTGGGTCACTTTCATGTAATTAAGTTTTTATATCAAGAGGGATGTTAGAGATAACTTCATCTTGTTCAGTAATTTACTTCTTTGTGTGAATGTGTAAATAATATCACTACTAAAAATTTCCCAGTTTCAGCCAATATTGTAAAAACAGAAAATTAAATGTGTAACATGAGTCACATAATCTGAGTCACAGTTTTATTTTAAGGTTAGAAGAAGAGCATGCTCATGACATGCAGCAGCAGAAAGACTGAGTAGGAGGAGGGAAAAGTCAAAGGGTGATGGAAAATATAAGAACTTCAGAAGCAGCATCTGGAAGAAGTTAGAAAAAGCCAGCAGAAGCAGAAACAAAAGTTTCTACAGTTGAGTCAACATAAGCAACAACTCTTATTATAAGAAAGAAGAGGTAAAACTAGGGAGAGAGCTAGAAAAAGTCGCACAGTGCTCTGCGTAAAGCCATAGCTCGAGCCAGTTGTTTCTTGCCCTCTTCACCACAACGTAAAGTCGTTGTTTATGCGTTGTTCAGTGACTTGTGTGGAAATTCATCAGGTGGAAAGTCTGAAAGACCCAGTCAAGGCAGTAATCCACAAAGTAGAGGCCTTGGTTTTGAAAATAGAGACTTGATACTGGTTTCTGCTGTCGTGATGACTTTGTCACCAGTCACCTGGCAGGATGCACACAATAGTAATTAGAGAAAATAATGAGAAAAAGGCAGTTCATATTCGTCACTTAGTCATGTCCATCATGGAAACATATGAGATATTCAAACAGGAACACCCTGAAGTTAAAATTGGGAAATCCAAGTTTGCAGAAGTACGCCCACTACATGTTCAATTAAGCAGCAAACTACCTCATAACATATGTTTGTGTGTAAATACCGTGTAAATTTCATGAATGTTATCAGCAGCCTTCATAAGAAAGATAACATTCCAGCTTACAGCAACATGTTTGTATCAACCATTATATGCTAGCCACGAAGTGAGCTTTGTTGGTGTAATGAATGTAACACAGGTTGAAATGATAGAGGTTTCAACAAAGCTATAAAATTGATGAGCTAGAAATTGTTAATTTATCATGGTATGTTTGGAAGATGGAAGAAAATAGCTTTAAAATTATTAAAGTCAAGGAAGAAGGCTTTACAGCTGATATAGTGAAATACATAGTTTCCACAATTTCTCAGTTTCTGCTTCATTGAAATACAAATAGAGCTCAGTATGCATCAGATTATCAGCAAAAGGAAATGGTTCTGAGCCAAGATTCTAAGGAGTTTATACTGTTGCGTATTGATTGTGCTGAAAATTATACCCATGTTTCATCAAGATTAGGGGCAAAGTGCCGATTGGGCACAAGCGCAAGTTAGTATTTTCACTGTGGCATTCAGGTTCTCGCCACTCAGTTGTTTTGCTACAGACAACTTAAACCACTCCAAGGATACTGCAATTGCATACATTAGCAAGGTACTGTCAGTTATATCTGGAAATGTGAAGGTAGTTTCAGTCTGGTCAGATGGATCTGTTTCACAATTTATAAAAAAAATATATTACTGCTTCATTCATTCCATAATGTGGAAATTTATTGGAACTTGTTTGCTGCATCCCATGGTAAAGGAACTGTAGATGGAATTGGTGCAGTTGCGGAACGTCAAATGTGGACTATAGTAAAAAAGTGAAAATTCATAGTAGATGATGCATTAACTATTGCTTAGGCAGCTGCAAGTACCACAACTATGAAGGTTTTTTTATGTCTATCGATGAATTTCAAGGAATCAACTTAATCTGGCTTAAATATTTTCTTCAGCACCATCAGTACCAAATATAAAAAACATTCACTGCATTCACTACAAGAAAAGAGTATTACAAACAAATCTGCTGTCTCCATACTTAAGAAACTATAGAACATGTGAAAATTGGAGAGTGGTACAAAGTAGAATATGGTTCTAAATTCAATGTTCAATGCTGGAGACGTTTGTGCAGTTTTGGGAAATTCTTACTTAATCAGTGCAACAGAGCATGCTGGTCACAATTGGAAATGGCCTGTAAAATGTGATGAAATTATATAGACAATTAATCCACTTGATGTTGTCGGTGCAAGAGGATATTTTCAGTTCTCTGACTTTCAAACTGAATTTACAGTTTATTTTCCCAGATGTCACACACTTATAATTTTTAATAGTGTTTAAGAAGTGAAATGTTAATGTTAAATTTATCTTATTTGGTACATAATGTCGTATTTTCATATCTCTGCTTGCAGGAAAAAACTTTTTCCAACAATAAATAGCAAGTAACATGGGTCACGTAACATTGAGTCACGCGCCTTTTTTCAAAATATTACAAAATTTCATGTGGTACAAATATTTTTAGAAATTGGTGACTGTGTCATTTGAATGCCAACCTAATATACATTTTCTGTGATAAAAGCCAGATCCATACTCCTAATAGTTCAAGATCACTTTTGACCTAAAATGTACATTAGGAATAGGATGCCCCAAATTTGTAACATGAGTCACAACATAAATTACATTCTTGTTCTTTAATTTTAATGCTTTTTTCCTGCTTAAATAACAATTCAAGATCCTTGCCTGAAAAACACAATTTATAATGATGATTTGCAAAAGCAAATATGGGTTTATGGAAAAAAGCCAACATTATATAACATTGATCTCAAAATGTAACATGAGTTACCATGGAATCTCCCTGGTGATACAGAATCCCATGTAAAATTACTTGTTAATTACATCAGTCATATGCCATTACAGTGTAATCACAATGGCTATTGGCTGCGCCTCGATCATGGCTTATACAAAAAGGGAGCCTGCCATGTATGGCTACCTATGTGGACAGAATATGACAGTGCTCACTTTGTTTGATGACAAATGAACAGGTGTGGCTCATACTAACAGTGTGTTAGCTATTGTGGAACTTTAACAATGGAAGTGAGCCGAAGCTTTGTTTTGACACATCAGCAACAATTCACACATGATTTGAGGACTGTGATTATAGAAACTCATGCAGTCCCAGTTAATCAGAAATTTTAATCAAGATGTAGTCAGGATTTACATGTTAGATTGTAAAGTACAGTAATCAGTAGCACCGGCTAACCACCTTCCATTGAATAAGTATCTTCTGTGAAGTGCAGTACAACAATATTACACACCCTCAGAATCAGAATTTTACTATCTCAGTATGTACACCATAAATCATTGGTTTAATGCATAATATAATTGAGACACATGCAGTTAGTTAGTTATGTGTTCCATTGATCAATCTCACGGTAACCGTTATGATGTGGAACGTGTCAAGTGCACAAGAAATGCACACATGAATCAAGACTTTTTCCCCCCTTTTAAAGCTTAAAATTTTTATTACCTACCCCATTCTCTTTAATGGCACAAAATGCCTATATTATACCTATAGATTTATTTATTCCTATTCAAGAATTCATCTGTGATATAGGAGTTGTCAAGGAGATATGATTTAAATTTGTTTTTGAAACTGTTACTGCTGTCTGTCAGACATTTTATTTCATCTGGTAATTTATTGAAAATTTTTACAGCAGCATATTTTACCCCATTCTGTGGTAAAGACAGCTTAAGTAGAGGATAGTGTAAGTCTTTCTTTCTTCTGGTGTTATAATTGTGAATGTCACTGTTGATTTTTAAACTGGTCCATGTTGTTGAGATCAAATTTCATTTCTGAGTAAATGTACTGTGAGGCTGTTGTAAGAATTCCTAACCTTTAAAACAGATGCCTACAAGATGTGCGACTATGAGCCCCACACATTATTCTAACCACTTTCTTTTGAGCAGTGAATACTTTTTGCATAAGCTTTGAGTTGCCCAAAATTTTATTCTGTATGACATTAGAGAGTGACAGTATGCAAAGTATGTTAGCTTGCTAATTTCTGTGTCCTTAAAATTGGCAATTATTCTGATTGCAAATGTTGCTGATCCTAGTCACTTCAGTAGATCCAAAATATGAATTTTCCAGTTACGATTCTCATCTGTATGTTTGCCCAAGAACGATTCTCATCTGTATGTTTGCTCAGGAACTTAACATGCTCCACCCTTGCTACTGACTTCTGTAGGTGTGTTATATTTATTGAAGGAACTGTGATCCTTGCAGCAGAAAATTGGATATACTGTGTTTTTTCTATGTTCAGAGTAAGTCCATTCACAGAAAACCAATTAATAACTTTTCCGAAGGCATTATTTGTATCATTTTCTATTGGAGTTTCCTTTACTGGATTAATAATGATGCTTGTATCACCAGCAAACAATGTCAGTTTAGCTTTGTCTTTCAGATGAGTAGGGAGGTCATAACCGTCTGGTACACCTAATGTAATTTCATCACAGTTAGATGAAGTGGCAAACTTCCTTAAATCACTTAACCGTATAAAGAAACTTTTTGCTTCCTGTTCTGTAGATATGACTTCAACCACTCATATGCTGTTCCATTTATACCATAGAATTGTACTTTCTGTAACATAATTTCACAGTTCACACAATCAAGTGCTTTGCATAAGTCGCACAAAATTCTTATAGGTGATATTTTACTGTTTAAAGACTACGATGTGGGCAGTGGAATTGTATGTTGCTGTCTCAGTGGAACAGGATATTTGAAATCCGAATTGTGATTTACTAAGTGTCCCATTACTGTTGAAATGGCTAACCACTTTTGGGTACATTACTTTCTTGATGATTTTTGAAAATGCTGTAAGCAGGGATACTGGCTGGTTATTTTTGACATCTGTGGTGCCTCCTCTTTTGTTGAGAGGCTTGACAATGGCATATTTTAACCTGTCTCTTTGAGTTGATTATGTATGTATGTGACTCAGAACATGAGCTATAACTGCTCCCCATTGTTTTAATATCTCGTTAGAGATGTCATCTACTCCAATAGAACATTTATTTTTCAAATATTTAATGATTTTCCTTATTTCACAAGAGGTTGTTATGTGAAAATTAATGTGGGTAAGATTGCTCAGAACTGACTCTTCCATATATGGCTTAGCTTTTTCTTGTGAACTATTTGCACCAGTGTTTTCACGTACACTTAAGAAATGGTTGTTAAATCTATTAGCTACTTGTGTACTCTTGGTCAAGATGGTATCATTCTTTTTAATAGTAATACTACCTACCCCAGTGGTTACTTTTCCTGTCTCCCTTCTAACAACATTCCATGTTGATTTGATTTTATTGCCCAAGTTGTTAATTCCATAACATACATATTTCTTGATTTTTCTGACATCTTTTCTTGGTATGTTACAATAATTTTTATAATGTAAAATTGCTTCTGGTTCTTTACTAATTCTTGTGTGTCAACAGTTTTCTATTTCTTTCTGAAGACATTTTAATATCTGTAATAATCTTTTCTTTGAAAACTGCATGGTGTTACATTTAGTAAATTTTTTTGGTCAACATTGTTAAAAAAGGGGTATAAATTTATTATGAAATAGGTTGCATTTATCATTAGTATTTGGTTCTTTATATCAGGGTGTATACCCTCTGGGAAATTCGGAAAAAAACCTAGGAATTTTTTCATCTGGGAGAAAACCGGAAAAAATCCGGCGATTTTTTTTTTTTTTTTTTTTTTTAGGATTCCGGAAATTTTTCGTTGTTTTAGACTTCAGTTAAATTTTTGTTATTTTCACTGGTAAGAACATAAACAGCAAACTGCGTCTAAGGTTTTAGCAAGAAGACTATGGAATACTTCATAACAGTAAACTGCTGCTGACGAGCTTGATGTCACAACTTTTTACATAAGTTCGTCTGAGCAGCTGCCCGCGGGCTCACGTGTACGCGCATTCGAGTTGCCTGTGGGCAGTACCTTCTCTCACTTTCGGCTACTTGAAGTGTGGCTGTTAGCCCTATCAGCAGCAGCAACAAGCAGCCAGATGCTACTTGGAAAATTTTTCTGGCGCGCCTGGGCTGCCAATTACTGCATTCGCATAGCGGTCTGGGTTGTAGTGGGGAGGGGTTAGTCTCCACATAAGCCATGTTTGTGTTTAGTGATTTTGCTGCTTCCTCTTTGTTTACACTTCTCACATCAAACGAAAACAAAACAGATTTCTGAGGGTGGGAGCTATCAAGTGAATTAAAGTACGTTCACATTATTACAGAAGGCTAACATATGTTATTAGTTGTTTTCTGATTTTATTTTATTTCCACGTTTTTTGGCAGTCAGTCGTCTTGCAGGACAATGATGTTATTTTTGTCGGTTTGCTAAATAAATGTGGCTTTTATTAATCTTTTCCCCAGAGGCAGTCAGTTTATTAGAAACGAAGTGTTTCATTCTGCGCTATCGGCTAGTTTCAACTGTTCACTGAATTTCAAGTGCAGATTTTTATCTTCTGGCATGGGTGGCATTATGCCACAATAAAGAACCAAACATGAGGTAGTACAGTACTGGTACTGCAAGAAAATTTGCATCTCAAAAACAGCATTGAAATTTTGATATCAGGTTGGGGCTTACTTCATTGTGAATTTGGACACATGAATGTGCACTTTAAGCTGAATTGTGCGTGTTAGTACGGTGTACGAAATTCCGACACTCTTGGAATATCCTATTTCTTTTATGGCGTCATATAATATCTCTTAATACCATATATGTACGAACGTATGGGCTTTCTATGTGATCATAGCTGCCCAAGTGCAGTAACGCCTTCTTTCTGGCACGCTCTGGCAAATGCTGAAACGAAGCTATTTCTAACAGGTCGTGGAATGATATTGCGAATGGTGCTTTGAAAAGTGTTAGTTTCATAGTGAATTTCCTTTTACACAGGATGAATTATGTTACATGTGTGAATATGCAGTGAATTTCTTAAATCACAGAGCATTTGACCCTCATTTAAAACTTAGCACATTGAGGACTAGCCACTAAGAAGAATTTTGAGCCCAGAAGACCACTCATTAATGTCATTATTTAAAATTTTACTGGTGCATTTGTCTGATGTATCTTAAAGTGTAACATACGCAAAAAAAGACCAATATAATATGTGAAAGCTTAACTTTTCTTGTAGCTATGTACTTAAATTTAAACTGTTAACTTTTCCTATTTGTGTGTTCACACTACTTAACATTGATGTTACTATTGGCTGACTATGTCACGTGTCCTGTGCCCTGAATATCTGCTGTCATTGGCTGATGAGATCAGGTGAAATGAGCGATGACCGGTGTACAAAATTGCATTTCAATCTTGATTTCAATGGTTCGGAAACTGACGTGCTGTTTCGAATCCGTACTTTCGTAATACGAATAGAAACATATGCAGCATATTGTCAAATGAAAATTCACAGCGTATATGTTGGTGCACATCACAGGTCTCTACAGAACTTTTTTTGCTGAGTTTTTTAATTCTCTGAAGTTCCATGTCATGTGTAAAACCTTTACCATTCAAAGGATTGATATTTTTACAACTCCAGGGGAAAGTATACTGCCACTTATCAGGGAGAAAGTGTATTTTTCACCATGGGAGCAGAGTATTTTCAAGTGGAAAAAGTGTATTTTTAACCAGGAAAACTCTGGGGAATTACTATTATTATTATTATTATTATTTTTTTCTTTGTCCGCTTATACACTCAGCATTTAAGTCTCCCCTACTAACATTTCTTAAAATTTTCTCTGAAGTGCTCTGTAGGTATTGGGTTGAGCGACCTTACACTTTTACTTAATGGTTTCTGAACTGTACATCCCGCTACATTCTGTAAGTTAATCAAATGTGCATCCTTGATAATCCATTTATCACAGGGAACGAATGTGTTAGTTGTGCATCCTCTTGCTGTACAAATAGAGTATCTATTAGAGTGCTGCTGTCTTGATCTATAAGTGTAACGAAATTGATCACTGATTCTAAGTTATATGTCATTAATAACCTTGAAATTAATCTTAATTTGCAGCTATCAGTACAAGTTTATATACTCAACTAAGAAACCTACTTCACCATTTAAAAATTCCATGACTGAATAACAACATTTTTTACTCAATGATGGCATGTAATACATGTTTCAGCAAACCTAGTTCCACTCTGTGAAGTTTTTCACTTTTAATTTATAATCTGTGGATTGGACCATGAAATTATCTTTGTTTTTAGTATGGTGCAAATCTTCAAAATGATTTCCTATAAATAATTCTGGTTTCTTATGTATGAAGATAAAAAATTCATAAATATAAATGTTCACAATGGGAGTTGTTATAACAATGAAAATAATCAATTTTCAAAACCCTGGGTCAGGGGAGACTTACCAGTCAGGATGAGAAGGAAAGACCAATTGTTGGGACTGTACTGGAAGAAATTTGAAAACTAGAGAGCTTAAAAGTGGAAGACAGGGTAATATGCAAGACAGAGATTACTGCCAAAACATTGTGAACAAGTTAATGCAAGTGAAAAGCTAAGTGAATTGTACATAATAGCAGAGGGGGATGGCAAACATTAGACAGGTCAGAAAATGAAAGATGTAGAAAACTGAAAGGGAGTGAAGAAAGGAGTAGTTACTGTGAAGAAATGCTGTGACAGAATAAATTACTGTAAATTGCAGACAGGTGGGTGGCGAGAACCGAGGACATTCTGTAGTGCTAATTCCCAACCACAAAGTTCTGAGAAATTGGTGTCTGAGGGAAGAATCCAGATGGTGCCTGTGGTGAAACAGCCTCTGAGGTCATGACAGTCATGTTGTAGAAGATGCTCTGCTACAGGATATTGTTTGTTGCTGGTATACACCCTCGGCCTATGCCCATTCATCCTAACTTACAACGTACCGGTAGACATGATGATGTAAAAGGCAGAACAGTGTTGGTATACAGTGTGTCGTTTCACAGGTGGCCATCCTTTCGATAGTATACATTTTGCAATTTACAGAGTTGATACAGGAGATAATAGAAGGGTGCATAGGGCAAGTCTTGCAGCAGGGACGGTCAGAGGGGTGGGAGCCATAGGGTAGGGAGATGGCTGCAGAAGGAGCACAGGGTCTTAGAAGGATATTGCGGAGATTGGAAGTGCTACAGAAAGCTGTTTTAGGTGTGGTGGGCAAAATCTCAGACAGAATGGAACTCATTTCAGGGCAAGATTTTAGGAAGTCAGAGCCTTGTCAAAGTAGCTGATTAATATGTTCAAGACCAGGATAATACTGAGTATCAAGTGGTGTGCTCCGAAGTTGTTTTTTGGAGGGATCAGCAGTGTCAGGATTGGATGTGATGGTCTGGAAAATTTGCTTTTGAACTAGGCTGGTAGGGTATTTATGTCCAGTGAAGGATGATGTGGGAAAGGTGGTGTATAGTTATGTTTTCCTCGAATGCTGCAGGGGAGGTATCGTTCGACATGGAAGTGATGACAACTGTCAGAATGAAAGTACTGTTGTTTGTTAGTAGGTTTAATGTGGACAAAAGTATATAACTGGCCTTCGGTGAGGATGAGATCAGCATCAAGAAAAGTGGCATGGGATTTGGAATAGGACCATATGAAATTTAATTGGGAGAAGGTATTTAGAGATTTCAGGAATTTTAACAAGTCAGCCTCACCTTGAGTCCATATGGCAAAGATGTCATCGATGTACCCAAACCAAACCATGGGCAGAAGACATTTGGATCCCAGGAAAGACCCTCCAAGTGATCCATGAAAAAGTTGGCGTAGGAAGGAGCCATCCTGGTTCCCATAGCCATACCCCTGATCTGTTTGTATGTCTGCTCCTCAAAGATGAAGTTGTTGTTGCTAAGTTGAGCAGGAAGGATGTCATAGGTTTGGAATCTGGTGGGTGCTGACTGAGGAAATGTACAGCAGCAGACTGACTAGGTACATGGGGCATGTTGGTATAAGAGGGATGTGGCATCAATGGTGACAAGCAAGGTGTGTGGCGGGAGTGGAATGGACATGGATTTCAGACAATCTAGGAAATGGTTGACATCTTTAATGTAGGAGGGAAGTCTTTGTTCTACAGGTTGCAGGTACTAATGAACTGAGGCAGATATTCTGTTTGGTGGGTGCTTTGAAGCTACAACTATAGGATGGCCAGGATAGTGTTTGTGGCTTTTAGGAAGAAGGTAAAAGGTGGGGGTGTGTGGTTTGGGTGGGACAAGAAGTTCTGTGGATTGAGGTGTTAGTTGTTATGAGAGGTCTGAGGTTTTAAGGAGAGACTGCATGTCAGTTTCAATCACAGGGATGGGATCTTGATGGCAGATGCTGTATGTAGGGGTGTCAGACAGCTGGAGTAGGCCTTCACTAACATATTCCTGTCAGTCGAGTACTACAGTGGTAGAACCTTTGTGTGCTGGGTGGATAACGATGGAATCGTCAGCCTTTAGGGAACACAGAGCCAGGTATTCTGCAGAGGACAGGTAAGGGTCATGTTGCAGGGACCTCAGGAAGGGTTATGAAGCAATGCTGGATGTGAGGAATTCTTGGAAGGCATGTAAGGGATGATTTTGAGGTAGTGGTGGTGAATAAAATTGATATCATGGTCGAAACTGTTCAAGGCAGGGTTTAATGTCAGGTTTGTTGTTGGAAAGGTTTTGAAATTGGATTGCAAGTGATATTTCCAGTTGACATTACCTCCAAAGCGGCATGATTAAATGCAGTTTTAGGGCTGAAAGCGAGACCCTTGGAT
Organism: Schistocerca serialis cubense; assembly: GCF_023864345.2. Lineage (NCBI taxonomy): Eukaryota > Metazoa > Arthropoda > Insecta > Orthoptera > Acrididae > Schistocerca > Schistocerca serialis. The sequence continues at coordinate 44,583,749 of NC_064646.1, read as the reverse complement.
AATACAGATAAAACGGGAGGGGAGAGTACTGTAGGTGAAAGGTTGATATCACTGTACTGTTGTGACTTGTGATTATGAGTAATTATTGGTCTTATTGGACTAGGAGGCAGTGCTGAAGGCTGTGGGATGTTAAGGAGGTTGGTCAAGCACAGTTTGTAGGAGAGGAGTGGTGGTTGGTGGTGTGACTGATTAGGGAGCTGCACAGGGATAGGAAGGGAAACACCCCTGTTGAAGTAGTTTAGGAGAAGGTGGGATAGCTTTCTGAGGTGAAGTCCAGTATGTTGTTGCAGTTTGAAGTTGGCTTGGTGGATGACACCATCCAAGGAAACATGAGGGGCAGATAACTGCAGGATTTAGCAGGAGAGGAGGAGGAGTGAAATTTGGCAGATGAGGCATATAGGTCACAGATTAGTCAGATAAGTGTAAGGGATTGTTGTATTTAAAATTGTAAAAGAGCGTGCTGTAGAGGGGGATTACGTCCAGAAACAGGGACTTTCAGTGTTAGCTAGGCCTGTGGGAGTAACTCCAAGGGACAAGCAGGTTTCAAGAAACAGAATGTGAGACCTTAGCTTTGATAGTGCAAAAACATGTTTTTGAAAAGAATGGATATAATATGTGATGGGATTTATCATGGCAAGAGAGGATGGACTGGAGTGTCACAAATAGTGCGAATGGCAAAAATGAGAAGCAGAGAGTGGAAAAAGATGAAAAAAATTGAAGAAAGTCGTGGAAAAAATTTGTACAAAAATCATGAGAATAGACAATGGTTAACAAGAAGTAATGAGTGGATGAGAATTTCTTGACAGAAAAGTTGTCTGTGCAATACGAAAAAATGATTAGAAAAGAAAAAATACAATAGGGAAAGTCATGAAAAGGGATAGAAGTTAAAAACTGAAAGTCATAGGAGAAAATGTAAATTACTGTGTGTGGCAATAAAGTAATGTAGGAGACTGCAGTAAAAGTCAGTTAAAGCAGTTTGGTGAAAAGCAAACACACAAAAAATTGAAAGAATTACATATTAACAAGTAAGTGGACGTTGGGAAACAAAATCGCTGTCAAATTTGCAAATAAATCTGCGAAAGACTATCGGGAGAAGGTGTTGCTATGTACTGATACTGAGTCATAATCAGTTTGTTATATGCAGATTTGTGAATGACAATAGACTTGTCTATGTGTACAGAAATCAGTAGGGGCAAAGTGTTCATTAATCTGGATAGTACAGATAAAAGAAATGAACACACTAGCATCTACATCTAGATACATACCCCGCAATCCACCATACGGTGCATGGCAGAGGGTACCTCGTACCACAGCTAGCATCTTCTCTCCCTGTTCCACTCCCCAACAGAATGAGGGAAAAATGAGTGCCTATATGCCTCTGTACGAGCCCTATTCTTTCATATCTTATCTTTGTGGTCTTTCTGTGAAATATAAGTTGGCGGCAGTAAAATTGTACTGCAGTCAGCCTCAAATGCTGGTTCTCTAAATTTCCTCAGTAGCGATTCACAAAAAGAACGCCTCCTTTCCTCCAGAGACTCCCACCTGAACTACTGAAGCATTTACGTTCATGTGATGATCAAACCTACCAGTAACAAATCTAGCAGCCCGCCTCTGAATTGCTTCTATGTCCTCCCTCAATCCGACCTGATAGGGATCCCAAACGCTCAAGCAGTACTCAAGAATAGGTCGTATTAGTGTTTTATAAGTGGTCTCCTTTAAAGATGAAACACATCTTCCCAAAATTTTACCAATGAACCGAAGACAACTATCCGCCTTCCCCACAACTGCCATTACATGCTTGTCCCACTTCATATCGCTCTGCAGTGTTGTGCCCAAATATTTAATCGACGTGACTGTGTCAAGCGCTACATTACTAATGGATTATTCAAACATTATGGGATTCTTTTTCCTATTCATGTGCATTAATTTACATTTATCTATATTTAGAGTTACCTGCCATTCTTTACATCAATCACAAATCCTGTCCAAGTCATCTTGTACGCTCCTACAGTCACTCAACCACACCTTCCCGTACACCACAGCTTCATCATCAGCAAACAGCCGCTCATTGCTATCCACCCCATCCAAAAGATCATTTATGTAGATAGAAAACAACAGCAGACCTACCACATTTCCCTGGGGCACTCCAGGTGATACCCTCACCTGCGATGAACACTCATCATTGAGGACAAGCACATAATGTAGAAGAGAGGTGACAGGTTGAACAAGACAGCTGATGACAAGACTGATGAAAGGATTACATAAGAAGTAATGATGACCACATGGGCTAATATAAGTACAAAAATGTAATTGGATAGATAAAAAAAATCTACTCAGCAAGTAGTAGCAGGAGAACAAACATGTAAGGGAGGTTTTAGGTATGCAAGCTTTCGGAGCCAATGGCTACTTCTTCCGGCTGTAGGGTGGAAGGGGGAGGAAGAGGGGTGAAGGAAAAGGACTGCAGAGGTTTAGGAAGAGCTTTAGAGTTTGGCAAAGTCAGCCAGAACCCCGGGTCAGAGGAGATTTTCTGGACAGGATAAGAAAGGAAGACTGAGAGCTCAAAGGTAGAAGACAAGGTAACATGTTAGACGGAGACTACTGCTACAACATCATGCGCAAGTTAATAAGAATGAGAAGCTAAGTGCATTGTACATAACAGGGGCACGAGGGGGACGGCAAAACATAGACAAGTTAGAAAATAAAATATGTAGAAAACTAAAATGTAGTGAAGAAAGGGATAGTTACTATGAATAAATGGTTAGATGGAAGGAATTAATGTAAATTGAGGTCAGGTGGATGGTGAGAACCAAGGACACGTTGTAGTGCTAGTTCCCACCTGCGGAGTTCTGAGAAACTAGTGTCCGGGGGAAGAATCTATATAGTCCATATGGTTAAAGAGGCACTGGTCATGACTGTCATGGTGCAGAGCATGCTCTGCAACAGGATATTGTGTGTTGCTGGTATACACCCTGTGCCTATGCCTGTTCATCCACTCTGTTAACTTGGAGACAGTCATGCCAATGTAAAAGCCCGAACAGTGTTCACATAACAGCTCGTATATGACATGTCATTTCACAGGTATATGTCTTTGATAGTACATGTTTTGTCAGTTACAGGGCTTGCATAGGTGGTGGTAGAAGGGTGCATAGGGCAAGTCTTGCTGCAGGGACAGTCACAGGGGTAGGGAGATGAGTGCAGAAGGAGCATAGGGTCTGACAAGGATATTGTGGAGATTGGGAGGGTGACTGGAAGCTATTCTAGGTGTGGTGGGCAAAATCTCTTGACAGAATGGCTCTCATTTCAGGACACACTTTTAGGAAGTCATAGCCTTGTTAAGGTAGCTGATTATTACATTCAAGACAAGGATAATACTGAGTGACAAGTGGTGTGTTCTGAAGTTGTCTGTTGGAGGGATCAGATTGGATGTGATGGTCTGGGAAATCTGCTTTTGAACTAGGCTGGTGGGGTAATTTCATCCAGTGAAGGCTGAGGTAAGAGTGGTGGTGTATTGCGGTAAAGAATCTGCTTCCAAACAAATATGTTTGCCTCAAATGCCAAGGCTGTATGGAAAAGAATGTTTGACATGGAAATGATGGCAACCATCAGAATATAACTACTGTTGTTTGTTAGTAGGTTTAATGTGGACAGAAGTGTGTAGCTGGCCTTCGGTGAGGATGAGATCAATATCAAGAAAGTGGCATGGGATTTGGAATAGGACCATGTGAAATTTAATTGGGAGAAGGTACTTACAGATGCCAGCAATTTTAACAGGTCAGCTTCACAATGAATCCATATGGCAAAGATGTCATCAATGTATCTAAACCAAACCAGGGGTTGAAGACTAGCAGATCCCAGGAAAGCTCCTTCCAAGTGACCCATAAAAAGGTTGATGTAGGAAGGAGCCATATTGCTTCCCATAGCCGTACCCCTGATCTGTTTTTATGTCAGCCCCTCAAAAGTGGAGTAGTTGTTGTTAAGTATAAAGTTGATTAAATTGAGCAGGAAGGATGTCATAGTTTGAAATCGGATGGGTACCGCCTGAGGAAATGTTCAGCAGCAGACAAACCAAGTATGAGGGGGATGTTGATATAGAGGGAGGTGGCGTCAGTGGTGACCAGTACGGTGTGTGGAGGGAGAACGATGGGCACGGATTTCAGATGATCTAGGAAGTGGTTGGTGTCTTTAATACAGGAGGGAAGTCTTTGTAGTATGGGTTGCAACAAAATGTCCTTGTTTCTCACCACCCACCTGGCCTTAATTTACATTAATTTCTTCCGTCTCAGCATTTTGTCACAGTAACTTCTCCTTTCTTCACTTCATTTGAGTTTTCTGCCAGTTTCATTTTCTGACCAGTCTATTATTCACTGTCCCACTCCTACATACATACAGTGAATTTAGCTTTCCACTCATGTTAACTCGTTCATGATATATTAGCTGTAATCTCTGTCTTGCTTATTACCCTGTTTTCCACTTTTAAGCTCTCAGGTTTTCAAATCTCATCCATTGAATCGCAATAATCAATCTTTCCTTCTCATCCTGTCCGGTAAGCTTTCCCTGACCCAGGGTTCTGGGTGACTTTTCTTATCTCCACCTCTTTTCCTAAATCTCTCCAGTCCTTTTCCTTCTCCCCTCATAATCCCCCTTCAGTCCTTCTGCCGGAAGGCTCCAAAAGCTTCCTAAACTAAAACCTTTTTGGTATGTGTGTTTTCTGCCACCGCTTGGTAAGCAGATTTTATTATCTATCCAATTACAATACAGAATGAGAGTAAGGTAGATATATAAGAACTTGTACAATGAGTAATAATTCACTGGCTGACAAGTTAAGTAAAGAGATTTGTGCCGTGTGATGGGGTATATCAGTAATGTATTCTCATTGTAACTCTTTGAGAATGGATGTTGGATATATGTCTAATAGCTTTATACATGAACTGGTATTAAAATTTCTTGTATGACAGTAAGGGAATAAATATTCGCAATTTTACTGCATTTGTCTTTAGGTTGGCTCTATGGCTTTGTGTGTTCACCAGCCACTAGATGGCATTGTTGCCTTCACCAATGGTAGGTTGTGGCATTATCACGTCAGTTTTGCACTGTAGCGTCGAAAGATAGCTGCACTATTCTCTGGTTGCACCGTAGAAGGACAGTGTTTTGTAATATGTTTTTTGTAGTTTGAAGGTGTACAAAGTGTGGCAGTTCAAAGAAGACTTTGAGTACAGTATGGGAACAATGTTTGTCGCAGTGAAGTGTTTACCAGTGGCATGGATTGAACAATTCAAATGATGGATAAGGAAAGAGCAGGGCATCCAGCTACAGCCTAACTGATGCCAGTATTGAACAAGTTCATGCCTCAATTCTGATAAACAGAAAGGCAAATCATGTGCAGATTAGTCATGGTTCTGCATATGAAATCAGCACCTTCTTCGCACAGTCATGCTAACAAATGTGAAACTTTTCTGAAGTAAATCATTGGAGATGAAGCACGGAGCAAATGCCAGAGAATGGAATGGGAAGCACCTTGAATCTCCAGTCAAAAAGAATTCAGATTCAACAGCAAACAGTGGCCGTTACAGTGATACGCTGTCAGATGAGCTGAAACCGGTAAATTGCAAAAATCGCAGATGTTAAAAGGCAATCTTTTGTTGCACGACCATGCACGTCCACACAGCATCACCCACAGATCTCAAACTTTCGGACTTATGTATTTCGAGGTGTTGGAGCATCGTGTATACAATCCTGAACTCGCTCCATTGGACTACCGTCTGTTTGGTCCCCTGAAAGGTTCTTTTAGAGGCCATCGATTCAGCTCTGATCAACAGGTGGAGGAAGCGGTGCATACGTGGCTTGGTACACAATCAAATCTTTTTTCAGAGGGTATCGGAAAGCTTTTGCAATGATGGACTAAGTGCAATGAAAAGCAGAGGGAATTATTTATTTCCAACATGCTCCATTACAGTATTTGTAATATTACATGTATGCGTTGGGTGTATTTGTGGGAGGCGCGCGGGATTAGCCGAGCGGTCTAAGGCGCTGCAGTCATGGACTGTGCGGCTGGTCCCGGCGGAGGTTCGAGTCCTCCCTCGGGCATGGGTGTGTGTGTTTGTCCTTAGGATAATTTAGGTTCAAGTCGTGTGTTAGTTTAGGGACTGATGACCTTAGCAGTTAAGTCCCATTTCACATACATTTGAACATTTTTTTGTGGGGAGGGGGGGGGGGATGTGATGGACTATTCATGTTGTGTGGTGGTGGTGGTGGTGGTGGTGAGAGAAAGGGGAGGGTGAAACCCAGTACTGACACATAGCCTACTCTCGCGAATAGCTCCAAGGGGGCTGCCCAGCTTGATGCACTTACTTCATTAGACACTGCGGAAAGGTTTGATGTGTAAACCAGGTCATTGGCGGAAAGTCTGGTGATTGGGAATTTTAATTCACCACCTTGCTTCTCCTTGCCAGCCAAATAATGGAAGCGAAAATTTTTTCTACCAACAGGATTTGAACCGGCCTAGTCCCAGGTCAAGCTCTGCTGCACAAATGTGCTTTAGCGACCTCGGCCATGGAGACAGGTAATCAGGAGGATGCGCTGAAAAATAATATCAATGAGAATTGTGTCCTCTTGTAGTAAATAGTACAAACTGATTGCAGATACTTTTCTTCTTACCCTTATAGAAAGTTATCATCAAGTCAGAAAGTAACTTGCAGAGCGCATACATTAGTAAATAAATTTGATTCAGACAAAATGGAAACACAAAAACTCAACTATACAAATAACTTCCGATGGGTGAAATAGAGACGATATAAATACTGACTGGCTACAGTACAAAAAGCATTTTTGAAAAAGAGGAAATTAACATCTAATCTAAATTTAAGTGTTAGGTATTTGTCTGCAGTGTAGCTTTGTATGGAAGTGGTAATGGGGATGATAAGCAGTTCAGACAAGAAGAAAGAACTGCAGGAAAAAATAAACTTATGGCATATGTAGAGTAAAAGAAGTGATTGATTGAATGATAGGAAAGATCCTGAGGTGTCGAGAAATCTTCAGTTTGGTAATAGAAGTGGGGGGGGGGGGGGGGGGGGATTGTCGATGGAGCTGAAGGCCTGCATACAGTATGCAGGTTCAGGCGGGGATATAAGAGACAATAGTTATTTGAAAATGAACAGGCTCATACAAAATGGAAAGTGGGGGGGGGATTGTCGATGGAGCTGAAGGCCTGCATACAGTATGCAGGTTCAGGCGGGGATATAAGAGACAATAGTTATTTGAAAATGAACAGGCTCATACAAAATGGAATAGAGTAGAGAGCTGCATTGAACTGGGCTGGAGACTGAAGACCACCACTATAACAACAAAATCAATGGGTATGTCATTCTGCATGCGTTCTGCACTCTTTGCAGCATTTGTAGTAACTGGCGAGTGACCACATTCCAGTCTCTCGGTAACCCGTGACAAGACATGTCAGTGGATGAAAAATCTGTAGAACTTGCTGGTCAGGGCAACAGCCCTACATACTGTGCTCGAGGCAGGCCACGACAGCATGAGCAACATGTGGTCTCGTGTAATCTTGTTGAAAGGTAGCGTCATGGAGATCTGGAAAATGGGGCATGGCCACCAACCTTGACACATCACAAATGTAATGGGATCTATCCATATTACCAGCTCTGTGAACTAGAGTGAGCCTGTCTTGTAGCTGATGACACCTGACGCTACTGCACCAGGTGGTGGGCGCAAGTAATTGATGAGCGCTGTTTATTCTCGTCACAGCCTCTGCACACAGGTACGTTGATTGTGATGTTGCAGACAGAACTGAAACTCATCTGAACGACGACACTGTGCCACTCCTCGGTCCCCTATTGTCGGCCATTCTGGTGTCGGAATGCCTGTCTCTGCTGCTGTGTGCTGGCATTTCGTGGTGCTCCAGGCATCCATTTGGATACTTGCCTCGCTACAGATGAGCTCATTTCCCAGCACAACGTACGTATGTGACTGCACAATCCTGCATGGACGAGTAACGGCATGTCTGTCCTCTCGGTTACTAATCAGGCTGGGCTGATGAGATCAAGTACAGCCCTTCTGAAACTGTCAGTTCCCTATCTGCGGGACAGTCGTGGGAGCAAGATACTGCCAGCAGCTGCAGTTAATAGTCGCTTTGTGGAAAAATTCTCTAGTGCTCGGAGAATATTGCTCACACTGCTTTATTGTTTTTTTGTAAGGGTAACCGTGTGAGCACCTTCTCAGTGAGGAGAGGCTGGTTAGGACACTGTAGCTTGTTTGGTGCTCAAAATTCAGTTCAGTTGGTTCTGCATTTTAATGTTAATCTGAAGTGTGTTTCAAAAAAAGTCACAAGAAACATTTGCAAAGTGTATGAAGAATGTATCATTATCCTGCTCCTTTGTGTCTTTTGATTGTGTAGCTTGTATGCAGCCAAATTTCTCAGTGTGTTGTACTACAAGTATATGTTCCATGTGATGCTCAGTAGCGCCATTAGGTAATGGCACCTTTTGAGCTAGTAATTCACAGTTCTGTAATAGTCATATTGTAATTTTTATTTACAGCCAGCACTGATGCTGCAGGGAACCAGGCAGGCAGCAAACTTCCTGGTGGACTGGTGACCAAAGGCAACTCTTCACTGGGTTACGAAAAGGTTCGTGTTGGAGCAGGACCCGGTCAGATGCCATTTCCGTTTGCCTCGCCAGGGCTCTTTCCGAATATGGGCTTTTACCCTGGCATGGCTGGAATTCCACAACATGCAATGAATGCAGCATTACTTCAGCAATGTAAGTTCCATTTAGCATTGTTTATTATGTTTTGCAGTTATATTGTTGCTCTGACATGAGAAAATGCTATGAGTAGTTTTTCTATGTTATTGATTGGGAAACATTCTGGTCAAACATGTAAATTTAGGAATCACTTGTGCTAAAGAACATTTTCTCGGTGGAAGAGTTAACATTTATAATGTAACAGCAGTGACTAAACTAGAACTCTTTGCTTTCAAATGTCTCAGTAGGAACAACAGGCAGTAGAGAATAATTCCTGTGAGGGGATACATGGGGGACAGTAAAACCAGTCCTATCCCTAGATCTCTCTCTACCCCAGTATGTGCTGCCCAAAAATAAAAGAGAAGAAGCTGCAGCCTTGCAGGAGACTTCGTCATTGGCCTTGTCGTGTTTCATTCTTCACTGTTTATCCTCACGCAGTTTCTTCAATTTCTTATGTACACTACCATGAGAAAGAGGAACATTCTAGTGAAACATGCATGAAAACATCACACCCATGTTGAAAGCAAGAAATGGACAGGGAAACCTTATCATTGGTGATGTTTAAACCAAATAAAAGAAAACATGTATTGTGCCGAAAAAATACAGCTCAGTAGTTACGTACAAATTATCAGTATGAATGAGTTATAGATTCGTCAGCTGCTAGTGATACTACGTCAGTACAAATGGAGAATTTGAACTACATAATTTTGGAAGTATCAGTGCACTGAAGAGGTGGGACGATTTTATATATTTACATCCCTCAAACCTCTTCAAGTCAGTCACAGGTACAATGTTGATGTAATTGAATTTCAGAAAATGTATTGAATGGGACCTACTACTCTACCTAAAACACATCACAAATTTGCAGTAGTTGCATTCCTGTTGTGCTCATTCATATCAGCAGAGGACTATAATTAAACATCAAATTGACGTTGCTGAGTCTTAGAATTTTGGTGTATGAATGTATTTGGTTTAAACCTACCAGAAAAAGCAATGTTATGTAAAATGTTTCACTGTGTACTTGACAAATATTGTACTTCATGTGACCCACCCGTGTAACTGCGCACGTTAAAGTGCCATCCGGGACTGGGAGGTGTGTCGGCCCTGAATCGAATCTATCTGACGGCTTAACAGTGAGGGTCAGTGGGCTGGCAGTGTGTTGGCCCCGATTCGAATTTATCCGATGGATTAACAGTGAGGGTCAGTGGGCTGGCCAACTTGTATGTGGTTGTAGCTGGTTTCCAACATCTGACTAGGTGAATACTGAGCTGGTACTTAAGTCCTGCCTCAGTTACACGATTCTCAGACATTTAGAAAATTCTTTCACACGGGTAACACTGCACATAGACATATGGGTACACACATTCCATCCAGGAGTAACAGGGTGATGACATGAAGGGCATCTGGCCACCCCTTAAATTAATTGTGCCAAATCCATAGTACCATGCCATCCCTGCAAAGAAGCGGGACAAGGTGTGTATATTCTCCTAAGATTTTCTGGCATTTCAGAGGAGAAATGTCAATACTTAACAACTTTAAGTTGACCTTCTTTGTGGTTTTCATTTGCCCAACAACATTGACACCTAAAGCCTGTGAGATGGATACTAAAACAGCAGGTTATGAGTGCACTTCAATCTGGTGTGTTGGGAACAATTTATGACTTGACAAAACAGTTGCAGCAGTGCTTTTGTAAGAACTCTTAAGTAAATGATGAATAAGAAATGATGGTAGAAGACTTTTGATTATGTATTGAGGTCACAATCAAACTGTATTTTATGTTGTGTAGCATGCATTCCATTGAACCCTAACCACCTCCATTTACGACTTCAGTGGTGTCGAGCGAGAGCTCGTCGGAGGGCGAGGTGGAGGTCTGTTACGTTTTGATGAAAACTGTTTCCGCCTCGATGCCAGTGATGGCCGTGTGTCAATCAGACAGAGGCCAGTTGAGAGCCTGCAACCGACCTGTCTGCGTGCTAGACACACTGGACCTACACTGGAGTTATGGTCTAGGATGCGATTTCGTATTACAGCAGGAGCATTCTCGTGGTTGTCCCGTGCACGCTGACTGTAAATTTGTCAATCAAGTGATTCAACCTGTTGTGCTGCCATTCGTGATAATCATTTCAGGGAGTGTTTTCCAACAGTGTAACGCTCGCCCACACGCTGCTGATGTAACCCGACATACTGTACAGGGTGTCTACGTGTTTCTTTAGTGCACTCGATCACCAGATCCGTCTCCAATCGATCATATACGGGACATGATAAGATGACAACTCCATCGTTATCCAGTATCGGCATTAACCGTCTCTATATTGACCGACTGAGTGCAACATGTGTGGAACTCCATCCCACAAACTGATCTCCGGCACCTTTACAGCACACTGCATGCACATTTGCATACTCACATTCAACATTCTGGTGCTTATGCCGCTTATTAATGTATTAGCATTCACGTTCACAGTCGCTTATTTACACTTCCGTTAACCTGTGATCTTGCAATGTTAATCGCTTAAGCATGGTACCTCGACAAAAGATTTCATGAAATTTCATTACTCTACATTAATTATTTTTTGGATGTACAATTTTTTTTCACAATTGTATAAACTAGCTGAGAAGAAATGGGATTCCGTGTATCAGGTGATGAAAGGGTCTGACAACAAATGGAATAATTTCTGTATGTCCGCGTATATACAGGTGGTTGTGGGACCTTGGTTGCTCAGTACAAAATGTCGGCAAGTGACGATCGAAGGGATCAGTGTGTCAGAAAATCACGAATACTGGCCCCGTTGTGACTGGACCAGAGAGGGGATCCTCCTACACATTAGTCACGGGCCTGAAGATGGCATAATATGTCTCTGAAACTGGTTACTTCATAAAATAGCAACTGGAAATTTAGACAGTTGAAAGGTGTTTCAATTTGACATTTCACAAATAGAATGAGTGCTGTTCAACCCTGTTGAATTGTTACAGCTATTGCTGTCCTGTCAAAGAAATTCAAAAGGTAGTTAAACATTACCAAACTAGAAGCAGTCCTAGGCCAAATCTCAAACCTGCTTTATAAAGCCACTACTGTCTGATTTGGTGCAATGGTTAGCACATCAGACTCGCCTTCAGGGTGGGAGAGGAGGAGGGGGGTTGAGGGGTATTTCAAATCACCGTCCAGACTTAGGTTTTCCGTTGTTTTCTCGTGCTCTGTCTCGGATGACTGCACTGTCAACAGGACATTAAACTCTGGTCCTCCTCTTCCTTCTTGTACAGGTGCCACTTCGCAGGTTTTTAAGAAAAAATACAATTGGGCTAAGCTAACTCATAAACTGAAATTGCTAACCTCGGAAATCAGGTGAGCAGCAAAGCAATAGAGCAGTCTGATAATATAAGTAAAGCATTCTGGGAGCTAGCTGACAAATGCTGTAATAATCCCAAGACGGTGAACACAGAGCCATTCATCATAAGACGTGATGATAAAATGGAAAAAACCCAAATACGATATGTACAGTCAAACTTGCTCTGAAACGGAATCGCGTGGGACTAATATAATTTTCCAAACTGTACAAATTTCCAGATACACGAAACTCACCAGGCCACATAAAATTTGCCATGCATTGTGCACAAAAGTATAAATTTGTAATTATGCAAATGTTTACGTACCTTCACTTCTGCATTGTAGATGTTCATTTACTGTATGTTGTACAATAGAATGCTAGACTATTTCACTAATTGATAAATAACACAGCATTTCTGTATTGTTACTATAATGTTAATTTCTTTTATTGTTGTATGTAGGTGCATATTATTCCCATGTTTCTGTGCTTTACATTTTACTTTTTTGTCACTTATTGAAGAAGGAAACATGTTTGAATTTCCCGTTTTTTCACAATTTTTTGGTCCATGCAATGATTTTGACAGCTTAAGAGAGGGAGAATTTGTATTTACTGCAAATTGCATAACATCGTTTATGCGTGCAGCAGCTTCATCAGGTGTATTAATTTCTGTAGGGATAACATTTTGTTCCTCTTCTTTTCCTTTGTTTACTCACGATCGTCTTCTGTTAAATCTGTTGCTGAAGTAAAAGTGGAGCAAGTTGACAGGAAGACATCACTTTGAATGTGATTATCTGCATTACATGGAATGTTTTGCGTTTTAATTAATTCACAGTTAGGTTGTACAGTATTGTCTTCCATTCTGCTGCTACATTTTTCTGCACATTCTTAGCTTTCCTGTCTATCCATTCTGTGGATGTCTTAAACTCCGTATTTCCAAGTTCTTTAGTGACTTTCAGAACCTCATTCTGCAAAATGGTTCCAGAGAAAGGTAAGTTTGTTTGCCCGAGCACTTTTGAACTGTTCACTCACTGTGTCATTAATTTCTTCATTTCCTGTCATCTTCCTTTTCATTTGCCTGTTCCGACTTACCCATTCATCCCATATCTTTTTGTTGCTTCTTATATCATAAATTTGTGTTTTACTGCATTTGAAATGCAACATTATTTTATGCACAGAGAGTTTCTTTTCCACTGACCTCGATTACCTTAATCTTGAGTGGTTAGCACACTGGACTCGCATTCGGGAGGACGACGGTTCAATCCCGTCTCGGGCCATCCTGATTTAGGTTTTCCGTGATTTCCCTAAATCGTTTCAGGCGAATGCCGAGATGGTTCCTTTGAAAGGGCACGGCCGATTTCCTTCCCAATCCTTCCCTAACCCGAGCTTGCGCTCCGTCTCTAATGACCTCGTTGTCGACGGGACGTTAAACACTAACCACCACCCCCACCTTAATCTTGTTGTTGAATGTTATCAACACATACCTTTTGTTTGGGCTGTTACCGGTATTACTTAAAGTGCTACTAATGAACTGAAAATGGCATGGAATAATGCAGGCAGTGCTTTTCTTTGGAATACTTGCTGGGTAACACCATTGTTTAACGGAACAAGACCTAGTTTAACGGAACAAGACCTAACTATTGCATTGTGCAGATTGCAGCTGTTGTTTGTAGGTACGCAGCAATGTTCCAGTGTGTGTCCACGTGTGTCGATAATAATGGAAAACAAGACATGCCGACAAACACAACATTCACTAACGAATCATTTCCTTTAACGTACCGACTCTGTGTGTAACTTGTCCCATGTTGTACAGAGCAGCACGATTTGATGTCCATATCTGCGGCTCCGTGCTGTGCCACATAACAGTATTGTCAGGGCTGTACAGTCTTTGTGTTAAAAGTAGCATCCTTGTAGATTTGTGAGTAACTAATGTATACTGTTAATACACCAGTAACGAATAACCTCTTTACTGCATCATACAATGAATTATTAATTAAATGTTAAAATTTGCATTCCATTTCTGCTTTAGGCATGTTCCGCTTCATACAAAAAATTAGCATTTAAAAGTGTATTGTATATATCAGGACTAAAATACTAGAACAGTTTGAACAGATTTCTGAATTTACATGTAATGGTTTTATCAAGTTTTGCTGTAAAAATTAAAGCAACAAACCCTTATTTCCCCGTGTTGTGTCTAATTCATGGTATAATCATAAAAAGTGTCAACAGAAGTCCGTACAGTCGTGTTGTTCACGGAAGATGGCATTCCGGTCAGTGGACAACCACGTCAGCAATGACGTCAGAGGGTACCTGTCAAATGGGGTAGTGTTTGCCAGGTAGTCCCACATCCACAATCACTGCCTATACAGTCACAGATGGTGTATGGCACAAGGAAGATGCCTATCAGACTTTTTGCAGAGAAGGTGCCTTAAGAAGAATGGAAGCAAGACAGTCACAGACTGATATGCCCCGAAGGCTAAATGTGAATTGGTCTATTGTTTCTCGGATGTGGCGACAATCTATAGAGACCGAAACACTATCCTGAAGACCAGAGCATGGCTCACCACATGTGGTATCAAAAGAAGATAGTTATTTGGCCATAAGGGCACGACAGTACTGCCTTATTACTGCACGGCAACTAGCGTGACTCGCAACACCCGCTTCACGTGTTATATCGGGACAAACAGTGTAAAGAAGGCTTCGCCAGAGTATCTTTTATTATCAGAGACGCTCTGTATGTGTACTTCTGATGTGTCTTCACAGAAGGGAATGTCTGGAGTGGAGTCGTCAACGTGCCATCTGGATGGTTTTTTCACGGGCGAGTCCCGATTTGGTCTGGAGAGTGGTTATTGACATATTCGCATCTGGAGGGATCGTGCAACACAATTTCTGAATCCAAACATTGTGGAAAGAGATTGCTATCGAGGAGGAGCCTTAATGGTGTGAGCAGGGTCTATGGAGACCTTTGAACACCTCTTCATGAGATTGTACGGGTGAATCGCCAAGGTTTAACTGCTGTCAGTTATGACGATGAGAACTAGGGACCTCGTGCAGTTTTGCGAAGTAGTGAGTAGTGTGCCCAGACTTTGTATTGATGGACAATAATGCTTGACTTCATAGAGCACGCATGGGTGGTTGATTTTTTTTTTTTTTTTTTTTTTTTTTAAATGGAAGACACTGCTCATATGGCATGGCGTGCTCACTATCTCAACTTGAATCCCATAGAGCTTGTCCGGGATGAGCTAAGAAGACAGGTTGCATCCTGGCAGCATCCCCCAGCCACTCTCAAAGACTTGCGGGCAGCTCTGCGGGAAGAATGGGTGTTATTGCCTCAATATGGGACTGCTGACATCACTCACAGCATGCTCCATCGTTGTGAGGCCTGTATTGCAGCCAGGAGTGGTAACACCCCGTGCTGTTCACTTTAACCAGTTGTCGGAATGTGTGCGGAAATCCGTTAAGTTGGAAAGAACAAAGAATTTTTTGCCTACCGATATGCATGTTGTAGTCGTGTATGTTCTTGACACTGTCTCTACTTTGCTATCATCTGTTTGCAATATTTCGTGACAAAATAAATGCACCCTTGCAAAATTTCCGTTTGTTGCTTTAATTTTGGACACACGTGTATTTCACTTCTCCATTTGACCAACCAAACCTGTGTTATAGAGGCAAAGGTCAAGACACTGGGTAACCTCACTCATTGCTCAAAGTTTGAATGTAAGGAAGCAAACGAGCAGGAAGTATGCATGGTAAATAGGGGTGGGGAATCTGGATGTGATGGCATATCCGGTGCAGCTATTAAGGTTTGCTTTTAGGACTGTCTAAACATCTTACCTACCTTATTAACTACCGCATTATATAAATGTGTATCTAGCTATCCTAAAAATGAGTGTTGTGAAACCAGTGTATGGAAAGGGAAGTAAAGAACAGCTCTCTGAGTGTACACAGACATCACTAATTTCCACCTTTAGTAAGATGTTAGAAACTATTATTCTGTCCTAGCTTAGTGCCTTTTTGGCAACAGCCTTGCCGCAGTGGATTCACCGGTTCTTGTGAGATCACCGAAGTTCAGCGCTGTCGGGCGTGGCTTGCACTTGGGTGGGTGACCATCCAGCCGCCATGCGCTGTTGCCATTTTTCGAGGTGCACTCAGCCTTGTGATGCTAATTGAGGAGCTACTCGACCGAATAGTAGCGGCTCCGGTCAAAGAAAACCATCATAACAACCGGGAGAGCAGTGTGCTGACCACATGCCCCCTCCTATCCGCATCCTCAAATGAGGGCCGATGGGCCACTTGTGGCCTGAAGACGGAGTGCTTAGTGCCTTTTTCACAATACACAAACTGATTGTAAATTCTCAGCATGGATTTAGAAAAGTACTAAGTGCAACCACAGCAATTACGCTGTTCTTCCATGAAATGTACTATCTGCTGGTGTGCTTTTAGATCTAACAAAAGCTTTTTATACAGTAAACAGTCGGTTACTTCTAAAAGAACTAAAGTCATACCATGTTAGGGATCCACCTCTGCATCTTCTAGCCACATACATGTTGAATTGTGAGCAGCACAGTAAACTTACATGCAAATTAGATTACAAAAATTATGAACTTTCAATTTACCAGTGAAACAGTAATACATCTTGTAACTCTGGGCTCAATCCGTGGTCACTTTCTTTTCCTCATATCTATTAATGACATATGCTCAATCCATTAACTACCATATAATAAGCTATACAGTTGACACCCCTCTCTTGTTCTATGGTAGAGGATGCAAGGAGCCACTAATAGTGTAACAGAATTAATGAAATTGTGAATTGTCAGAGCCTTAAGGTGAGTGTCATCAAATCTCAGTTACAAGCATTTAAAATTGGCTGTTCTCGCCACATCAAGTAAATAATGTATCTCAGCAACAGAGTAGCAGTTGTGAACTTCTGGCTGTGGATGTTGATAAAAATCTGTGGTGGGCAAAGAACATTAATTTTCATCTTCAACTTTTGTGGTCGTGTCTTCCTCAGTTGCATGTAATATTACGGTATATGGATGATTTTTAATTATGGACCGTCTGACAGCAACTTTTTTAATTTTGTATATGCGTAGTGGCTTACATCTTCTCAGCCAGACCACAAAGATAGTTCATAGTCAAACATTTAAAATGGTATAATACAGGATGAGTTACCCGTTTTTCAAATATGGGATTGAATTGTGGGGCTGTATACCCGATATACACTTAAAAAGAATATTGTTGTGAAAGAAAAGACCTACAAGACTTATACATGGGATGGACCATAGAGAATCATGTCCTAAAGTGTTTTTGCAGTTCAGAAACTTAACGAATGTTTTCTTTGTACATGTTTAAGTTAGTTTATTTTTTTATGTGTCAACCAACAGTAGCTATAAAGTGTAGGGATGCAAATGATTACAACATCAATACAAGAAAAACTATTGCCAGAAATGAATTTAAAAATGACAGATTGAAGCCCAAATGTCAGTTGTTTCATTCGTTTGACAAACTTCTAAACTCTCTAAGAACATGTAGAGGGATGATTCTAACACAAAATTAAAGTTCTTTCTAATAGAAAAATGTTTATAGTCATCTAGTGAACTTGAAGGCACTGTTTGTAATGTGCACCAATAGCATAACAGCTGTAAAGAAATAAATGTATGAAATAGATATTTGCTCCAACAATTGTAGCTCATTGTCCCCCTGCGGGTTCTCGGGGGCTAGAGTAGACCGAGGTATTCCTGCCTGTCGTAAGAAGCAACTAAAAGGAGTTCCCTCCTTTTAGGCCATACAAGTTATGGTCCTCTTTTTAGGGTCTGACCTCCACATTTCCAAAACTTTTCAGAAGTGCAGACCATTTGGGGAAGGATACCTTACGTAGTGCATCATGTATCCAGCTACTTGGATGAATACGCTTTACAGGGAGCATCATCTGCATCTTCTGTATCTATGATAATGATGGATCTTTTCACACCTAATATCCAGAGTGCTAACCAGTCTGGCGTGGAGGGGTCGTCATGTACCCTCTTAGTTGTAGTCTCGTAACAACACAGGGATTGCACTGCTGATGCATGAGATGATAAGTCCCCACGTGTGCCAAGGAATAGATGCCCGTCTTCTTGGGGCATCAGGACTCCTGGGAATAGACATTGTGCCAGGTGGCCTTGGCTGTGGCTGGGTGGCGCCTGTGGGGAGAGCCTCTGATCAGGGTGGGTGGCATCAGGGTGGATGACACACAATGAAGTGGATGAAGTTGTCTGATGCTGGTAGTTGAACGGCCCAGCAGTCTTTAAGAGAGCTAAGGTGCATCATAATGCCGAGAGATACGACCCCAAATCATTCTCCTCCACGACCACACCATGGGAGGAACGTAGGGCTAAAGATCAAAGAGAGGGATGTTCTCGTCAATATCTAGTTTGTGCAGGGTCTGATGGGGAATCCTTTATGACAACAAACCACTGTTTTTCATCGAGAACTTAGGACAAGTTTGGGGAGAATGGGTCAGTCCTGATAAAAACAGCATCCCCTGCCCAGTCGTGTGCATTACTCGCCTGTGTCAAGCTGGGTGATGCCCCAGTCTCCATTACCCCTCATAAAGTGCATGAGCTTGGTCCAGGGGATTATATTCCATAGAGATCTCCTCTTGCAGTCCGATTAAGAGTTGTGGCCAACCTACAGCGATAGGGTGTACACTTTGTTAGGCATGTGTATAGGCGACCTAAGGACAATAGGTGCCTTCATCTTGGCCTTTGAGGATGATAACATTGCCTGAAAAGGTCAAGATGATGGTCTACTGATGTGACATTAAACCCTGTGTTCCTTTCCATATGCGGTGCTTCAAATGCTGGAAATTTGGGTACGTGTCCTCGTGATGTAATGCCAGCCCCAGATCTCAGGAATGCACACATCTGTCACACACCGACGTTTCTTGTGTCCGTCCCATTTGTGTCAGCTGTGGAGAGCACCACTCCCCCTGTTTGCCAGACTGCACTGTTTATCTGAAAGAGAGGAAAATAAGGGAAAGTAAGACCCGGACTGCCGGACTACGCCTGCCCCCGTGATGGTTGGGGGCACCCCTCCTCCCATTGCTCCCCTAACTTCGACTTCAGGACCACCATCCCTTCGGCCATCAGGAACATCAGTCCCAACCCCTCTGCTAGATTAGATTAGATTAATACTTGTTCCATAGATCATGAATATGACACTTCGTAATGAAGTGGAACGTGTCAGGTTAATAAAAGATGTCTGTACAAGATATTACATTACACAAAATATTGCATGACACTAATGTTTAAGTTGGTTTTCTTTTCCCCCTCCCTTAATTTATATCTAAAAATTCAGCCAATGAGTAGGAGGAGTTGTCATGTAGAAATTCTTTTAATTTATTTTTAAATGTTGGTTGGCTATCTGTCAGGCTTTTGATGCTGTTTGGTAGGTGACCAAAGACTTTTGTGGCAGGATAATTTACCCCTTTCTGTGCCAAAGTCAGATTTAACCCAAAGAAGAAATAACATCTTTTGGCTACACTTGCAAGGAAGTTGTCTCCAGACGCTGCCTTCCAAAGCTTCTGCTACTGTGAAGCCAGCCACCAGCCAGTGGTCGAAGGAGCCGCAAGCTGCTGGTCGTAGGGCTTCACAATCGTTGTTGCTTACTGTGACAAACTCAGAGAAGCCCTCCTATCCAGAGAAACCAAAAAGAACCGAGAAGACTGAAAGAAGAAAGGAACCTTGGTGGCCCCTAAAACACCGCTTCGTGAAAGTTCGCTTTCTGAGGATGAGTTGGAGATCTTAGTATCCCTCAAGAACCTAGAGCTCACTGGAGTCTCAGAACCAACAGACACAGAGACCAGAAGCTCTCAACAGGTAACAGCAGGTGACCCTGAAGTGTAAAGTGCCGCATCGTTCCTACCCAGACCATTGGAATTGTGGCGGTTTTTCCTCCCACATGACAGCTACGACAACTCTTAAGCATTATGCCTGTTCTCTCTGTTGTCCTTCAGGAAACATGGTTTCCAGCAAAGTGGACCCCTGCCCTTTGTGGCTATCAGGACTAGTACAAAAATCGTATTGGCTGTGACTGGATGTCAGGTGGAGTATGTATATGTGTCCTTACTTCTGTGTATAGCGAACCTGTGCCTCTTCAAACACCTTTAGACGCCGTGGCTGTCAGAGTGAGAACAACGCAGGAAATTACCATCTGCAACATCTTCCTTCCTCCAGATGTTGAAGTACCATGAAATGTATTGGCTGCACTAATTTCTCAACTCCTCCCACCTTGTTCCTCAGGTTGCCCCGGCGGAAGACAGTGCCTTGGTGGCCGTCGGATATCACTGCGGTCATTAGACATTGTAGGCAGGCCCTTGGGCATCACAAGTGGCACCTATCAATGGAGCACCTCATTGCCTTCAATCGCTGTGCTCAGGTCTGTCAGCAATTAAAAGACAGAACTAGAAGTGCTGGAAATGGTATGTCTCCACCATTGGACCATGAACCTTTCTTACACTGGTTTGGACTAAGCTCAGACGCCTTTACAGACATCAGACCCCTGCAGGTAGACCTGGGGCTGTATATACTGATCTAGACACAATTGTAGAGTGTTTGCTGAGCATTATGCTTGAACTTCTGCATCTGAGAATTACGACCCCACCTTTCACACCTGAAAATAATGGGTGGAACAACACCACCTGAGTAAGTCACCTTGACCCATATAATGTTGTCATTCAGTGAGTGAGAATTTCTAAGTGCCATTACACATTGTCCCGACACAACGCCTGGGCCCGACAAACTTTGTGATACCATATCCTTGCTACGTTACAAGAGCTGGGCCTCTGATGCCCAATCCCGAGTTTTAAACAGAACTTTTTGTTGCTCCCCACCTTCAGAGTTCGAAATGGTGCTTCTAACAATTCCCCTCATATCCAAGTCAACGGGTTCCCACAGGACTCTGTACTGAGTGTCCCTCTGTTTTTAGTGTCCATTAATCGTGTCAGAGTCTTCAGTATCATCATCCTTAAATGCTGACGGCTTTTGCATTTTCTTTTGCTCTTCTACTATTGGTGTGGCTGAACATCGACTACAGGGAGCCATAAGAAAGGCGCGGTGATGGGCCCTCATCCTTGGCTTACAGTTTTCAGCTGCCAAGACTTGTGCCATGCTCTTCTGTTGCCGTTGTGCAATTCACCCGCACCTACAACTTTATCTTGATTGACCATCTTCTTAATGTAGTGGACTATTAGTGCTTAACTCGGCTTCCCCCTCATCATCAGCTTACACAAAAGTGCTGGCAGCATGTTTACGTTCTTCAATGCCTGAGCCACACTGACTGGGCTGGGGTAATCATGTTAGAAAAATGGATGTTTTTGCGGTCTTTGTTACCAAAATTTTTTTCCCAAACAATCCCATCAGTGACACTATCGGACTGGCAGTATAGTTTTCCTCGTGACATTCTTCAGCAAATTAAAAATAGCTTAAAGTAAACTTCAGTGTAGGATTCTAAAAGAGGTCTCTTCTAGCCTTAACCTCTGACCCATATAGAAATGTATAATCAGCTTGGGATCTTGTTTAAAGAAACCTTTATCAGGTTTGGGAACCTTTGATAGAGAAACTCACCTGTGGCTGCTGTTGCACAGCTGTCAGGTGTGGCACAGTGGTGACGGGGATGCTTTAAAAGGAGCCACCATGGGAACACTAATGTTTCACATTAACTACAAACTATGCTAACACAAAGTATGCTATACCTTAATCCAAAAATACATGAGCACATCAATAACATTACACAATTTAAAAAAAAATCTCTACAACATGAATTTATCCCAAAACCTGTCAGGAAGACTGCTATGAATTTCACCAAAATTTATACAATGTGACAGTGGTGTAAAACCTGCAGGCTATGTATAAGATGAGTGCAGCAGCTGTTATGCAACAATTTTACTACCATGAGATCCACTGCCTTGGCAATAAACACTTAAATTGTGAAGTTTATTATAGCAAGAAAACAGACTTAAATATGTCACAATAAGTTGTGACAAGAGAGACCACTTTTTTGAAGCTTTTCAATTTATTTGGATTTTATCTCACTTCCTAGTCATCAAGACTTTTCATATTTCCTTCCCCAGAGTGTACTAATCAATTGGAGAACATAATAAAAAATGTCAGATTTGAGCACCAGTGGAATACGCGTCCATTTTCAATGTACCCCTACCTTGTTGTTTTGTAGTGGCTTATCCTCATATTACAAAAGCAAATACATGTTTTAGGTGGCTTGAAAGAGTTTGTAAAAGACTTTCCTGTAAAAGTGGGCCAAAAATATCCATTTTTGGCTTATTTAGAAAAATCATCAACTTTGCCCTCATATTGTAAACTTCTGGAAAAACAATAGAATGAAATTTTATATTTTAGGACCTTGTATTGGTAAATTATTAAGTGCAAGGTTTCAGGTGTTACTCACAATTACTTCCAGAGATATAGAAAACTAAACTTCAAATTTTTTCAGGCATCTACTTTTTCGGTTGACTTTGCTTAAATTTATCCATTTGCAAATTGCTCAGGAAATATTTTTTTTTACTAGTATTTCACTTAAGAGAGCACAAAAAAGTGGTACAAGATGACTTAGTTTTGTTTCTTTCAAGAAAATATTACTAGAGATATCACGTCTCAAAGTTTCCAAAATCGTGTGTGCATTGTTAATGGCTATGCTATGGGATCAAACAAATTACTATATATTTGGAAGTACTGAATTAGCATTGCAGGGAAATGGATTGCTGCTGGAATAAATCAGTGGAGGGCGGAGGAAATTGCTATTTTCCCTAGGCATGCTACCTTGTTGTTATTTGACTGCATTCCAGGGTCTTAAGATTCAGCATACTTCTTACAGCCTAGGTCATTCAATGTCGAACTTACAACCTAGGTCATTCTCTGTCGAACTTAGTCTTTGGTAATGTTGGAAAGGAAGATGTTCTGGACAATGTTTTGTAATGGATGGAGATTTGTGGTTACAATTGTGACTCATTAAAATAAATAATAAACAATTATTTTATTTTATTATGAAAGAAATGTCTTCATTGTTACTGTGATTACTTTTGGAATGATAAAATATCAATATCTTTTGGCAGTTGACATATTTTGATTTGACTGTCCTATAGATCAAACATAGTGTTTTCCTCTATGAAGTTAACACTCATTGATTCCATATTGAGTGAAATTTTGTCTGTGCCATTATCAGTTAGAAAATGTTAAGATACCAAGATGAGCATACAGAGCGAAATGGAGCGTGAAAAAACAATGAATCGCTTCTGCATTTGGTAATCTGTGGATATTATTATTATTTTTTTTTAAATCTATGTAATTGATCTAAATGTGATGGTGCTTGGAGCTAACAAACAAGTCATAAATGACATTTCTGAATTTAAAAATGTGTGTTAATTTCATCGTGCAAATTATTTTCTTTCATGAAAATGTGTTCGTGTAATTTAGTAAGTTGTATTATTCCTTGGAGTTTGTTTTGGAGCTTCAGTTTACGTCTGAACTGTAAACTCAAAATAAAAGAGCCAGATATATTTATCGATATTCTCTAAAAACATCTCATTAGTCTGTGTGCACGCATATGCATGCGTGCTGTACTGTAGCCTAAAAGTGTCAACATTTTGATTGTAACAATGTAATGTGTGCTGTATGGATGATTTGTAGAAAAGTTATAAGTGTGTAATATGTAATGATAATGACTTCATTGAACTGATAAGTTCAGCTGTTTGTCAGTCCAAAGTTATTTGCTCTGTTACAGCAATGGATATGGGCGGATTAAATGCAATGGGACCCATGAATCCATTAACAGCATTGGGTGCTCTTGGATTGAACCATATGAATATGCCACTGAACTCATTTATGATGCAGCCAAATGGAAGCCTTTTGACCCAGATGATGCAAGCAAGTGGTATGAATGCCATGCACCAAGGCTGGGCTGGTGGCCTTCCAGGCAAAATGGTGTCTCAGCTCTGGATGAATGATGAAAGCAAGGTTGGTCATTGTCATTGTTACTAACTTTCTTACGAGTAAGGTGCTTCAACTGCATGTGCCACATTTGTTTGATCACAACTGTAACTGCATCTCATCTGTAAATAAATATACCTATTGATGTTTGTTATATATGGAATGCCACACATTGAATTATTAATCATTAATGAAAGGCAAGTGTTTGACCTAACGTTGCTCTGATTAAGTTCCTTTACATCTCTACCAGCCAATCATTCTCTTATTATGAATATGAATCCCATGTGCTTGGACTATCCATTGCTAGAACTTGTAGTCCCAGTAACCCTTTCAGTCTAATCATATTTCATTTAAGCAACTGTATTTCTTGTAGAACTGAAGCTTGTCATTTGTCATCTCCAATCAAGAAAAAAAAAAAAAAAAAAAAAACATCTAAAACCAACTTCTAGTGAACTGAATTCCCAATTGTAGGAAACTGTACAAAACTTGCAAAGCTCTAATGGCATATTGTCCTATGTAAGTTGTTAAGGAAACACAGCATCCATTGTTACAAGGCTGATTTCCTTGTTAGACATGTACAAGATGCATTAGAGCATGTAAATACTTTTAGTATTTATGGGAGTATCACTAAACCAGAGGAGTCACATGTTTTGAACAGTGAACAACCCTTTGTTTGGCATTCTGTAATCAAATACATACTGTTCCAACCTATAAGAATAGATTACAGACAATTGCCTCTTGATTATTCCATCTCGTAAGTTAGGATGTGGAACAAATTAACAAACTCAAATAAGGTCATCTAATTTGCTGCTTTGGAGGAACCTTGAAACTAATGGTACTTACTTCTCCAGTAACTTTCTAGATATGCCTCTTTCTGGGGAAAGACTACCTCTAAACAGCAATCGTATCTGGATGTTAGCCTGTCATATTTACACCATATAGTGAAGCGTATACGTCCTTGATTCCCCTGTCAAAAGTGATGGTGCTAACAGCAAGTACCACTTAGGTGAAATAAATCATCACAGCTTTGTAGCCCATTTGCTGTCCAATGTTTGCTAATTTCTGTTGTTCCCGCAAGTACAAATGTGTCACTAAGTCATTCTTTACACACAATTATCCCATTGTGTAGGTATTAGTTATCTACATCTACAGCTACAGTCATACTCTGCAAGCCATCATATGGTGCATGGCAGAGCGTACCCTGTACCACCACTAATCATTTCCTTTCCTGTTCTTCTCATAAATAGAGTGATGGAAGAACGATTGTCTATATGAGGTCTGTTCAAAAAATTTCAGAACATTCATAATTTCACAACAATCGTGTGTTGGAATGAAATGCAGTTGGCATCCTTGCACAGGCCTGTGTTTAATGTGTAACTGCTGGAAGTTTCATTGTTGTATGTCTGTTAGTTACTGTTCAGTGCTGTTTTGAGTAAAACATTGTATCACACTGTGTGTGAATTTCGAGATTGCAGAGTTAGAGGAATAACACATCTGCATTAAATTTTGCATGAAACTCGAACACCTTTACAGGACACACCAAATGATGCACAAAGCTACAATGGTGAGTGCTTAAGCCATACTTGGTGTTAAGAATGATCCACATGGTTTAAAAATGGCAAGATGGAAGTTGCAGATAATTCTCATTTGGGACGCCGTTCGAGGTATTCCGATGATGCTCATGTCAGGAACATCAACAAAATTTTGCGTGTCGATTGAAAACTGAATGTCCGAGAGATTGCAGAAAAATGCAGCATTTTTCATTTGGATCATTTCATGAAATCCTGACAGCATCTTGAAATGCATCTTGTTGCCGCCAAGTTCGTCCCACAGCTCATGAGTCAAGACCAGAAAGACCTCTTGCCTTGCTATCTGTGAAGCTTGCAGGCATCCATCCACTCCAGAATATATGCACATAAAGAAACCAGACTTCCAAACAACAGTTTAGACCAATTCGTCTAGCCTGTTGTTTGGAAGTCTTTGTATGGCGGTGATCATCATTTGTTGATTCAGTAGACGTTCGTGCAATGTATCACTTCACCAAAGTGATATGTTAAACTACAGATGACAGCTTGAGATGTCAATTTTAGTGGTAAGCCCATTAGGTGGGATACCATGTGCAAGACAGGATTTTAGGAAGAGGATGTGTGATGCGATTTTTACGAGGGCAAAGGAGAGTTTTAGAGATGGAGGGAAGTAAAATGAGCAGAGAATCGTGGTTGAATGGTCAGGAAATGAAAGGTGTGACTGAAAATTTGTTAAAAGAGGGAGCGGGGTGAAAATAAGAAGTTGAAAACTTACGGTTGAAGTGTTTTCACATAGAGAGAGCTGTGTAGGGAGTTCAGAAAATGTTTCAAATAAAAGAGTACAATCACAAATTTTTACACACATTCGTAAATAAATGCACGCAATTGTACAATGAGATTATAAGTAAACATGTGTCAAAGGCTTAAAACCAAGTTAGATGGAGCACATATTAAAAACCACATTGGAATTAAAATTTGAAGAAAGGGATTGTTGCTGTGAGGGCAGGGAGTTGTAGCATGGCACTATTTTACCTCCTTCCTTCCCTCCCCCTCCCCCTCCCCCTCTCCCCCCTCTCCCTCCCCCTCTCCCTCCCCTCTCCCTCCCCTCTCACTCCCCCTCCCCCTCCCCCTCCCCCTCCCCCTCCCCGTCCCCGTCCCCCTCTCCCTCCCCCTCTCCCTCCCCCTCTCATTCCCCCTCTCCCTCTCCTTCCCCCTCTCCCTCCCCCTCCCCCTCCCCATCTCCCTCTCCCTCCCCTCCCCATCTTCCTCCCCATCCCCCTCCCCATCCCCCCTCTCCCTCGCCCTCCCCCACCCCTCCAACTCTCCCTCCCCTCCCACTCTCCCTCCCCTCCCACTCTCCCTCCCCTCCCCCTCCTCCCTCTCCCTCCCCCTCTCCCTCCCCCTCTCCCTCCCATCCCAGCTCCCTTCCCCTCTCCCCCTCATCACCTCCCTCCCCCTCTCCCCCCTCATCCCCTCCCTCCCCCTCACCCTCTGCCGCTCCCTCTCCTTGTGCCTCTGCCTGTCCCTCCCCCTGTGCCTCTGCCTCTCCCTCACCTCTCCCTCACCCTCCCCATCTCCCCCCTCTCCATCCCCCTCCCCTTCTCCCTATCCCTCCCCCTGTGCCTCTGCCTCTCCCTCCCCCTCCCCTCATCTCCCCCTCTCCCACCCCCGCCCCATCTCCCTACCACCTCTCCCTACCACCTCTCCCTACCCTCTCTCCCTCTCCCTACCCCCTCGCCCTCTCCCCCCTCTCCCTCCCCCTCCCCTTCTCCCTCCCCCTCCCCTTCTCCCTCCCCCTCTCCCTCCCCCTCTCCCCCCCCTCTCCCCCCATCACCCTCCCCATCGCCCTCCCCCTCTCCCCCCATCTCTCTCCCCCTCGCACTCCCCATCTCCCTCCCCCTCCCGCTCCCCCTCCCCCTCCCCTCCCCCTCCTCTCCCCTCTCCTTCCCCATGTGCCTCTGCCTCTCCCCCCTCACCTCCCCCTCTCCCTCACCCTCCCCATCTCCCCCTCTCCCTCTGCCTCCCCCTAACCCTCTCCCCCCCCCCTCTCCGTCCCCGACCCCTCCCCCTACCCCTCCCCATCTCCGTCCCCCTCTCCCTCCCCCCACCGTCTCCTCTTCTCCCTCTCCCACTCACCTAACCCACACCCACCCTCCCCCTCACCCTTACACCTCCCCATCCTCTTCTGCTTCTCTACCATCTCCCCACTCTCTCCCCATCTACCCACCCCCCTCCCCCACTCTCCCCTCCCCAACCCCCTCCCCTCCTCCCACACCCTCCCTCCTCTCCCCACACCCTCCCCTCCCCCACCACCATCCCCTTGCCACCGTCTCCTCCTCTTCCCTCTCCCACCATCTCCCCCTTTTCCTCCCCACCATCTCCCCTCCCCCACCATCTCCCCTCCCCCACGATATCCCCCTGCCCCACCATACCCACTCCCCCACCATCACAAATGGGCTAAAATGGCCTTGGTACTTACAGCCTCGCCCTGATGTGAGTCAAGCTCGCTCACTTCCGACTCCTGAAAACGTACATAAACTATAAATTTAATATTATATATTCATATACATTTGAATTTGGATGCAAATTTCATCAGTTTGTCAATGCTGCTGGTAGCTTCCGTGTAGCTGCAATTTTTTTGTTACATATATTGTTTTTGTTCATACGTATGTGTTTTGCATAATTACAGTATTAATACATATTAAATAATTAAAATAATTACAGTCATACATCTGTAATTACTTCTCTTTAATAATGTTGCCACTACTTTCACTATTTCTTGTTTTATTTGTGGGAGAATGCACTTTCTCATGCGCAGAATATACATTCCAGCCAGTAATTTAAAATTCATATTATTCACAAAAAATGTACCGTAACAGTTTGATAGTACTTGCTAAGACCTATTCATCAACACTACCTTTGTATGAATCGTGTTAGTGAACTATTAATTTTTAAAGGTAATTTTATATCGAAAACATTTACCATTAAATAACTTGAAAACTAAATCTCATACCGAAGGTGTGGCTATACTCATGTGCATGTCCAATTTTGGCAGAACAGGGTAAGGAAGAGGGGAGAAGGAAAAGATTTGAAATACTGAGAGCTTTAATGTGGAAGACAGGGTTATATGCAAAGCAGAGATACTGCTTAAACATCATGCATGAATTAATAAGAGTGAAAAGCTAAGTGCATTTTACCTAATGGATAGGGGAGGGGGCGGCAAAAAATATATGGGTAAGACAATGAAAAGTGTAGAAAACTAAAAAACCGAGTGAAGAAAAGAGTAGTTACTATGAAGAAATGCAGGGACGGAAGAAATTAATGTAAATTGAGGCCAGGTGGGTGGTGAGAACCAAGTGTAGTGAAACAGGCACTGAGGTCATGACTGTCATGTTGTAGAGCATGCTCTGCAACAGGATACTGCGTGTTGCCAGTATACACCCTATACCTATGCCAATTCATCCTAATTGATAATTTGGTGGTAGTAACCAATGCTCTAAAACGTGATAATGATGGCCTCAGTGACTGTTTCACCATGTGCGCCATCTGGATTCTTCCCCAGACACCAGTTTCTCAGAACTCTGCTGGTGGGAACTAGCACTACAACATGTCCTTGGTTCTCGCCAGCCACCTGACCTTAATTTACGTTAATTTCTTCCGTCTCATCATTTCTTCACAGAAACTACTCTTTGCTTCACTCTGTTTTAGTTTTCTGCATCTTTCATTGTCCTACCTGTCTATTTTTCACCACCCGCGTCCCATCTCTGTTACATACCATGCACTTACCATTCCACTCTTATTAACTCGTGCATGATGTCCAAGCAGTAATCTCTGTCTGCATATTACCCTGTCTTCCATCTTTAAGCTCTCAGGTTTTCAAATCTCATCCAATGCAGTCTTCCATTCTCATCTCGTACAGTAAGTCTCCCCTGACCTGCAGTTCTGGGTGACTTTCCCAAAATCTACCCCTTTTCCTAGACCTCTCCAGTCCTTTTCCTTCGCCCCTCTTCCTTGCCCTTCAACCCTTCTGCCTGAAGAAGGAGCCACTGGCTCCAAAAGCTTGCCTAATTACAACCCTCTTTTACATGTGTTTTCTGCCGCCATTTGGTGAGTAGATTTTTTTATCTATCCAATTAAATTATTTAAAAACAAAGATGATGTGACTTACCAAATGAAAGTGCTGGCAGGTCGACAGACACACAAACAAACACAAACATACACACAAAATTCAAGCTTTCGCAACAAACTGTTGCCTCATCAGGAAAGAGGGAAGGAGAGGGAAAGACGAAAGGATGTGGGTTTTAAGGGAGAGGGTAAGGAGTCATTCCAATCCCGGGAGCGGAAAGACTTACCTTAGGGGGGAAAAAAGGACGGGTATACACTCGCGCGCACACACACACACATCCATCCACACATATACAGACACAAGCAGACGTATTTAAAGACAAATTTGTCAAAAATTGATGGTTTTCATTATTATATTAGCACATGTCTAATTTTGGTCTTTAAAACCATATGACCGGCTTCTCTGTCGCTAGTTAGATGTAGTTTCTATGTGTTTCCCATATTTCATGTTTTCTTTATTAAAACAGTTTGGCCCTGGTGGCTACCCTATCCAGTTCATTGAAACAGTTTGGTTTTTCCCACCAAGTGGCCTATGTCTCAGGCTAGCTTACATGCACTCGGTATTTCTCTTCCTTTGAGGTCTGCCAATTGTTGTGCATCAAACCTGGAAAGTTCATCTGACTTGGCCCTGCCCCCTCAGCTGTCAAAACATGCTCTATTGGCTGTTGTAATGATGCCAATTGAGTTGCTAACCTTAAGACAGGACACAAGTGCGTGGCTGCATCTGTTGTGTAGTTTTTCGTAGCCTTTTCCAGGATTTACAACCTCAAACTTTAGAAATATCAAGATGGTTACCAGTCCACTGCAAAAGTCAGTGATACCTGAAATGTGTATTGGCTTCTCATCTGGTTCAATTTATTTAATAGATTATCCATTTCTGAACTATCCACTTGACTCACCCACAGGTTTCGCTAAAGGTTGGCTAAAACTGGTCTGTTCAAACCTTATTGATATTTGTAAAACTCGAGGTGGGGAAGTTTAAATGCACAGAAAAACATTTTACCATGGCAAAGTGACATACAGATTTCTTACTTCCCTCTGCCACAGTACTATTAGTCTTTGAGTGTAACTAGTATTGCTCAATTTGTCTAATTAAATGTATAAATTTACTGTTGCAATTGCTATGTGAATTTAACAAAAACAACTGTTCTAAAACTGGTACTTCCCAGAATAACATTTCACTGGCAATCTGATTCTGTGACATGTTTAACAAGATTTTTACACTGTTATTTGCTTACTGCAAAACATTCCGTATGTTACCCACCAATATTGTGTACTTTAGTTTGGCTGTTCATAACTGAAATAAGGCTGTTGAACTAATAAAATTGTCTCAGGCTTCCAGCCGCGTCAAGTGGTTTAAAATCCATGAGCAGTAGATATAGCCATGCTGCCTTGTGTAATGTCACTGGTGCTAGCTCCAGTACCATATACACAGGGTGTATACGACCCGGGAGATCGGGGAAAAACACGGAAATTTTTTCATCCGGGAAAAACCCGGGATATTTTTAGAATTCCGGGAATTTTTCATTGTTTTAGTTTTCAGTTAAATTTTTGTAATTTTGACTGGTAAGAACCGATACTCTAACAAAGGATATTACTGTATCCCGCTACTGCAGAATAATACTTCACAATAAAACCTAAACGAGAGAAAAAAATTAAAATAACTTAAATTGCAAAGGAAATGCGCCATAACGACGACGACACACAGTGCTCATGCAAGCGTCTGCCAACTGAAAATATGTCAAATGCTTTAGGAAGACTATGCAGTACTTCATAACAACAAATTGCCTCCAATAAGCGTGAAGTCGCAACCGTTTACATTCGATTTTTTTTTAGCAGTTGCTCGTGGGCTCTTGCGCATGCACAGTTGAGTCACGTTTGAGTAGTAGAGTCTCCCGCTTCTGGCTACAGGAATGTGGCTGTTGGCTGTGCAAGCAGTTGCAGTGTGCAGTTAGATGCTACCGGAAAAAGGGGGTGCCAAAATCATATTCTTGAGGGAAAAATCTTGTTTCACAAAGCACCTAGCATCCAGCGCACGTTTGTCCATCGATTATTCATATGATTTTGAAACGCTCCTCTGTTGGTTTTTGAACACATTTTAAGTTGATTTCTGAATGAATCATAAGTTGACTTTTGAATGCATGCATAGTGTACGTGATGTGTCTGTCAGGAGAATCCTCATCGCATCTAGAAATAAACTTTCTGCAGACAAAAGGGGACAGGGGCTATGCGTGCTGAGGGAGTAAAGCCGAATGGATGAATGCCAATCGCTGTCTGATTATGTGGTTGATTGGGTTTGCGAATGATCAGCAGTGTTATAATTACTAGCGAAATCCATAGATTCAGACTACCAGAATGGAAATAAACGACTGACAGGAATAACAGGTGAGAAAGATTACATATTATCTTCTCAGTGTATCCAAGGAAATGCGATTTTGACAGAAAATTTTTGGCCGGATCGCTACACTAGTAAGGACCAGTAGCACAGTCCCCAGCTAGCCGTCGTGTAAGTTCTATTCTGGAAGTAACTTGGAAAACATGTTGTTCGAACACGTAATGTGGCTAACCGGAAAATAATCACGGGAAAACTAAACCTGTGATTCTGGCAGTGTTAGTGAAGTTAATCGGCGAACAAATTTTGACAGTGGCAGCAATAGCTACAGAATTGGTGATGACAAAATTGTTTGTTAGAATGAGGAAGGAGAAGAAACGGGGACATCACACAAATTATGGAAGAATAAGACGATTCCAAATTTATATAAAAATTTCATAATACTACATTTCGATCTCATGCTTGAGAAGCTGGTGCGTATGAATGAAATGTGAAACTATTTCCTAACATAAAGCTTTTTGCTTGTAGTAGGCCTAATAGGCATTTGATATTGGTATTTCGTGAATTATATTCTGTCGTGTTCTAAAAATGGCCGTTTGTGCCAAAACAGTCTCATTTATTTGGTGTGTTACAAAATTGCTGCCATATTAGAAAGGCCTATTTTGTTTTATCTAGCAGACAGTGACAAAATAGATGTCATCAGATCGAGAAGCCACACTAGTCTTGGGTATTATTTGTATTAACAACTTTTTCAGTGTTAGATAATGACATTTAGATTTTTCATGTGGCAAAACGTTTGACGAACTTTGATGAGGTAATAGATTCTTTCGCAGAAAGGAAAGCTTACTATGTAAAGCTGTAGAAAGATTAGAGAGAAAGAAATGCTAGGAGCTAAGGTTTGAAGAAATGTGTAATTTCTTGCTTATCTCTTGTCAGTATTGGTTTTATATATCCTATATTTAATTTTGTGTCACACAAAACAGCATGTTATTAACTAATAGGCAATAAAGAGTTCAGATTTTCTGAAGAGTTCTTGTTCTCTTGATTACAAATAATCCCATCCGCTATTAATTGCGAGATTTTTTTTAAGAGGGGCGGGCTGTCAAACCGGCCGACTCGGAGCAGGAGAGGCACCACAGGGCATTTCAATTTCCACTCTCCTGAATAGGTTTGGACGTGCGGAGAAAAATGCTTTATGAAGAGGCGCGGCACTGCACTTTGGCATACTTAAGACCAAATAATATGTCTTACATTTCCTCAAATACATATGTTTTATGTTTCAGACTTTTCAGAAAGATATGCACTACAAGCTGAACATATTTCGAAAATTAGATTTTTTTTTTTAGTATTGACCCGGCTGTTTCCCCTTCGTTTATTCTCAGGTCAAATGAAAACAAAATGGATATCTGTGGCCGGGAGCTATCAAGTGAATTAAAACACATTCACATAATTACGGAAGGCTGAAATATGTCATTAGTTTCAGATTTTATTTTGTTTCCACCTTTGTAACAGTCGAGCATTAATCACCTTGTGGAGCAATGAAGTTATTTTTGTCTTGTTTGCTAAGGAAATTTGACTTTCGTTAACCTTTTCCACAGAGGCAGTCAATGTATTTGAAACAAAATGTTTAATTCCACAGTACTGGCTAGTTTCAACTGTTCGGTGCATTTCGTGTGCAAGTTTTCATTTTCTAGGACATATGGCATTATGCTTCTTCTTAAAGAAGCTGGTAAGCATTTGGGAAGAATTAAAAAGTATTCATATCAAAAATGCCAGTAAATCTGAAGAAAGCAGTATTTGATCAGTGCATTCTTCCTGTGATGACGTATGGCTGCGAGACATGGACAATGAACTCATTTACAAAAGGGAAACAGCACAGAGAGCCATGGAGAGATCAATGCTGGGCTATACAAGAAAGGATAGGAAAAGGGCAGATGACATCCGGTCTGTGACGAAGGTTAACGACATCTTAGAGACAGTAGGTTCCTCGAAATGGCAGTGGGCTGGCCACGTCGCTAGAAGAAAAGACAACAGATGGACGAAGCTAGTACTGGAGTGGAGACCGAAAGAGCACTGGAGGCCTAGAGGAAGACCACCAGACAGATGGGTCAAAGACGTCAAGAAGATCGCTGGTAACACCTGGCAGAGAACTGCCCAAGACCGTCCCACTTGGAGAAGACTGCTGAGGGCCTACCTGGATCCACGACTTGAAGAGGCCACATCA
The DNA here is from genome assembly GCF_023864345.2 of Schistocerca serialis cubense. NCBI lineage: Eukaryota > Metazoa > Arthropoda > Insecta > Orthoptera > Acrididae > Schistocerca > Schistocerca serialis. Next base: position 44,549,491 of record NC_064646.1, on the reverse strand, counting down.
TTTAATGATTGAATTGGCTGATGATGATGATGGCATTATGCCATAATAATGAACCAAACATTATATAATACCGTACTAGTGCTCCAAGAAAATTTTCATCCCGGAAACCACACTGAAAAGCTTAATATCAGGTCGAGGTCTACTTCATTGGGAATCTGGACATACAAATTTCCCCTTTAAGTATGCCCTTTAAATGTGCACATTTTAATATGGCTCATGAAGTTCCAAAGCTCTTGCAGTATCCTTTGATGTCTTGTTTCTTTTATGACATAATGTAAGATCTTTCAATGTTTTACATGTACGTACATACGGGCTTCCTACGTCATGATAGCCGCCACAAACTTATTTCTAACAGATCGCGAGAAAGTATTGTGAATAGTGCCAGAATGAGATTTTCACTCTGCAGCGGAGTGTGCGCTGATATGAAACTTCCTGGGAGATGAAAACTGTGTGACGGACCGAGACTCGAACTCGGGACATTTGCCTTTCACGGGCAAGTGCTCTACCACTGAGCTACCCAAGCACGACTCACGCCCCGTCCTCATAGCTTTACCTCTGCCAGTATCTCGTCTCCTACCTTCCAAACTTTACAGAAGCTCTCCTGCGAACCTTGCAGAACTAGCACTCCTGAAAGAAAGGATACTGCGGAGACATGGCTTAGCCACAGCCTGGGAGATGTTTCCAGAATGAGATTTTCACTCTGTAGCGGAGTGTGCGCTGATATATGCTCTACCAGCACTTGCCCGCGAAAGGCAAAGGTCCCGAGTTCGAGTCTCGGTCCGGTACACAGTTTTAATCTCCCAGGAAGTTTCATATCAGCGCACACTCCACTCCAGAGTGAAAATCTCATTCTGGAAACATCCCCCAGGCTGTGGCTAAGCCATGTCTCCGCAGTATCCTTTCTTTCAGGAGTGCTAGTTCTGCAAGGTTCGCAGGAGAGCTTCTACATCTACATCTATACTCCGCGAGCCACCTTACGGTGTGTGGCGGAGGGTACTTATTGTACCACTATCTGATCCCCCCTTCCCTGTTCCATTCACGAATTGTACGTGGGAAGAACGACTGCTTGTAAGTCTCCGTATTTGCTCTAATTTCTCGGATCTTTTCGTTGTGATCATTACGCGAGATATATGTGGGCGGTAGTAATATGTTGCCCATCTCTTCCCGGAATGTGCTCTCTCGTAATTTCGATAATAAACCTCTCCGTATTGCGTAACGCCTTTCTTGAAGTGTCCGCCACTGGAGCTTGTTCAGCATCTCCGTAACGCTCTCGCGCTGACTAAATGTCCCCATGACGAATCGCGCTGCTTTTCGCTGGATCATGTCTATCTCTTCTATTAATCCAACCTGGTAAGGGTCCCATACTGATGAGCAATACTCAAGAATCGGACGAACGAGCGTTTTGTAAGCTACTTCTTTCGTCGATGAGTCACATTTTCTTAGAATTCTTCCTATGAATCTCAACCTGGCGCCTGCTTTTCCCACTATTTGTTTTATGTGATCATTCCACTTCAGATCGCTCCGGATAGTAACTCCTAAGTATTTTACGGTCGTTACCGCTTCCAATGATTTACCACCTATGGCATAATCGTACTGGAATGGATTTCTGCCCCTATGTATGCGCATTATATTACATTTATCTACGTTTAGGGAAAGCTGCCAGCTGTCGCACCATGCATTAATCCTCTGCAGGTCCTCCTGGAGTACGTACGAGTCTTCTGATGTTGCTACTTTCTTGTAGACAACCGTGTCATCTGCAAATAGCCTCACGGAGCTACCGATGTTGTCAACTAAGTCATTTATGTATATTGTAAACAATAAAGGTCCTATCACGCTTCCCTGCGGTACTCCCGAAATTACCTCTACATCTGCAGATTTTGAACCGTTAAGAATGACATGTTGTGTTCTTTCTTCTAGGAAATCCTGAATCCAATCACAAACCTGGTCCGATATTCCGTAAGCTCGTATTTTTTTCACTAAACGTAAGTGCGGAACCGTATCAAATGCCTTCCTAAAGTCCAGGAATACGGCATCAATCTGCTCGCCAGTGTCTACGGCACTGTGAATTTCTTGGGCAAATAGGGCGAGCTGAGTTTCACATGATCTCTGTTTGCGGAATCCATGTTGGTTATGATGAAGGAGATTTGTATTATCTAAGAACGTCATAATACGAGAACACAAAACATGTTCCATTATTCTACAACAGATTGACGTAAGCGAAATAGTCCTATAATTATTCGCATCTGATTTATGACCCTTCTTGAAAATGGGAATGACCTGCGCTTTCTTCCAGTCGCTAGGTAAAGTTTGGAAGGTAGAAGACAAGATACTGGCAGAAGTAAAGCTGTGAGGACGGGGCTGAGTTGGGCTTGGGTAGCTCAGTGGTAGAGCACTTGCCCGTGAAAGGCAAAGGTCCCGAGTTTGAGTCTCGGTCTGGCACACAGTTTTAATCTGCCAGGAAGTTTCATTGTGAATAGTGGTTTTAAAAGCGTTACTTTCAAAGTAGATATCCTTTTACGTAAGTTGAACAATGTGCAATAATGTACCATGAATTTATTAAATCACAGAGCGTTTGATTCTCATTTAAAAATCAACTCTTTGATAATGAGCGATTTAGAAGAATTTCAAACCCTGAAGATCAGACATTTATGTCATTATTAAAAACTGTACTGGCAGATTTGTGTGATATATCTTAAAGTGTAACACGCACAAAAAAGATGAACAGTATATGCGAAAGCTTAGCTTGTCTTGCAGCTTGAGACCAATATTATATGTGAAAGCTTTTCTTTTCTTGTAGCAACACTATGTATATTAATTAAAACTATTAACTTTCCCTGTTTGTGTGTTCGTGCTACTTAACAGTGATGTTGCTGTTGGCTGACTACATCACGTGTCCTATGCTCTGAATATACGCATCATCGGCTGGCGAGATCACGTGACATGAGCTACGAATGGCTTACAAAAGTGCATCGAAGTCTCGATTTCAATGATTCGGAAAGTAACATGCGGTGTTTGGTGTAATTCCAATGTATACTTTCGTGATATGAAAATACACAGCGTACACATTGCTGCACATCAAAGATATTTCCAAAACGTGTCTTTTTCCCTGAGTTTTGTTTTCTAAAGTGCTAGGAAATTGTACACCCGTATATAAAACCATAACCATTCAAAGGATTGATAAGGGAAAATATACTGTCACCCGGGAGAAAGTTTATTTTTAACTGGGAAATCCGGGAATTTTTTTTCCTTGTCCACGTTTACACCCTGATACAGTAACGTTTTCATTGTGCGCCCACTTCAACGTTCTGACAGCTGGGATCTGAGTTGTGATTAGCCACAGGCTGCTGTCTTTATTTAGGGTCCTGTCGAATGCAATACTGTGTCATAAAAAAGTCAGACAGACTGCGCGACCTATTGAACAGTGCTGTGTAGAGCACGAGAGATGTTTTCGCCTACGGTATGCTGAAAAATCAACAGTATCAGAATACACTCTACAAAATGGATGCTGTATTTTATCGACGAGACATCTCTCGTTATACACACTAGTAGTTCCCGGGATAACATCACGGGAGAAGCGATAAAGATAAAAATTTGTGGCAGCGCTCGCACTGAAGCTGGCGGCCTGCAGCAAGGCACAGTTGGAACCCGACTGTTGGAAGGTTGAAGTGGGCACTGCAGGTGCGCAGTGTAAACATTGCCAGATATGCTGCCAGAGCGAGCAGCACTGACGTTCCTGAAGGCAGCACGGCTGTGTAAAGACGGCAGCAGCAGTCATTCGACAATCACCTTGACAGGGGCCGATGAGCACTAGGTTAAGAACCGTTGGATCTTATATTGCTTGACACGGCTGGAAGCCCGGAAGAATTTTATCGGCATATATTGCCGTGAAACCGTACCTACGGCAGGTCTGCACTCACATTTTGTTGGAAAAAAATAACAACTAATAAACTGCATGTGTAGGACTATTTTTAAACTGTCACCATTTTCTGGTCACTGTCCTAATGTGACTTAGGAGATAACAATTTTTTGCCATTTTTGAACTAAAAAAATTAATAAAACTCATTACAATATGTTTATAATATAATTTCTTTAATTTAGTAATTGAATTGCAGAACAATGAGTCATTTATTTTTATCTTAGTTTCACAATGTTTCTTGCAGTAAACTATACTAAGAACTTATGGATGACAAAAAAGTGGTAATTAGTGTTTACGGATGTTGATGTTCCTATTCTAGAACTTTATAGTTTAGTTCACTGTAATTGATTGGTTTTATAGATGAATGCCCTAAGTGGTGTCCACGAGGAGGAGGAGGTCGATGACGAAGAAATGGGTGTGGCCGAGACATATGCAGACTACATGCCTTCAAAGTGTAAGTACTTCTTGATAAAAATTTTCAAGCTACCCGTGTTTGAAGATTGCTTTGGTTTCAAATTGATACACATACAGTTGTAAAATTATTTGGATGAAAACAGTCTTGATCACATGTAAGTTATTTATTTCATGTGGTGATTGGTTTTGATCTCTTTAGGGTCATCATTAGATTATATTTACTCTGCAAAAAGAAGGTAATACATTTTCTTAGAAGTCGAAGCACATGAATACATTCATAAGAATAAAATAATATGAAAGTATGGCTGATATATCCTTGGCAACAGCAGGAGATGGTAGAGAGGCATGAACAATGCTGCTCACTAAGTCTCAGGCACTCACAGTTTAATAGCGAAAGCTCCGCCCATTGCCCATGGCATAATGTCACTAACAGCCGATGGTTGTGAGATTTTGTTCCATTCCATGGAGTTCATCTGAAAAATTTATGATTATTAGATGTTAAGTCATAGAAAAAAGAGATGTTTTATATGTTGTACAGGTAGGACAGTGAGGAATTTTCAAATTAGATACTGTGAACATACTTTGAGAACAGCTGGATATAAATTGGTGTCCAGTCAGCGCAGTGTTCCAAACAAGCATTCCAAAGAAGATATTTCTCAAAGTTCTTCACATGGCCCCTAAAGGAGTGTTAGTTAATAATTTGGAGGAACTAGAAATCTATATTCATCATATAAAGGAACCATTGTCTCTCCTTAATGAACAGTTAGATTTTAGAGAGAAGTTTTGCTTCAATTTTTTCGATGAATTACTCGAAAATTTCCAGCTCGTCTTGTTTGTAGTTTGTCAGCCTTTTTACTGTCCTTATATAGATTATTTTTTTCACTTGTCCTTTCACCTGTTAAATATTATAATCAAGAATGTATGTGCTTTATATTTTTCATACGTGCTACCTTCTTTTTTGGTAACTTCCATATATTTCTCTCCTTGTTATTTACAGTTGATGAATTGCACTTTCGAGACAATAAAATATGTCGTTATGAATAATATTTTAGGAGTATTCGTTTAACTATGCACACTGTACAAGTTTGGTCTACTCATAATTTACGACTGTTATGCCTCTGCTTAACTTAAATTATAGAAGCCAGTACCTTGTTGGGGATTGTCTTAACAAGTAACACTTACTCCATGCCTACATTCAGAACCACACCTTATTGCAAGATAGTCCTCAAATTTTTATTCTCTTACACTACTATTCAAGCAACAGTTGCATACTCAAGGTATTTGTGTACCTTAAAGGAGGCAGTAGACTAACAAGATATTTAGCCCCATAGATATTGCTAATAAATAAATAAATAATAATAATCTGACCCAGCCATAAATACGCTTCCAAAGTACTAAGCAAGTGGGGCTGATCATTATGGCCCATTTTCTCACTTCTTGTGCTACTTATTATTTTAAAATATTGTAATATTTCAAAATATTTTTATACTTTTTTATCTATCACTACATTTACATCACATCCTTTGAATTTCTTGCAAATATTATTTTACTTTATTTTATAAGTACCTTACTGCAGGATTGTAGCATTCTATGTTGGTATTACATTTTATGTAATGTAACTTTTAACTGTACTGTACTGTGATAGTACTGCCATTAGCTTTGTATTTCTTTCTCAACTAAAATTTGTATATGATTTCTTTTAGTATTTTAGCCCCCCCCCTACCTCCCCCCCCCCCCCCCCCCTCTCTCTCTCTCTCTCTCTCTCTCTCTCTCTCTCTCTCTCTCTCTCTCTCTCTCTCTCAAACACACACACACACACACACACACACACACACACACACACACACACTTTTTCCCAATTCTCAGCTGGCTACATTATCATGACACTGCAGCTGGCTGCTTTGATGGGTCGTATATTGGGGAGTTTGACAGTGAATTGACGTCACTTAGTTCCAGCATGATGAACGTAGAGGAGTTACGGGCAAAGTTTAAACGGATTGCAAATCATACTCTGGAGAAGAATGCATAGAGTTAGTGGATTGAGGATGTTAAAGACTCACCGTGTCTTAACAACAAAATCCAAAATATGTTAAGAGAGCAAAGGCCGTTGCATTCTGAGTCAAAGGAGAGAGTGGAAATGGCGACAGGTAAAAATTAACAAAAACTTGTGAGGATTCTGTCTGGTCACTCGTTGTCCAGTCTGGCATGGCAGGAGACAGTAGCAAAAGTAAAGGCGAAGTTTTAAATTTCGCGTTCAATTAATCATACAGACGTACCGTCAGTCTACCGTCGAACGGACTCCCGTACAGAGGACGTAGTAATAAGTGTCCTCAGTATAGAGAAACAACTGGAAGAATTGGAAGCAAATAAGTTGCCAGGTCCTGTTGGAATCCTTATTCGGTTTTACAAAGCGTACTCTGCAGCACCGGCCCCTTACTTTTAGTTTGCATTTACTGTGAGTCTGTCACCCAGCGCAAAATCCTGAGCAACTGGAAAAATGTGCAGGCAGACTCCTGTCTGTAAGAAGGGTAAAAGAACAGACCCATAATATTACAGACCAATATCCTGAACATCCGTTTGCTGGAGAATTCTACGACATATTCTCAGTTCGAACGTAATAAAGTTCCGTGACATGGAAAAGCTTTTGTCCAGAAATAAGTGCTTTTTTAGGAAGCGTCGCTTGTGTGAAACTCATCTTGCCTTTACTCATATGGTATCCTGCAAACTGTGGATGCTGTGTTGCCAGGTTTCCGGAAAGTGTTCCACACAGTGCCACTCTGCTGACTGTTAAAGTTCTGTAAGGTACGAGAGTACGGAGTAGGTTTTATGTGAGTAGATTGAAGACTTCTTAAGTAACAGAACCCAGTATGTTGCCTCAACGGCAAGTATTCATCAGATGTGAGGATATCGTTGGGAGTGCCCTAACGTGGTGTCAGTAGGGTCACTGTTATTTTCTATATACATAAATTATGTGGCAGACAGGGTGAGTAGCAGTCTGTGGCTGTTTGCTGACGATGCCGTGGTGTGTGGGAGGAAGCTGTGAGAGTTGTGTGACCGTAGGAGGATACCAGGTGACCTACAAAAAATTTCTATTTGGTATGATGAATGACAGATAGCTATAAATGTAAAAAAAAAGTAAGTTAATGCAGATCAAAAGAAAAACTGACCCACAATGTTAAGAGTACAGCACAGTAGTATGCTGCTTGAAGCAGTTGCATCGATTAAATATATGGGCGTAACATTGCGAAGTGGTACAAAATGAAATGAAATTGAATGGCTGTGTAAGGATTGTAGTAGGGAAGGCAAATGGTCAATTTTGTTTTATTGGGAGGTGATCGACTGTTTTAATGGGATAATTTAGGAAAGTTTGACTCATCTGTAAAGGAGACATCATATAGGACAGTAGTGACAGTTCAAGTGTTTGGGATCTGCACCAGGTCGGATTAAAGGAATCTGTTGAAGCAATTCTGAGGCGGACTGCTAGATTTGTGACTAGTAGGTTCAGATGAGAAACAAGTATTACGGATATGCTTCAGGAACCTGAATGGGGTTCACTGGAGGGTAGGTGACATTCTTTTCGAGGAGCACTATTGAGAAAATTTAGAGAACTGGCATTTAAGACTGACTGCAGAACGATTCTGCTGCCACCAACATACATTTCATATAAGGAACATGAAGGTAATATTAGCGTTAGTACGGAGGTATAAAGACCGACGTTTTTTCCTCGCTTTATTTGTGAGTGGAACAGGAAAGAAAATGACTAGTAATGGTACAGGATACCTTCTGCCGAGCACCTTACTTTGGTCTGTGGAGTATGTAGATGTAGATGAGAGAGGAGAATGGAAGTAGGGGGTGACAGGGGGAAGAGTATCTGTATGGGAGGGAAAGACAGCCAGGGATTGGGAGAGGAATACATCAATAATAAGCTTCCTGTGACACCAGCAGGGGCAGCTGCGTGTGATACAGAGTAAAGTGGCTATGGGAGAGGGTGGGTGGGGGGGGGGGGGGGGGTCAAGGCATGAAGCGGAGGAGGTGAGAGACTGTGAAGAGGACAATGTTAGTGCAGATTAACAGGGTAAAGAGCGAGGTGCAGAGGATGCCTACGGGAAGATTGTGGCTTTCGAGACATTGTTGCGAGGACAGTTTCCATCTCTACAACTGGAAGAAGCTGGTATCTACTCGTACATATTTGATGCATATTTGTATCCCACGAATGGTGACCCTGCAAGCTAATATCCCAGAGATGTTCGGGCTCACGTGCAGTTCCTCTTCGTCAAAGTGTCTTGGCTCAAACTCGTCTATGCATTGAACTGCACGTAATACATTACATGCCCAAAATTAGACATTTGTGATCCTTTGGTTAAATTGTCTGGCTGATGGCAAGTTACAAAATACAAAGTTAACATAACATATAATAACAGTAATAATAATATCACGAACTAAATTAATGACCCATAAACGATGTAGGCCACACAGTTCCAATTTGGTTAGAATAATAATCAGAAAGCAAACTAATAGTGAAAGTGGTTGTATTTAGAGTTTCTGTTACACTAGGGCACATATCCATTTGACACAGTTTGATCCTTCACAATCTCATAGCGAAAACACAAGTCCAGTAGTCCACCTCCTTAACTACATGAAAAATTAGAGTTCACACCAGGCGCTCACCGCTTAGAGACTAAGTCCCGTGATACCACACAATGCGAAATTTTCTTAGTCGTTTCACTTCCTAGTTTCACTTCCTAGCTGCCTAAAGACCGACTGTTCACTTTCGCCTCTCAATCCGAACTGTGCCTTTGGTGTCTCCAGCCGAACTGACTGCTTTTGCATTTCCACCAGCACTCCCCCCTCTGCCCGTCGGCCGCTTTTCATGTGTGCTGAACGTCCACACTCAACTAACTAGGGCAGTTCCCTTTCCTGAAGCCATCCATCTGATTGGGTACAGCTTATTCGACATTATTTTTAATCAAAGCTTGATCACTTTCACTTCCTAAATAAAGTAACAATAATATCCGTTACATAATAAACATTAAATTCTTTTACATAAAACCAATACAATTTCCTTCTTAGCTTTGAATGTCACAGCCAGTAGCATTGCACCAATGTTCTTCCTGATAAATAAATAAAGAACAAAAGTAACTGTTATGCACTAAACTTTACAACAAATATTCTATTGCCTAATGATTCAATAAGGTGTCATGCTGTCATGGTTCAATGTGTTTTGTGTGGAGGAAATGATGATCTGATGCTTAACTGAAAATACTGATAATTTAAACTTACTATATCTTTTAAACACACAAAGTTACAGAGTTGATATTTACAACGTTTGTCATTTTAATGGTGCGCTTCTATATGAAATGTCACTGGTTAATTTCACTTTAACAGTAAATCCTAAACTATTATAGATATGATCAATATTCAAGTTTTATTGGGATCACCATGAAATTTTACGAAGGATGGTAGATTAAAACTACTGTGGCTTCATTCCCTGCATTACTACAGAATTAAATAATTTTCATAAATGTTTCCCATTATGGCCGATCTTAGGCCCGTCCTATTTAACACTGCTACGTCTCCTCGGTCACAAATGGCTTCTACTGGATTTCCCTATGACATAGGTGCTCGTCTGTCTCACTCGCACACTACAGCGCTTAGGCCTCAATAGACAATAGACGCCTGTCAATAGACAATAGACAATAGACCATCTCGTGGCGAATCTGCACCCTTTGTGGCATGCGGTTCTGGACTACTGGGTTCGTTTCACAGTTCCTGTAGGCTGACTCTTGCAATCATATATTTAAATGAGAGTGCAATGCTCATTAACTTACAATCCCAATACAAGAATGTAAACTTTACGAGTACACGGCCAAAGTATGAAAATTGAGCAAGAATTGAGTGTCGAAAATAACCAGCTGGTTGGCAGTGTGGTCTCAGCTCTCTGAGACTGCAGATGTGTGTGCAAGTTGCATATGTGTGAGTGTGTGTGTGTGTGTGTGTGTGTGTGTGTGTGTGTGTGTGTGTGTGTGTGTGGGCGCGCGCGCTCTCACTGAAAGCTTTAATTGTGTGAATCTTTTTATTGTGCCTATCGTGACTCAGCATCTCTGCTATATGGTGAGTAGCAACTTTCCTTCTCTGATATTGTTGAAAATAACCAATAGAGCAATGATAACTTGATGGACAAATACAACAATTCGAGAAAACCACAACTTTAACAGTTTTTAGTTGACACAGGCTCAGACGTGTGTGTGTGTTTCCACAGGTACTCGTGTGGCAGTGGGAGTTGTCTGACAACATAGATATAATTGCAGCAGACAGCCCCCTAACGCCCAGCCCCCACCCCCACCTGCCCATCCCACCCATCGACAGCTTTAGCAACCTGTGACTGAGTTACAGAAGAAATTTCGAGTGGCTTTTTGTTATCACCATTGTCATTTATCCTATTATAGGCTTGGATTTTCTGTTGCACAACATTGTGTACAGCTAGTGATGTCTCAGACTGATTAATTTAAGTAAAATCTGCTGACCAACTAATTAAATTTAGTGATCCGACAGTGCTTTGTGTCACAGCAGTGCCCAAATTTTTAACAGAATTCCAGTATATCACACATTCAGCAAATGTACCGGCCCCCATTACAGCTGGCTCTCCTGTCTTCCCTTGACCGTGCCAGCTCGGTTGTGAAAACTCCAGACTGCTGAGATGCCACTACAAGCTGTGTGAGGAAAGTAATGAGACTGATTTTTTTATGTACCAAAGATTTTATTTTTTCAAACAGTATTGTCCCCTTCAGAGTAATTCCCTTTGGCAAATATACACTGGCAGCAGTGCTGAAGGGCTTCAACTGGTTTGGCCTTTAACATTACGGTCACATTTTTTTGAATGTTCTCCAGAGTCTCAAAATTATGTCCTTTTAAGGTATTTTACAACTTCAGGAAAAGAAAAGTTAAAAGGACACAGATCAGGTGAATAGTGGACTGTGGAACCACAGGAATGCCTTTTAAGGTAAAAAAATTCCATGACAGAAGTGGCTGTTTGACATGCGGCATTGTCACGATGCAGCATACAGTTGTCTGCAATGTTCTGGCTCACTTTTCTTGAGCCTTTGAGGACATATTTGTAAAACACGTGGTTGACAGTTTGTCCTAGGAAACGAATTTTTTATGCATGATACCCCTACTATCAAGAAAGCAAATTCTTTGACTTGCCCATTTGAGTTTTTTTTTTGGTCAGGAAGATGTCTCATTGTCTGCTCCTCACTTGGCTGCTTTGTCTCAGGATTGTCACATACGATCAGACGAACAAACCATTTGTGGTCATTGGCAGTCCTCTTGGGATGATCAATGTACACGTTTCTTCTAGTGTCCTGCTCAGTTGTGAGGTTTTACGTTACCATTTTGGCATGTGCAAATCTTCGGTCAAAATTTGTATGTGGTGAAATTGTTTAACAGGTCACCCATTATCCTTATTATTAAACGTTGGTCTTGTTTCACAAGAACACACATACATTTGAGGTTTTCATTGGTTTTTGAAGCTGAAGGTTTCCGTGAGTGAAGTTCATCTTCAGCATGTTATTGGCCTTCCAACAGTGATTTGTGCCAGTGAAAAACTTGTCCTCTTGATAAGAAATGTTCCCTTTGGCCTGTTTGAACGTTCCAAAGAAACACTTGCGGATTCCCCAAGTTTAACACAAAACTTGATTGCAAAACATTGCTCTAAATTCTGCTGCTCCATTTTCGTAACACACAACAAAAACACAACTTTACTGATTGCACTCTCAAAAGTCACATGATGGTGTAAGGAGCTGAAACTTGGACTGAGCGTCTGGAAGGGAAAAGCACTCTGATCTACACAAGTAGAACAACACACTGTTGCCAGATCTCTTGCAATGTTGTCAGTTCCTTTACTTTTCTCATACTCATCGTAGACACAGTGGTACAGGCAGACCGTCAGAAAGCACATGGGTGTTCCCTCTACACTTGGAAGCAAAGCCAGTCAGTTAGTACCTGTTCAGCGATTGAGGAAAATCAAATACTCGGACGATTCCGGAGCATCACCTGGCACGAAACAATGGAAATCTTGTGCGTCATCTTTCTGATTGTGCTGTATTTTCCATGCTGGATGTGGTGAGGCCAGGGGATATACACAAAATGGCAATAATGAGCTGTTTGAATACTCATATGAGTCTTACAAGCTGTGCATCGTTGTACTGATTTTTCAAAGATCTATTGTTGGTGTGCTAAGCAGCCCAGTCTCCTCTTTCACCTACATTGGTGGTGTGCTAGTGGCATCACCTTTATCAGAAGAACACAAAGACAATTTAGGAGAAATTTTCCTCTGTTTCACCAACTCTGGAATGCTGCCGAATCCCACCAAAGCGTTATCAGTATTATGTGAGTGAGTTTTGTCAGATTCGAGGTATGTGCTACCAGCGTGTGCTAAACTTGGAAGCAGATGCCACTTTGGTCGAGTATCTGGTGTCGGCGACAGTGGGAGAACTGTGTGGGTACCTAGGTACGATAACCTCGCTCATACTGCTGGCGTCAGGGTGCCATTCCTAGCTGTTGTAGCTTGCTCCACAGTGCACATTTCCTCACATCTAACTTGTGGGTGAACCTCATCCAAGTTGGATTTCGCTGCTCACACATCCTGTTGCCGTAGCCTCCCTTGACAATCTTTACAAATGCTTCAGCCCATTCTGTGGGTGCAGTTCTGCTTCTGTGTGTCAGTGGAGCTGTTAAACCGTATGGCTATTCTTCAGAAAAACAGTGCTCGAGGCCACCGTTTTATACAGAGTTCGTAACTGCCTATGGGGTCATAAAGTATTACATTTTTTGACTGAAGCGCGCTAACTTGCTGTGTATGCCAACCGTTACCCACTGAAATTTGCAGCCTCGGGATAACTGGCGGACAGATTTCAATGAGATGTAACCACTTAGAATGATGATACAGAACTGGAAAACATGCTGTGAGGATTGGCAGCCCATCAATTGTGCCACTCACCAGTGTCAGGCACTGACTTAAGGTTGAACTTTGGCGAAGCCACGTGCCAGCTTTGGTCACAGCTACCTACGTATGTACACACCACCATGCCGCTGTGTAGTTGAGGACGCCTGTGTACTTAGTAATCCAGGTATCCGCACTACAAGGGCACCAGTTACGCCAGGTTTGGCCCAGTGTGTGGAGAGCCTGCTGCTCGTGGACCCAGAAAAGTGACTTGCAAGAAGTGCAAAGTGAGACAGTAGACAGATACTGTTCGGAAACTTCGTTACTCCCCAAGCAAGTTTTGCACACTTGTCTGTGGATCTTGTTGGCTCTCTGTCTGTTTCTCAGAAATTACACTTCTACCTAGCAGTGATCTATAGGTTCGTGGTGTGTCCAGAAATTTCAGTACTGCGAGATCAGACCTTAGGTTGGACAGTATGTTTCAGAGGCCCAGAATAGATGACATTGGCTGGTGTCCCCCAGTGGATGCAATGGTTTCTGTACCGTGACACAATTGTACGGTGCTCACCTCTGCAGGATGACACCATATCACACTGTTTCCTATGGTATGGTAGAATGACCTCACCGCTGCTTAAGTGGGTTCGTATTGAACCTCTGGAAGAAGATGGAATAGTTGTGACTGACATCTGCCTTATGGCATAAGAAACTAGCTCTGTATGTTTTCACAGACCTAGCCATGTGAAACAGCTTTTTTTTGCACGAGATCTGTTAGCTAAAGCTTTGGAGCTGCCTCACAGAGTCCTCTGGCTGAGGACACTGACTTTTCAGGTAAAAGAGGAAAAGAAAGATCGCCTCTGTGAAACGGCGTAAACTGCCACACCCAAGTGCCTAGAAATTGACGAATCGCAGTTTGCTAGCTCATGGACCCATGTCTGTACCTTCTCCTGGCGACTCGGCTGGCGGCCACCACAGTAGGGGGCACAGCTTCCGTACCGGAGCCAAAATCGAGAAATGGTGGCAAAGCTATGACAGGATATGGATGGTGAGTGCAGTTCCGTTTAGATCCAAGTGTAATTCTGTAATACAATAGTTATTTAGGGGAACCAAGCGGGGTCCCTGTATGTTGTCAGTATTGTGTTGTGGAACCTGTAGAATGTCTTTCGACACTAATGAAACATTATTAATAATTTAATATTTATTTGTTTAGCTTTGCTCAGCTTACGCCTTATGCCAGTGACATGGTGAAATTCAGCTTGTGCGACTATCATAGAAGCTGCTACGTCAGCAATTCAGCAGAAGTCTTGCCAGCTTCCAAATAGCTGGTGAAGCCATCATGTGAGATGAAGGCTGCAGACTGCATGACAGCGTCCTCGATCCTTCTCCAGGAAATGACTGTGACCTATAGTGACCCATCAGGATGTACTGTGCTGTCAGAAGTTGTATAGTCGGCTGATCTGGCCCCACTGGACAGGTAGGCACTTGGTACCCAGAGGTGCCTGCAGCAATGATCAGGAACGGACGCACTGGATGGCCCACTCACCCAGCAGTGATGATGGCGTTATTGCGACAAACGCGACGAGATGTACTGGTGGCTGAAGGCCCTCAGTCTCCCTATCAGCGACACGGTAGGGGCCAGTGCGAAGTCCCCCGAGTGGTGGTAGTGGTTACTCGGATGTTGTCATTTCGGGAACGGCAACCAGTGTGTTCACAAGAAGTGTCGGAACATTTAATATACAATATATTGTAATAATCATCAAATCGAGTGCTTTGGTATGAATGCCGTTGATCCTAATGACTGACTGAACTTGGAACTAGAGAACTGCAATTTTTATGGAGACAGACGAGAGCAATGATGTGAGTCTCCACTCGTTATGACTGAACGTGGCCTGCTTCTTTACTAGTGATCAGTAATCCTCTGTCCATTATGTTTGCTTAACAGTTTGTTACGGGTTACTTATTAACTGCTCTGTCAAGTCTCTGATAGACGCTATTGCATCTGAGGTATAGCTTGTTGCTACATGTAATAAAAGCTGCTGCATAGCTGTGTCACCACGTCTACCCAGTGTCGCCTGTGGCTGTACCGGTGCGAACTTAAGAAAAAATTAATTTCTTCCCTTTTTCAACTCTGTTGCACAACAATTAACGTTTCTGGTTGCTAAGTGCCCCACACTTCCACATCGAGCAGTCGGCAAAGTCAGGGCAGGGATTTGCTCTGTACTGTGGAAGACTGACTGTGGCAAGAAGTACGGTCTGCACCCATGCGGTGACCCGATAGTGACATTAGTTGTAAGCGCTACTGTGTAACAAGTTCTGCTAATAAATATGTGTGCTGCAATATATAATCTATACGTACTTATATCTCTTGGCAGTTTGCCAAGCGAGGTAGTCTTAGACAGTGGCAAGGCAACAAGTGTGGTGAATGTTAGTGTATAGAAAGCTGGAATTGACAGTGCATATATCCAGTAGGTTAGGGGCTATTGATAATTTAGAGGGAACGGAAGAAACGGTTCGTGTCCTCGTCAGGGAAAGCTAGCTGGACCGGATGTGTCGGTCTACCAGAGTCAAAATCCTTTCTGTCGGAGTGCAGTAATTGGCTACAGTGAGGAATTGAGATCAGTCAGGTTTACAGATTTTGGGAAGCACAGGTGTGATATGTGTGCAGAGAATAATTAGGGTGAGGAGACAGATGGATTTGGGGAGAGATTCTGGACTGGATCTCGGGATTTGAGTAGTGCAGAGCACCCACTGACCTGGGGTGGGAGGTATGTGGTAGTGGCGTGGTGTGTGTGTATGGTTGTGACAGAGGTGAGCGAGGAAGTTCTTTCAGTAAAGTGTATTTTGGAGGTGCTTTCCCGCTTCTGGAACCGACTCCTTTATTGGAAGAAGACTGGAAATTTTCTTTTTATTTTACTGAGGATGAAGCTTTTTCTCTCACAAAACACGTAATGACACCTTGAACTCATAGACAATTAACTAATGAAAGGTACATGTTTAATTACAGATTATTTAAGGTAAGAAGGCCTTTCGAATGTTCTTTCGGTATGGTAGTGTCAAAGGTCCTTTTGTTGGATATTTCAGTAAATTTCGACGTGAATAAAATTGGTGTGATAGTTCAAACTATCAGTTTTTTTAATAACGTTATATGGATTCATGGTTGAGTACATTCAAAGTAATCTATGCAGCACAATAGAGACAACTTCTTGAGAATTTAAATTAAAAGCCAGAAAATCACAACGAACTCCGAACAGTGCTGTGGAGTTCTCTTTTAACAGAAGTGTTTGTGTGGTTACATACTGAAAGGATCTAATATTTTATCAGATCCAGCAAATCAATTAAAAGATTTACAGAGAAGTTTTATTTTAATGTGGTCCTGTATCTTATGTCTCTTCCAGAGACAAATTAAACAAGTTTAAATTACTGTACCTGTCTCTGATATTTCATGTGCTCTGATATTTCCCATATGTTATCTCTATCATTCCTGTTGCTCTGTTTGGCACCACTGTGACTGTAAATACTTAGATATTTCTCAACAAGCCCAACAAAATGAATTGTGAACTCAGGATCATCTCTCATTTTCACACACTCAGAGACAAGTCGCACAACCGAAACAGACTTTGCTTCGTGAAGTATCACTTGCAGAGACATAGAGTGTTGCGAACTGTGGAGTACACCATACGCGTCTGACAGTGGCGTGGCATGCTGCATATTCGTCTGACAGTGGCGTGGCATGCCGTACAATTTAGACAGGTTATGCCAGTCTAGTGGGCTCTATTATACTGTGTATTTTTCATCTGAACTTTCAAGCTAGATGAGTGCCTTGTTCGATGCCATGTACCACAGCACTTGCCACTTTACCCTGGTGGGCACTCTGTGCGTACACGAGTCCGTGTGTGTGTGGGTGCGCGCGCGTTCTCTTTCCAGTGTTTGTATTCAATCCAGGGCTTTCAAGATCATAGAAATTTGTGTAATAATTTTCATTGTTTTAGTTGATAAATTGGAAATCACAGGCTCATTTATTCTATACAAGCAATTACAATTTATTGTTACTTCATACACACACACACACACACACACAAACACACACACACACACACACACACACACACACACACACACACACACACACACCCACCCCTCTTGTTTCTTCCAAGTTATTTTTTTATTTCCATGGGAAGTTAGCAGTTCAGCAAATGTTTTGGCTTGCAATTCAATATTCTGTAGATTTTCAGCAAATAAACTTTGTAGTTTCATGGATTTCCTGAATCTTGATGTTTAACTTGTTGTAATTCTATTAAAAATTTTCCAGTTTTCAGTGATTTTTACACAGTTCCAGTTGATGAAAATCAGCGTAATAGTGTGTGATTTTTTTTTATTCTTTTTGCCACTTCCAGACAAACACAGAGAGTGTTTGTCAGTCGTTGGGACTCCTGTATGTAGCAGGTAATGGAGCCCCTCAGAGAAATAACAGGCACATTAGGAAAGAAGCTGAGTAGACACTCGGTACATCTGCCGGGAGGTCTCGTCAGACGTGTGGATGAGGCTCCGTAGTGACTGTTGACCGCTCTGAATGCAACCGGTGCCCCATAGTAGCTCTTGTCGGCGTGAGTAAAACTTGCCGCTTTGGGTTCTCAGGCTATCGTCAGTTTGTTTCGGCTGTCAGCTGAGTTGGTGAGTTGGCAAAGGTAGCTAGCATCGCATACGAGGTGTGAACTCTCACCTTACTATTTATAACACTGATCACAGTCCTCTGGTCTGGAGAACTCTCACTTCACTATTTCTAGCATTGATCACAGTCTTCTGGTTTGGAGAGGAGTGGATGGCCTAAACAGAGGCTCAGATGATTCTGCTATGGTTTGGGTTGTGAATGTCTTGACCTCTGCTGTTGGATCAAGAATTGTGTGAACGAAGTGGCTACTCAGGTAGCAGAATATGTATGATTTCCATGTTTTTTTGTCAGAGCAGCACTTCCTTCAGATCAAAGAGTAATTGCCTGTGGAAATCGGAGACAGATCAGCCACATTATTCTCAAGAATGTTCATCCTCGCAGATTGGGAAAAGAAAAAATGTGTTATTAGTAAACTGCAGGAGCATCCATAGTAACTCAGTCTCACTTTTTAAATGTAACAATACCCACATAATATTAGGGACAGGAGATGGAAATGAACAACAGCAAAATACATAATTCAGATTGAAATATGTATTTAAGGTACAGTCTAGGTGCCAGTATATTAATTGACTGTAAAGAGCTGTCGTATCTAGTGAGGTAAAGATAAGCATCAAAGGTGGGTCAAATGTGATCTTTGCATAATTTTCTAGCCCACCGGCTTCAGGAGCTGTAGAGGCAGAGCACTTAGACAACTTGGATAGTATCATGAGTTACTTTCCTAATCACTATATGATAATAAGTGGAGACTTGAACTTGCTGGCAGTGGAATGGGAGAGTCCTGCAGTCAAAATGGTGCCAGAGAAAGTGATTCAGGTGAGATTGTTCTGTATGTTTTATCTGAAAATTACTTTGTGCAGATCATTAAAGACAAACACATGAGACAATGCCTTTAGACCTTCTAGTAACTAACAGACCCGAACTGTTCAAATCAGTTAATATCAACGAGGGCACCATAAGGCTGCAGTAGCATCAATGACTATGGATGTTACACAGGATGTTGAAAAAAAGATAGGAAAATATTTTCAGTTAGCGATAGTGACAGGGTACAAATTGCAGAGAATTTAAGCAGTCAACATCAAATATTCAACTCTAAGGATGAGGTTGAAGATGTTGAGCACATAAGGATAAAACTTAAAAGTATTCTACAATATGTGTTGGACAAGTATGTGACAGGCAAGGTTGTGAGGAATGGAAAGGACCCACTGTAGTGCAATAGCTGCGTTAGAAATTTACTGCAAAAGCAAAGACAGCTCCGTCCCCACTTCAAGTGACATCAAAGCCTGTTAGACAAACAAAAGCTGAATTAAGCCAAAGTAAGCCTGAGGAGAGTAATTTGAGGAGCATTCAATGCATTTCAAAGTAAAGTTTTTGCCTAATGATTAAGAAATGTAAGAAGTTTTGAACTTCCTTAAAGTCCGTAAGTGGATTGAAATCAAGTACTCGGTCTCTGAGTGACCATACTGGCATCAGAACAGAACATGACAGAGAGAAGGCTGAAGTACTGAATTTGGTCTTCAAAATCGTTTCACCGTAGATCATCATAAAATAGCTCATCCTTTCAATCATGACACGAATATCGAAATGGCAGACATTGACATAAGCCACCAAGGAATAGAAAATTGCCTAAAACTTCTCAATGGTGAAAAGGCAACAGGGACAGATGAGATGCCTGTGAGGTTCTAGAGACATTATGTGAAAGAATTTGCTCCTCTTCTAATAATAGTTTATCGTAGTTCACTTCCCCCTGCGGGTTCGGGGGTTAGAATAGGCCCGCAGTATTCCTTCCTGTCGTAAGAGGCGACTAAAAGGAGTCTCCAACGTTTCGGCCTTTAATGTGATGGTCCCCATTAGGGTTTGACCTCCATTTTTCCAAATTCCACAGAAGTATGAGCCTTTTGGGGAAGGACACCTTATGTGGTGCACCATCAGTCCTCTGTGCCCTAAGGCCTTGGCACTTTTGATCGTCTTGGCGTCGTCACTGCACCCTCCATCCCTCATTTTGGGCATACACACCTGATGGGTTGTGTACGTCACGCCCTTAGTGCGTCACCATCTGCACCCATGATCACTATGGACTACCCATGGCACCCAAAATCCAGCACGGTAACCAGCCCGTTGTGGTGGGGTCGTCATGTACCCTCTAGGTTGTAGCCCCCTGACAACACAGGGATCGTACTGCCGATGCCTGAGCTGACACCTCCCCACGTAAGCCAAGGAGTAGATGCCCGTCTCTCTGGGGCATCGGGACTCCTGGCAACGGCCATCCTGCCAGGTGGCCTTTGCTGTGACTGGGTGGCGCTTGTGGGGAGAGCCTCTGGTCGGAGTGGGTGGCATCGGGGCGGATGCCCCGCAATGAAGCGGGTGAAATCTCAATCTGGTGGTCGCCCGACCGCCAATGTCTCTAAGTGTGGTAAGGTGGAATTTAACGCTGTGACATATAACCCGAAATCGTTCCCTTCCCTAGCCACACTATGGGAGGAACGTAGGGCTGCAGACAGACAGGAGCCGTATTCGCCACGATACCTTGTCTGCAGCAGAACTGATGGGGATTCGTTTTTGGGGACTAAGCCTCTTTTCTTTGTGCACAATCTCGAAGATAAGTTTGGGGAAGTGGCGTCTCTTTCCAAAATGAGAAGCGGGGCCATTCTGATACAAGCAGCTTCATCTGCACAGTCCCAGGCATTACTCGCCTGTGAGAAGCTCGGTGACATCCCCGTTACTGTCACTCCCCATAAGTCCTTAAATTTGGTCCAGGGGATTATTTTTCATAAAGATCTTCTGCTACAGTCTGATGACGAGCTACGTGAGAACCTGGCACGACGAGGTGTACACTTTGTCCGTCGTGTCTTTCGGGGGCTGAAGGATAATAGGGTCGCTACCGGTGCTTTCATCCTGGCCTTCGAGGGCGACTGCTTGCCTGAGAAAGTCAAGGTCATGATCTACCGGTGCGATGTCAAGCCCTATGTCCCGCCCCCTATGCGATGCTTCCAGTGCTGGAAATTCGGACACATGTCCTCCAGGTGCACTGCCAGCCCCACGTGTCGTGATTGTGGACGACCTCCGCATCCTAATGCTCCATGTGCTCCGCCTCCCACCTGTGTTAACTGTGGGGAGCATCATTCTCCCTGCTCACCAGACTGTGCAGTCTATCAACGAGAGCGGAAGATACAAGAAATTAAGACCTTGGACCATTTAAGTTACCAAGAGGCAAAGAAGAAGCTAGAACGACTCAACCACACACCTATGTTGAGGAGTTATGCTACCGTCACACTGCCGCCACCAGCTCCTGCACAGACTCCCTTCTCTGTTGGCCCACCGAGAACTCAAGTCACGTCTGCCCCACCGCTGGGACAGGCCACTCTCTCTTCCACTGCTCCCAAAACGCCCAGTTTGGGAGCAGTGCGCCCCAAGCAACCGGGGACGTCAGTCCCCACCTCTCAGCCGGAGCGGTGACAGCCCTCTCCGGCTCCTCAGCCGGAGAAGCGACAGCTCTCTCCGGCTGCTCAGCCGGAGACGCAACAGCCTCCTCCGGCCTCACTTGTTCGGAAGAGGGAGTCCCTTCCAAGGACTTCCCCAGTGTCTCCCACGACACTAGCCAGTGGCTGAAGAAGCCACCAGCTGATGGTCAAAGGGCTTTCCGCTCTTCATCTGTTCCCGATAATGTGTCAGGAAAGCCCTCCCAGCATGCCAACCCTCCTCCCAAAGACAAGAGAGAGAAGAGGAAGCTCTCCAAGAAGGATAAGGACCCAGTGGTTCCCGCACGAACGCTTCGTGTCAGCTCAGCCTCTCATTTTATTCAAACGTCTCCGTGCTCAGGTACGGAGGCTTATCAAACGGCGGAAACGGGAGTGCTGGGAGAGGTACGTTTCCAACATTGGTTCCCGTACTTCACCCTCCCAGGTGTGGATGAAGATTCGGCACATCTTTGGATTGCAGTACTCTACAGGTGTCCCAGGGCTTACCATCAATGGGGCGGTATCCACCGATGCCGATGCAATCGCCGAGCATTTCGCACAGCACTATGTTCGGGCCTCTGCGTCAGGGAATTACCCGCCTGCGTTTCGCGCGCTCAAACACCGGGAGGAAGGCAAACTGCTTTCTTTCGCTTCTCGCCACCCTGAGGCGTATAACGCCCCATTTCGTTTGTGGTAACTCCAGAGCGCCCTGGCACAGTGCCCCAATACAGCCTCTGGGCCAGATGGCGTCCACAATCAGATGCTCAAACACCTGTCCCCGGACTGTCAGCGATGTGTTCTTGCCATCTTCAACCGCATATGGGGTGATGATGTCTTTCCGTCGCAGTGGCGAGAAAGTACCATCATTCTGGTGCTGAAGCCTGGTAAGGACCCGCTTACTGTGGATAGCTATCGGCCCATCAGCTTGATAAATACTCTGTGCAAGCTACTGGAACGCATGGTGAGTCGACGGCTGTGTTGGCTGCTCGAATCTCGGTGTCTTCTGGCTCAGTGCCAGAGCGGCTTCCGTCAGGACCGTTCCACCGCCGATACTTTGGTCTTCCTTGAGTCTGCAATCCACACTGCTTTTTCCAGGCGCCAACACCTCGTCTCCGTCTCTTTCGACCTCTCCAGAGCATGTGACACGACGTGGCGGCACCATATTCTCGCCACGTTGCACGGGTGGGGTCTCCGGGGCTCTCTCCCCATTTTTATTCAGAATTTTTTATCTGTTCGGACATTCCGCGTTTTAATTGGCACATCCCATAGTTCACTTCAAATCCAGGAGAACGGCGTTCCACAGGGCTCTGTATTGAGCGTGCCCCTTTTCCTTGTGGCCATTAATGGCCTTGCAGCAGCAGTAGGGTCGTCTGTCTCACCCACGTTATATGCTGACGATTTCTGCATCTTTTTCAGCTCCTCCACCATTGGTGTTGCAGAACGTCGGTTGCAGGGAGCCATACGCAAGGCGCAGGTGTGGGCCTTATCCCATGGGTTTCAGTTTTCTCCTGCGAAGACTTGTGTTATGCACTTTTGTCGGCATCGAACTGTCCATCCCCACCCTGAGCTCTATCTTCAGGATGCTATGCTCAGGGTTGTTGACACTTACCGTTTTCTGGGATTGCTGTTCGATGCCCGGCTTACTTGGCTTCCACATATTCGTGAGCTCAAGCGTCAGTGCTGGCAGCATCTGAATGCCCTCCGCTGCCTCAGCAACACAACTTGGGGTGCAGACCGTAACACGCTGCTGCAGCTCTACAAAGCCCTTGTGCTGTCCCGACTGGATTATGGGAGTGTGGCGTATGGCTCAGCGTCGCCCTCAGCATTGCAGCTGCTGGACCCCGTTCACCACTGTGGGGTTCGACAGGCAACAGGAGCATTCCGCACCAGTCCTGTTAATAGCCTACTTGCTGAGGCTGGGGTTCCTCCGCTCCACATTCGGCATCAACAACTCTTAGCCAACTGTGCTGCCCATGTCCGTTGTTCTCCCCGTCACCCTAACTAACATCTCCTTTTCGCCGATGCGGCAGTCCATATCCCACACCGGCGGCCGCGATCAGGCCACGCAATTGGGATCCGTGTTCGGTCACTCCTTAGTGAACTCGAGTCTTTGCCTCTTCTATCTGCTTTTCAGGTCCACCCACATACACCACCTTGGTGCATTCGTCGGCCGCAGCTTCGGCTGGACCTCTCACAATGGCAAAAGGATTCAGTTCCTCCTGCAGTCTTGCGCTGCCAATTTCTTGCTCTCCTCGACACATCCCGTGACTCGGAGGTTATCTATACAGATGGCTTGATGGTTGATGGCCGTGTGGGGTACGCTTACGCTCATGCGGACTATGTAGACCAGCGCTCCTTGCCGGACGGCTGCAGTGTTTACACTGCAGAGCTAACAGCCATTTTTCGTGCCCTTGAGTGTATTCGTACCAGCACTGGCGAGTCTTTTGTCATTTGCAGTGACTCTCTCAGTAGTCTACAGGCTCTTGACCAGTGCTACCCACGCCATCCCATTGTTGTTGCCATCCAGGAGTCCGTTCATGCTCTTGAACAGCGTGGACATTCAGTGGTGTTCATATGGACCCCGGGACACGTTGGGATAGCGGGAAACGAACACACCGACAAGTTAGCTAAAGAAGCCACCCGCAAACTGCCGTTGGAGATCGGCCTCCCGGCAACTGATCTCCGATCGGTGTTATGCCGTCGGGCCTTTGGGATGTGGGCAGACGAATGGCGCACTCTGTGTGTACCCAACAAGCTGCGGCGTGTAAAGGAGGCCACGACCGTGTGGGGTTCCTCCGTGCGGGCCTCTCGCAGGGATTCTGTTGTTCTCTGTAGGCTCCGCATTGGTCACTCTTGGCTGACGCTTGGTTATCTGCTGCGTCGAGAGGACCCCCCTCATTGTCGCTGTGGTGCGAATATGACGGTGGCCCATATATTGTTGGACTGTCCTCTTTTAACAGCCCTCTGGCGAACTTTTAATCTCCAGGGTGCTTTATCATCTCTTTTAGGTGACAATGTCTCTATGGCAGATCGGGTTTTAAGTTTTATTCGCGCAAGCAGCTTTTATAGGTCCATTTAAATTTTTTTTTTTTTTTAACATCACCCTCTTTTGAGCTGTCTCTTCTCATTAGTTTTGTGTTGTGATTCGACTCCATCCTAAACTTTCAGGCTGGAGGTTTTAACGTGTTGCAGAGTGGCTGGCTCATCCTACTATTTTCGTGATCAG
The DNA here is from genome assembly GCF_023864345.2 of Schistocerca serialis cubense. Classification (NCBI taxonomy): domain Eukaryota; kingdom Metazoa; phylum Arthropoda; class Insecta; order Orthoptera; family Acrididae; genus Schistocerca; species Schistocerca serialis. The sequence continues at coordinate 44,524,873 of NC_064646.1, read as the reverse complement.
CCAGCGACAGTCCTCTGCTGTGCAGTTTTAATTCCTTCTGCCTTTGTTCTCTATGTTGATTTTGTTGCTGTGCTCTGTTTTCCGTGTTGTCTTACAATGGACTATGGGGCTTTTCTTCCCCCAGAATTTTTCTTTTAGTGCTTCGCCTGACTGGTGGATAGTTTCACTGTGCTCTGTGTTTTTATGAAACAAGGGACCGATGACCTTTGTAGTTTGGTCCCTTCAATCTTTAAACCAACCAACCAACCATCGTAGTTCACTGGAAAAATGCGGGGAAAAAAAGCATATAATTCACATCTTCGATAAGGTTAGACATACAAACATGCTTTGTTATAGGCCTATATTGCTGACATCAATATGTTGTAGAATTGTGGGATATGTTTTATGCTTAAGAATTATGACTTTTTGGGGAATGAAAATGCCTACATTCCACAAACAGAGATCTTGTAAAACTCAACACGATTTGTTTGTCTATGAGATACGCAGCTCTGTAGACAAAGGCACTTGCATAGATGCCACATTTCTCGAATTCTTGAAGGCATTTGACACATTTCCACACTGTCATTTAGAGAACAAAATATGAGTTGTTGTTGTTGTGGTCTTCAGTCCTGAGACTGGTTTGATGCAGCTCTCCATGCCACTCTATCCTGTGCAAGCTTTTTCATCTCCCAGTACCTACTGCAACCTACATCCTTCTGAATCTGCTTAGTGTATTCATCTCTTGGTCTCCCTCTACGATTTTTACCCTCCACACTGCCCTCCAATACTAAATTGGTGATCCCTTGATGCCTCAGAACATGTCCTACCAACCGATCCCTTCTTCTGGTCAAGTTGTGCCACAAACTTCTCCTCTCCCCAATCCTATTCAATACTTCCTCATTAGTTATGTGATCTACCCATCTAATCTTCAGCATTCTTCTGTAGCACCACATTTCGAAAGCTTCTATTCTCTTCTTGTCCAAACTATTTATCGTCCATGTTTCACTTCCATACATGGCTACACTCCATACGAATACTTTCAGAAATGACTTCCTGACACTTAAATCAATACTGGATGTTAACAAATTTCTCTTCTTCAGAAACGCTTTCCTTGCCATTGCCAGCCTACATTTTATATCCTCTCTACTTCGACCATCATCAGTTATTTTGCTCCCCAAATAGCAAAACTCCTTTACTACTTTAAGTGCCTCATTTCCTAATCTAATTCCCTCAGCATCACCCGACTTAATTAGACTACATTCCATTATCCTTGTTTTGCTTTTGTTGATGTTCATCTTATATCCTCCTTTCAAGACACTGTCCATTCCATTCAACTGCTCTTCCAAGTCCTTTGCTGTCTCTGACAGAATTACAATGTCATCGGCGAACGTCAAAGTTTTTATTTCTTCTCCATGAATTTTAATACCTACCCCGTATTTTTCTTTTGTTTCCTTTACTGCTTGCTCAATATACAGATTGAACAACATCGGGGAGAGGCTACAACCCTGTCTTACTCCCTTCTCAACCACTGCTTCCCTTTCATGTCCCTCGACTCTTATAACTGCCATCTGGTTTCTGTACAAATTGTAAATAGCCTTTCGCTCCCTGTATTTTACCCCTGCCACCTTCAGAATTTGAAAGAGAGTATTCCAGTCAACATTGTCAAAAGCTTTCTCTAAGTCTACAAATGCTAGAAACGTAGGTTTGCCTTTCCTTAATCTTTCTTCTAAGATAAGTCGTAAGGTCAGTATTGCCTCACGTGTTCCAGTGTTTCTACGGAATCCAAACTGATCTTCCCCGAGGTTGGCTTCTACTAGTTTTTCCATTCGTCTGTAAAGAATTCGCGTTAGTATTTTGCAGTTGTGACTTATTAAGCTGATAGTTCGGTAATTTTCACATCTGTCAACACCTGCTTTCTTTGGGATTGGAATTATTATATTCTTCTTGAAGTCTGAGGGTATTTCACCTGTCTCATACATCTTGCTCACCAGATGGTAGAGTTTTGTCAGGACTGGCTCTCCCACGGCCGTCAGTAGTTCCAATGGAATATTGTCTACTCCGGGGGCCTTGTTTCGACTCAGGTCTTTCAGTGCTCTGTCAAACTCTTCACGCAGTATCGTATCTCCCATTTCATCTTCATCTACATCCTCTTCCATTTCCATAATATTGTCCTCAAGTACATCGCTCTTGTATAGACCCTCTATATACTCCTTCCACCTTTCTGCTTTCCCTTCTTTGCTTAGAACTGGGTTTCCATCTGAGCTCTTGATATTCATACCAGTCGTTCTCTTATCTCCAAAGGTCTCTTTAATTTTCCTGTAGGCGGTATCTATCTTACCCCTAGTGAGACAGGCCTCTACATCCTTACATTTGTCCTCTAGCCATCCCTGCTTAGCCATTTTGCACTTCCTGTCGATCTCATTTTTGAGACGTTTGTATTCCTTTTTGCCTGTTTCACTTACTGCATTTTTATATTTTCTCCTTTCATCAATTAAATTCAATATTTCTTCTGTTACCCAAGGATTTCTACTAGCCCTTGTCTTTTTACCTACTTGATCCTCTGCTGCCTTCACTACTTCATCCCTCAAAGCTACCCATTCTTCTTCTACTGTATTTATTTTGCCCCATTCCTGTCAATTGCTCCCTTATGCTCTCCCTGAATCTCTGTACAACCTCTGGTTCTTTCAGTTTATCCAGGTCCCATCTCCTTAAATTACCACCTTTTTGCAGTTTCTTCAGTTTTAATCTACAGGTCATAACCAAAAGATTGTGGTCAGAGTCCACATCTGCCCCTGGAAATGTCTTACAATTTAAAACCTGGTTCCTAAATCTCTGTCTTACCATTATATAATCTATCTGATACCTTTTAGTATCTCCAGGGTTCTTCCATGTATACAACCTTCTTTCATGATTCTTAAACCAAGTGTTAGTTATGATTATGTTGTGCTCTGTGCAAAATTCTACCAGGCGGCTTCCTCTTTCATTTCTGTCCCCCAATCCATATTCACCTACTATGTTTCCTTCTCTCCCTTTTCCTACACTCGAATTCCAGTCACCCATGACTATTAAATTTTCGTCTCCCTTCACAATCTGAATAATTTCTTTTATTTCATCATACATTTCTTCAATTTCTTCGTCATCTGCAGAGCTAGTTGGCATATAAACTTGTACTACCGTAGTAGGTGTGGGCTTTGTATCTATCTTGGCCACAATAATGCGTTCACTATGCTGTTTGTAGTAGCTTACCCGCATTCCTATTTTCCTATTCATTATTAAACCTACTCCTGCATTACCCCTATTTGATTTTGTGTTTATAACCCTGTAGTCACCTGACCAGAAGTCTTGTTCCTCCTGCCACCGAACTTCACTAATTCCCACTATATCTAACTTCAACCTATCCACTTCCCTTTTTAAATTTTCTAACCTACCTGCCCGATTAAGGGATCTGACATTCCACGCTCCGATCCGTAGAATGCCAGTTTTCTTTCTCCTGATAACGACATCCTCTTGAGTAGTCCCCGCCCGGAGATCCGAATGGGGGACTATTTTACCTCCGGACTATTTTACCCAAGAGGACGCCATCATCATTTAATCATACAGTACAGCTGCATGTCCTCGGGAAAAATTACGGCTGTAGTTTCCCCTTGCTTTCAGCCGTTCGCAGTACCAGCACAGCAAGGCCGTTTTGGTTATTGTTACAAGGCCAGATCAGCCAATCATCCAGACTGTTGCCCTTGCAACTACTGAAAAGGCTGCTGCCCCTCTTCAGGAACCACACGTTTGTCTGGCCTCTCAACAGATACCCCTCCGTTGTGGTTGCACCTACGGTACGGCTATCTGTATCGCTGAGGCACGCAAGCCTCCCCACCAACGGCAAGGTCCATGGTTCATGAGTAGTGGAACAAAATCAACAAGTGTAAAAGCAACTTAGGGAATATCCAAAGGATGTGCAATAGGACCATTACTATCCGATGCTGTTGTCTGTAGGAAGGTTACAACACCACGAGATTGTAGAGGATTGACGATTGGTGAAGCAGCTGGCAGCAGACTGAGAACATTAATATATGTAACATGTTGTTGTTGTGGTCTTCAGTCCTGAGACTGGTTTGATCCAGCTCTCCATACTACTCCGTCCTGTGCAAGCTTCTTCATCTCCCTGTACATCTACATCTACATTTATACTCCGCAAGCCACCCAACGGTGTGTGGCGGAGGGCACTGTCATTACATCCCTTTCCTGTTCCAGTCGCGTATGGTTCGTGGGAAGAACGACTGTCTGAAAGCCTCCGTGAGTGCTCGAATCTCTCTAATTTTACATTTGTGATCTCCTCGGGAGGTATAAGTAGGGGGAAGCAATATATTCGATACCTCATCCAGAAACGCACCCTCTCGAAACCTGGCGAGCAAGCTACACCGCGATGCAGAGCGCCTCTCTTGCAGAGTCTGCCACTTGAGTTTATTAAACATCTCCGTAACGCTATCACGGTTACCAAATAACCCTGTGACGAAACGCGCCGCTCTTCTTTGTATCTTCTCTATCTCCTCCGTCAGACCGATCTGGTACGGATCCCACACTGATGAGCAATACTCAAGTATAGGTCGAACGAGTGTTTTGTAAGCCACCTCCTTTGTTGATGGACTACATTTTCTAAGCACTCTCCCAATGAATCTCAACCTGGTACCCGCCTTACCAACAATTAATTTTATATGATCATTCCACTTCAAATCGTTCCGCACGCATACTGCAGCCAACATCCTTCTGAATCTGCTTAGTGTATTCATCTCTTGGTCTCCCTCTACGATTTTTCCCCTCCACGCTGCCCTCCTGTACTAAATTGGTGATCCTTTGATGCCTCAGAACATGTCCTACCAACCGATCCCTTCTTCTACTCAAGTTGTGCCACAAACTCCTCTTCTTCCCAATTCTATTCAATACCTCCTCATTAGTTATGATATCTACCCATCTAATCTTCAGCATTCGTCTGTAGCACCACATTTCAAACGGTTCTATTCTCTTCTTGTCTAAACTATTTATCGTCCATGTTTCACTTCCATACATGGCTACAGTCCATACAAATACTTTGAGAACGACTTTATGACACTTAAATCAATACTCGATGTTAACAAATTTCTCTTCTTCAGAAACGCTTTCCTTGCCATTGCCAGTCTACATTTTATATCCTCTCTTTGCTCCCCAAATAGCAAAACTTCTTTACTACTTTAAGTGTCTCATTTCCTAATCTAATTCCCTCAGCATCACCCGACTTAATTCGACAACATTCCATTATCCTCGTTTTGCTTTTGTTGATGTTCATCTTATACCCTCCTTTCAAGACACTGTCCATTCCGTTCAACTGCTCTCCAAGTCCTTTGCTGTCTCTGACAGAATTACAATGTCATCGGCGAACCTCAAAGTTTTTATTTCTTCTCCATGGATTCTAATACCTACTCCGAACTTTTCTTTTGTTTCCTTTATTTCTTGCTCAATATACAGATTGAATAGCATCGAGGAGAGGCTACAACCCTGTCTCACTCCCTTCCCAACCACTGCTTCCTTTTCATGTCCCTCGACTCTTATAACTGCCATCTGCTTTCTGTACAAATTGTAAATAGCCTTTTGCTCCCTGTATTTTATCCCTGCCACCTTCAAAATTTGAAAGAGAGTATTCCAGTCAACATTGTCAAAAGCTTTCTCTAAGTCTACAAATGCTAGAAACATAGGTTTGCCTGTCCTTAATCTTTTTTTGAGATATGTCGTAGGGTCAGTATTGCCTCACGTGTTCCAACATTTCTACGGAATCCAAACTGACCTTCCCCGAGATCAGCTTCTACCAGTTTTTCCATTCGTCTGTAAAGAATTCACAGTAGTATTTTGCAGCTGTGACTTATTAAACTAATAGTTCGGTAATTTTCACATCTGTCAACACCTGCTTTCTTTGGGATTGGAATTATTATATTCTTCTTGAAGTCTGAGGGTATTTCGCCTGTCTCATACATCTTGCTCACCAGATGGTAGAGTTTTGTCAGGACTGGCTCTCCCAAGGCTGTCAGTAGTTCTAATGGAATGTTGTCTACTCCTGGGGCCTTGTTTTGACTTAGGTCTTTCAGTGCTCTGTCAAACTCTTCACACAGTATCATATCTCCCATTTCATCTTCACCTACATCCTCTTCCATTTCCATAATATTGTTCTCAAGGACATCGCCCCTGTACAGACCCTCTATATACTCCTTCCACCTTCTGCTTTCCCTTCTTTGCTTAGAACTGGGTTTCCACCTGAGCTCTTGATATTCATGAAAGTGGTTCTCTTTTCTCCAAAGGTCTCTTTAATTTTCCTGTAGGCAGTATCTATCTTACCCCTAGTGAGATAAGCCTCTACATCCTTACATTTGTCCTCTAGCCATGCCTGCTTAGCCATTTTGCACTTCCTGTCGATCTAATTTTTGTGACGTTTGTATTACTTTTTGCCTGCTTCATTTACTGCATTTTTATATGTTCTCCTTTCATCTGTTCAATTCAATATTTCTTCTGTTACCCAAGGATTTCTACTAGCCCTTGTCTTTTTACCTACGTGATCCTCTGCTGCCTTCACTATTTCATTCCTCAAAGCTACCCATTCTTCTTCTACTGTGTTTCTTTCCCCCCATTCCTTTCAATTGTTCCCTTATGCTCTCCCTGAAGCCCTGTACAACCTCTGGTTCTTTCAGTTTATTCATGTCCCATCTCCTTAAATTCCCACCTTTTTGCAGTTTCTTCAGTTTTAATCTATAGGACATATTCAATAGATTGTGGTCAGAGTCCACATCTGCCCCTGGAAATGTCCTGCAGTTTAAAACCTGGTTCCTAAATCTCTGTCTTACCATTATATAATCTATCTGATACCTTCTAGTATCTCCAGGGTTCTTCCATGTATACAACCTTCTTTCATTATTCGTGAACCAAGTGTTAGCTATGATTAAGTTATGCTCTGTGCAAAATTCTACGAGGCAGCTACCTCTTTCATTTTTTAACCCCAATCCATATTCACCTATTACGTTTTCTTCTCTTCCTTTTCTTGCTGTCGAATTCCAGTCACCCATGACTATTAAATTTTCATCTCCCTTCACGGCCTGAATAATTTCTTTTATCTCATCATACATTTCATCAATTTCTTCATCATCTGCAGAGCTAGTTGGCATATAAACTTGTACTACTGTAGTAGGCATGGGCTTCGTGTCTATCTTGGCCACAATAATGTGTTCACTATGCTATTGGAAGTAGCTTACCCCACACTCCTATTTTTTTTATTCATTATTAAACCTACTTCTGCATTACCCCTATTTGATTTTGTATTTATAACCCTGTATTCACCTGACCAAAAGTCTTGTTCTTCCTGCCACCGAACTTCACTAATTCCCACTATATCTATCCATTTCCCTATTTAAATTTTCTAACCAACCTACCTGCCCGATTAAGGGATCTGACATTCCACGCTCCGATCCGTAGAATGCCAGTTTTCTTTCTCCTGATAACGACATCCTCTTGAGTAGTCCCCGCCCGGAGATCCGAATGGGGGACTATTGTACCTCCGGAATATTTTACCGAAGAGGACACCATCATAATTTAATCATACAGTAAAGCTGCATGCCCTCGGGAAAAATTACGGCTATAGTTTCCCTTGTTTTCAGCCGTTCGCAGTACCACACAGCAAGGCCGTTTTGGTTAGTGTTACAGGGCCAGATCAGTCACTCATCCAGACCGTTGCCCCTGCAACTACTGAAAAGGCTGCTGCCCCTCTTCAGGAATTACACGTTTGTCCAGCCTCTCAACAGATACCCCTTCGTTGTGGTTGCACCTACAGTACGGCTGTCTGTGTTGTTGAGGCACGCAAGCCTCCCCACCAACGGCAAGGTCCATGGTTGATGGGGGGGATATGTAACATATTGCTCATAAATAGGCAAAGAGTATACGCTGATATTAGATTACGCTGTTGGTGACAAATTGCTGGAAACAGTAAGTACTGAAAAATCCTACCAGTAACCTTCTGGAATGGCAATGTAAAACAAACAGTGGAAAAAACAGGTGTGAGACAGATTCACTGGGAAAACGTTTAGGAAATGTAATTAAGCCACCAAAGAAGTGGCTTGGTATTAGTCGGGAACCTTACCTAGCGGGATCGATAGAATTTACAGAGAAGATCTGATGACAATCAGCGTGTTTTGTCTCAGGATCTTTTACTTGACGCGAGAGTGTTACGGAGGTGCTCAACAAACTCTGGTGGCAGACACTATGAGAGAGGTGTTGAGCATCGTGGTGAGGTTTACTGTCATTGTCCTGAGAGCACTTGAAAAGAGTCGGGTGATGTATTACTTCCCCACAGATGTCTTGTGAAATTACTGCAACGAGAAAGTGACAGATATCAATCTCATACAGAGGTTTATCAACAGTTGTTTTTCCCATGCGCAGTTTCCGAACTTTACTTGAAAGAGAGCTAAAGATAGTGGTATCAGAAGTACGCATCACCACACACTGTAATGTGCTTTTAGAGTATGGATGTCGGTGCAGGTGTCAATTGTAATGTGGTCATTAACCTAAAAAATACCTCTTGTTTTTACACTTTAAGATTATGTGTAGTCCCTGTTAGCGCATTGTTTTTGTAGAAGTTGCAGAAAAAAGTTACGAATCGTAAATGTATACATCCATTTTTTGTGCACGTGTTTGATTTGTTCTGTTTTTTAAACAGTGAAACTGGGAAGGAAACATCCAGATCCTGTTGTGGAAACTGCATCACTGTCCAGTGTAGAACCAACGGATGTGTGGTACACCGTGTCACTGCCTGATGAAACGATTCGCTCCGGGGCTCTGTCAGCTCTTCAGCTCGAGGCTATAACCTACGCCTCCCAGCAGCACGAGCATTTCCTGCCTGATGGATCCCGGGCTGGCTTTCTTATAGGTATGGTATTTCAGCAAGTTAATTTTTATCTGATAATACTCATATTCTGAAATATAGTTAAAAAAATTTCTTCCTAAATGTAATTTTAGTTAATCTTTAGGAGTAAAGGAGAAAACCTACCAAATAGTGGAGATTTCAAGTTTTCAAAAGGCACATAAAAACAGTGATAATTTCCTGGCTTTTGGACAAATCTTTGAAAGAGCTAGAGTACACATACCTACGTAAGCACATGCAGCCCTGCCCCCCCCCCCCCCCCCCCCCCCCCCACACACACACACACACACACACACACAAAACTTACATTGTGCCAGCTGAACACAAAATAATTGCAGTTTGGCATTTGGCAGGTAGTCTGCGATGATGAGGTGTGTCGAGTGAGATGGGTAGAGGGAGAAAATAGGAAAAGAGACAGGAGGTCAGTTCAGGAAAGGGTGGTTGACGGCTCTGAGGGAAGCAGCAGGCGTGTGGTGTAGAAATATGGGTAGGGGAGCCAGCAGGTGCATGGGGTAGGAATGTGACACACGGACACCGGAGCTGGTGAGTTCATGCCTTGCATGTCGTCAGTAGTGTGGAGGTGTGGATTGGGAGGGCGAAGGATGTCAGGTAGAGGTTGTGGGTGTGGGGAATTGGTGAAGATTGAAGGTAGGAGGGTTATGGGACCAGAGCACATGTGCCAAGGTTAGTTCTCCTTTGCAGAGTTCAAAAATGCTGGTGCCGGAGGGGAGGATCCAGATGGCACGTGTTGTGAAGCAGCCATTGAGAACTAGCTCATTGCGCTCAGAAGCATGTTCTGAGACTGGGTGATTGACTCTGCTCTCGGCCGCAGTTTCATGGTAGTCATACCGAAGTAAAATGCTGGGTAGAAATTGGAGCAGATGTGGTAAATGGCACAACTGCTTTCACAGGGGACTCTGCTGCCTCTGTAGTGCACAGATAGGATTTATCCTTGCAACAAATCCTTTGTCACAACATGAACTCATCAGTATAGTGCTGTTTTCACATTCCTATTCCCTGTACCTGCCACCTCCATCTACTGCCCCCCCGCCCCCCCTCCCCTCGGCATTCCTATCCCTCACATCCACTGCCCCCTCTGAGCCGTCAGTCACCTTTCCACGACACTCCCTCTCTCCTCCTGTCTCTTTTCACTCTCTGCCCACCACACTCGGCACAGCCCGTCAACGCGGTATAAGCAATAGGCCATTGTATTAAGTGTTCTGTATGGAGAAAGTTCGTCCATCCCTGTTCCGAAGGGGCAGCTGCTCTCTTCTGCATTGTAAGAGACTATAGTTTCAGTAGACAGTAGTTGCATGTAGCAAGTACTGCTTAATCGAGCGTGTCAGATTGTCACATTAAATTTACTTTTGATCCTATGCCTTTCGGCACCATGCTGTTGTTAGTGCCCTATTGCAGAGTTCCCGAGTTACTGCTCTTAGTCACTCACTGAGTGACCCTCAGGCTTTGAATGGTTTTCGTATTTAAAGTCCCAGTAGCACTCCCATAAGTCAAAACTGCTAATACATGTTGCTCCTAACCTTTCCCTTTTGGATACTTCAGAAGCTCATTTTTGAAAAATAATGTAGTTTCTTGAAAGCACTAGAGCCTCTCTGCATGTTTCTTTCAATCTTGATCCAGTTCTTAACTTTGACTGTCTTAAAGATAAAAAATTGTCAGCTGGTTCTGTGACTTTGTAGTTAATTTGACTAATATCTTTTAATTATGTTGATTAAAAATCAGGTTAGTCCTTTTGTAATTGATTTTGAGTCCTAAGTTTTTGGAATTGCTCTAATGAGTTCTTTGATTGTTTGCTGAACTTAATCTGTAACAGAGGCAACAGAATAATGTTATCAGCTTAACAATGGTTACTCAACTGTGTTCCATTAAACCATATTCTTCCTCACTTTACCTGTTAAAGAATCTGAAATCTTCTTTAGGACCGCTTCATTCCTCTTTCAATTCTTCGTTTCCTATTATTCTGATCAGATCTGATGCTAGCTGTTAACATTGTATGCTTTAGTATTACAACTTAGGTTAAATAGTTGCCTTGTCTTTCGGGGGCTGTCAGTACAGATTTTGTTGAAACTTAAGTCAAAGGCTTTCTCAAAATCGGACTTCCAGGAAAATCAACTCATTTTATAATTTTGTTCATTATGTGTAAGTTGTCCATTGTGATTTAGCCACTTCCAAACTCTGCTTGATTGATTACACTCCAGTGTGTTTTGTGTGTTTTACATCTACAGTGAGATTGTATTTGAGGAGTGGTGAAATAATATTACAGATGTTTGATGAAAATATAAAAGTGTGAGGTAGAAGTGCTGACCAATATTTACATTTAGAAGAAATGACAGTGCTACCGATAGACACACACAAAAGTAGATACACTCTCCTAGCATTGTAAACTAATAGTCCCACATTGGGGAGGGGAGAGGTATAGATAGGGGAAAGGCAGCTCACTCAGCACGAGAGGAAAATAAATTAGCAGCCACATTACAAAGGATCATGCCTAAAGAAAACTATTGAAAGTTTAGGATAGTGTCAAGTGCTGGGGCATCACATTAGGGGAGATATTTAATAATAAGTAGGAAAGTTAATTTGACTGTAGCCAATACTGTGTGATGACAGGCTAAATTTGCAATGAAGTACATAATTTTTTTGTCACATTTTCGTGGCATGTCTTGGTAGGTATGTTAATAGTTTAGGTTACCGGTTCTTCCAGATCACTAAGTCATGCAGAAATACCATTGAGGTTCTATAAAAAATTTTGAATGTTGAATCAGAAAACAAATGAATTCAATACAGGACAGGATCAAATTGGAGATTTCGCAAAGTTTCCGTGTCTTGAGAAAATTCGTGAACTGTTGGTATGACCTCTTTTTAATATGTAGTGGTTGTCGTATGAATGTTATATCCAGGCAAACCTTATTGACAGAGCATGCCTCAGAATTGAATCCACATTCCAACAGAAAATGCAGCATACACAATGGCTGATGTTGATTGTTATGTTTTGGGTGAAGTGATGATTTTATCATCTTACTTCTCCTTCTTACTTTCGTTTACAATCTAATTTTTAGACTGTAGTAAATATATTTCTCAAAAGTAAATGATTCTTTTCCTTTCTGCTTGTTATAGGTGATGGAGCTGGAGTCGGTAAGGGCAGGACAATAGCTGGAATAATCTTTGAGAACTACTTGAAGGGAAGAAAAAGGGCTATCTGGGTTTCTGTATCAAATGATCTGAAATATGATGCAGAGAGGGATCTGAGAGATATCGGAGCCAACAAAATCGAAGTGCACGCACTTAACAAAGTAAATATATCACAATATATTATTGTATGTTGTTATGTGTGTGTACAGAAAATTCTGTGAAGTTAAAATGTGCATGTGACAGTGAAACACAATTTATGATTCATCCAGTATTTGGAACAGCTTAAAAATAAGCACCAAGAAAGTTAGGATAGTTGAGATTAATCTCCACAATACCTACTAGCTCTAAGCAGTGTGGGAAAGGAATCTCGGTACAGGTGTGTTTTTTTGACAAGTACTATACAAACATTGCACAGGTGGCAAAGCAGGTCATTGTAAAGGAGATTTATGGTTTTATAATGAAAATATGACAACTCGTAATTCAGTTCATTGTAATATTGTTCTGGGTCTGTATCGGTTTATATATATCTCCCTTTTCAGTAGCTTCCTTCCATTGTTTTGCATTGTATGTGTTTTCAGTAGACGAAGTTAGTAGATTAGCTGAAGGCCCTCACCAACCACTTTACACTATGATGAAGTAAATGTGACAGCACCACTCTTTCAGCACCAAATAATAGCCAGAGTCCTGTTGTGGTTTGAAGATGTTCCAGGAGTGGGAAGCATCTGAAGACCTCCAACACAATGTGGGGGCTATATTTTATCATGGCAAAATTTTATGAGTGGATCGAACAGTTCAAAAGTGTTGGTAAAATGGGAAGGTTGATGGTGGTGATGTGTTTGCATGGGCCCACAACAGCAAAGTTTTTAGTGCCCTTTTTAAAATTTTATGAGATGACTATGGGTTATAGAATATTAAAACCTTAATAACATTAAAATATAAAAATATAACAGATAGTTATGGCTGGGCAATCACTGGAATAAAATATTTGAGCTGGCCACTCTGTAAAACACTAGCCACCAATCTAAAAATTTAGGCTGGGTTCCAGACACCACACACAATTTCAAAAGCCTTACCACTTAGGAGACTGCCCGCATTACGCTTGCCTGTCCTCTTTTAGAATGCTGATGCGCAGTGTGGGATCCTTAGCAGATAGGACTGACGGATTACATCGAAAAAGTTTAGAGAAGGGCAGCACGTTTTGTATTATTGCCAAATATGGGAGAGAGTGTCACTGAAATGATACAAGATTTGGACTGGACATCATTAAAAGAAAAGCGTTTTTCGTTGCGACGGAATCTTCTCATGAAATTCCAATTACAAACTTTCTCCTCCAAATGCGAAAATATTTTGTTGACACTGACCTACATAGGGAGAAATGATCACCACGATAAAATAACGGAAATCAGAGCTCGCACAGAAAGATATAGGTGTTCGTTCTTTCCGCACGCTATGCGTTATTGGAATAATAGAGAATTGTGAAGGTGGTTTGATGAACCCTCTCCCAGGCACTTAAATGTGATTTGCAGAGTATCCATGTAGATGTAGATGTAGACACTGATTTCAGCATCGGCTAAAATAGAGGCAGATCCCCACCCAAATTTGGTTCTGCACTCTCATCACTATATAAAATGCATGTTTCTCTTGATACAGTGGTCACATTATGTATTAACACATGTCTGCATATACTCCCTTTTTCTTGTTCATTTCAACTGTTTGAAAAACCATCTATCTAACATTATGCTCATCCACGTTTGGCATACCCTTAACCCCAGACCTTTGTAACTTTTAGAATTGGGTTGCTGTGTCATATAATAGTTTATACTTTGATTTTATTTGCGGTGGTTCCACTCTTTTATTTTGGGGACCTACATCTTTTTATGTGGAGTCTTATTCTTCAAGAGACTTTCTGGCAGCCATAGAAACTGAAAGGGTCTCCCATTTTTTACCATGCCATGTACCAAGATCTACTGTTTTAACCTGTGTAATTTAATCTCATTATTAGACCTTTATGCAGTTATGTGTTATGTATGTTTTTGTTTTTCTTTCCTTAAGAATTTTAGAATAAGTTTTGTTTACCTTTTTTACTGCAAACAATTTGGATAGGCATCATTATTTACTCTGAAGATGGGACACAGGTCACAAAACTGGATTGTGCTGTCCTTTTAGGAAATAAAAATTTTCAAATATAATGGATCTTATCATTGTTAATGATAAAATGCACTCAGTTCCGATGCGATCCACAGCAATTTGTACGCCACAGGCAATCACAGTCTTAGGGGATCATCTTGCTGAAGTACAAAGCTGTGTGTTACGGGACAGTGCCCTCTTCAGTGGTGACTCAGGTTTGCTTTGTCCCGCCGGGACAATTAGTATGTGGTACACCACAGTTGGGTAGTTGACTTCACCGACAACAACTCGTCTGTTTCCACAGTTGTATGCCTCTGTGGCTTGGCAGTACATCACAGCCTGGAGGGTACTGGCACATCGTGTCATGCCACATTTCATACAGGACTCTTGAGTCGATCGATAACCATGTGCCGTGGTGCCTGATATAATGACACACATTTTCCTTCCCGTCAAAGAATGAGGAAGGTGTCCAGTACATTTTGTGTAATTTTCTTTGCTTAGTACTGCTGTGTCAGTAAACCTCTAAGGAAGTGTTTTCAAACTGTAGGTTGCAACACCTAGCGTTCACACAATTTTGCTCGGGGATCCCAATAGTGACTTCAGTTTACTCACTTTAAATGTGCAACCAGAACGTGCAACATGTCTGAAAACATATGTTTCACGATGATCATCTGGTATAGTAAAAATGTCACAGAGATGTGGTCAGTTTTCGTGAAAGCACACTCACATGTGGTACTTACTTGTAGTAAAGAATATGAATACTTCAAATATGAACACGCTTGTGGCGGAGAGAAATGACGGGATGTCTATTGAACTCTTCAGACACCTGTGGAATGTAACTATGGCAGGTCACTAAGTCCTCTACAGACTCTGAAGAGTTCAGCTCTGAGAAGTTTGCAAAGAGAGGAGAAGGACTACATTAACTGTTGGGTGGCAATGGCAGTGTGGGGACAGTGTCTTGTGCAGTACTGATTTTGTATGCCGATCATATAGTATCGTAAAAATATCACATGCAACTCGAATATCTCGTGTAAGAGCATAATTAAAAGATGATCTCGTAGTTATGTGATACAAAAAGCTGCAACACATGCACCGCCCCCCCCCCCCCGCCCCCCGCCCCCCCCCCCCCCCCCCCCCGACACACACACACACACACACACACACACACACACACACACACACACACACACACACACACACACACACACAAAAACCTCACATGTAAGATTTTGCACCATGGTTCCTGTAATGCATTTCAGTAACTGTGCTTCAAATCAAACAACAGGTCGCTAGGCCTGGCAGCAGTGAGAAAAGGCTTTACAGCATTTTCTACTGAGCAGATCTAGGAATCTTGAGCTCACTCGAGATTGTTAGTGCACACAGTGTGTTCATGTTGTTTTTGAATTTTTATAGCTCTGTGACTTGATTGGGATTCCCAAGGAATCTTGCTTCTCATCTGGTTCATTTCTTTCGTGTTGTTAATTGTGATTGCTGTGAAGTGAATCGTTATTATGACAGTGCTTTATAAAAGAGATGGAAAAATATTTTCGAAAAACTAGTACAGTAATTTTCTCATGTTGTTGTTGTTGTGGTCTTCAGTCCTGAGACTGGTTTGATGCAGCTCTCCATGCTACTCTATCCTGTGCAAGCTTCTTCATACATCCTTCTGAATCTGCTTAGTGTATTCATCTCTCGGTCTCCCTCTATGATTTTTACCCTCCACGCTGCCCTCCAATACTAAATTGGTGATCCCTCGATGTCTCGGAACATGTCCTACCAACCGATCCCTTCTTCTAGTCAAGTGGTGCCACAAGCTCCTCTTCTCCCCAATTCTATTCAATACCTCCTCATTAGTTATGTGATCTACCCATCTAATCTTCAGCATTCTTCTGTAGCACCACATTTCGAAAGCTTCTATCCTGTGCAAGCTTCTTCATACATCCTTCTGAATCTGCTTAGTGTATTCATCTCTCGGTCTCCCTCTACAATTTTTACCCTCCACGCTGCCCTCCAATACTAAATTGGTGATCCCTCGATGTCTCGGAACATGTCCTACCAACCGATCCCTTCTTCTAGTCAAGTGGTGCCACAAGCTCCTCTTCTCCCCAATTCTATTCAATACATCCTCATTAGTTATGTGATCTACCCATCTAATCTTCAGCATTCTTCTGTAGCACCACATTTCGAAAGTTTCTATTCTCTTCTTGTCTAAGCTACTTATCGTCCACGTTTCACTTCCATACATGGCTACACTCCATACAAGTACTTTCAGAAATGACTTCCTGACATTTAAATCTATACTCGATGTTAACAAATTTCTCGTCTTCCTTGCCATTGCCAGTCTACATTTTATATCCTCTCAACTTCGACCATCATCAGTTATTTTGCTCCCCAAATAGCAAAACTCTCTTACTACTTTAAGTGTCTCATTTCCTAATCTAATTCCCTCAGCGTCACCCGACTTAATTCGACTACATTCCATTATCCTCATTTTGCTTTTGTTGATGTTCCTGCTCTTCCAAGTCCTTTGCTGTCTCTGACAGAATTACAATGTCATCGGCAAACCTCACAGTTTTTATTTCTTCTCCATGGATTTTAATACCTACTCCGAACTTTTCTTTTGTTTCCTTTATTGCTTGCTCAATATACAGATTGAATAACATCGGGGATAGGTTACAATCCTGTCTCACTCCCTTCCCAACCACTGTTTCCCTTTTGTGTCCCTCGACTCTTATAACTGCCATCTGCTTTCTGTACAAATTGTAAATAGTCTTTCGCTCTCTATATTTTACCCCTACCACCTAAAGAATTTGAAAGAGAGTATTCCAATCAACATTGTCAAAAGCTTTCTCTAAGTCTACAAATGCTAGAAATGTAGGTTTGCCTTTCCTTTATCTTCTAAGATAAGTCGTAGGGTCAGTATTGCCTTATGTGTTCCAATATTTTTACGGAATCCAATACCAGTTTTTCCATTTGTCTGTGAAGAATTCACGTTAGTGTTTTGCAGCCGTGACTTGTTAAACTGATAGTTCGGTAATTTTCACATCTGTCAACACCTGCTTTCTTTGGGATTGGGATTATTATATTGTTCTTGAAGTCTGAGGGTATTTCGCCTGTCTCATACATCTTGCTCACCAGATGGTAGAGTTTTGTCAGGACTGGCTCTCCCAAGGCTGTCAGTAGGTCTAATGGAATGTTGTCTACTCAGGGGGGCCTTGTTTCGACTCAGGTCTTTCAGTGCTCTGTCAAACTCTTCACGCAATATCATATCTCCCATTTCATCTTCACCTACATCCTTTTCTGTTTCCATAATATTGTCCTCAAGTACATCACCCTTGTATAGACCCTCTATATACTCCTTCCACCTTTCTGCTTTCCCTTCTTTGCTTAGAACTGGGTTTCCATCAAAGCTCTTGATATTCATGCAAGTGGTTCTCCTTTCTCCAAACGTCTATTTAATTTTCCTGTAGGCAGTATCTGTCTTACCCCTAGTGAGATAAGCCTCTACATCCTTACATTTGCCATCTAGCCATCCCTGCTTAGCCATTTTGCACTTCCTGTCGATCTCATTTTTGAGACGTTTGTATTCTTTTTTGCCTGCTTCATTTACTGCATTTTTATATTTTCTCCTTTCATCAATTAAATTCAATATTTCTTCTGTTACCCAAGGGTTTCTACTAGCCCTCGTCTTTTTCACAGTTAATTAAAAAGAAATGTCTATTTTTGAAACTCTGTGAAAGTAAATGGAACAACCAGTCCATTGCATGTCTGATTGGAGGGGGTTCCGTAGTACAAAAACTATAGACCTAAGAAAAGTGAAATTTATTTTTATTAGAATTACATAATTCCTTGTTTTAATAAATACACAGTGTTACCAATGAATAACTGCAAAACCTGAAACTTGTTTGCAGGAACAGATCAATAACTAAATGAACAGGATGCAGTAAGTAACTCTCAGAAATTCGAATACAGGTCTACTTCTTTACAAACTGGCTGTACAGTGTGATCTCGCTTAACGAGCATGATTCACTTCTGAGTCTTACCTGCAACACAAAACACTCGTGCGAAACATTTTTCTGTAGGAATTGACATAAAAATAGGATACTGCATTGCATTCCCAAAAAAAAACTAAAACACTTTATAAAATACTAAATTATTGTGTAATACTGTACATAACTTTTTTACCAGAAAATTGATGGCTAGTTGAGTGAAACATCTCTCTATGCATTGGTTAATGGGCAGCTCTATTGAATGTGTATTGGTTAACAACAACAAACCTAAAATGGAATTCCTAAGTAGGTATTTTGAGGCCATGAATTTACATGATTCTTCAAAGTTACGAGTGCTTGCAACGGTGTCACAGAGTATTTGCAGCATCATCAGGAAGGCCGGAGTGGAGGTACCGGAGAGAATAATTGCAACTTGAGGAGTGTCACCAACAGTACAGCTGAATACTGCATTGTTAGCGGCAATGCCATTTTTTGATGCCTCTAATGAACAGTGCAGAATGTCGTAAAACAGCAAATGACTTATTGCCTAACTATAGCAGCTGAAGAGCTCCATCTAGGTCATCAGGTGTTTTTTTGAAATGCTTACCGAAGACAAAAAAAGCCACTGAACAGACTAATTATGCAAAACATTGCCTTTTATAAAATTACATGCTCGTAATGTGAATCAATCTTTATGGGAGGTGCTTGTGAAGTGAGGTTTGACTGTACTTCTTTTATCTTGATAACAATACTGATGTAAACATTTTGTTATTTATTATTCTGCATTTTCTGTTATCTCACATTATTTCTATACAGCAGAGCATAAGTCATACCACGAATAGTAAAGTTAATAACAGTAATGGTGGTTCAGTGATTATACGCAGCACTTTATCAGCACAACTGCAGTTTGATGAATAATCACTGATGTTGTCTCATTTGTATTATTTAGAAACGTGCTTGGCACTTATAAGGATTTTATTGTTTTTAACACTTTCTAGTCATAGGGTGACACTAGCAATATCTGTCACAGTTTGCACTTAGCCAGATAAAAGGAAGAAGGGTTGGAGGTCCTACAGTGCCATGAAAATACAACAGTTTTAGTGAGAACGGTGTGCCTGTTTATTTATTAATAATTTGTCAGATTGTGGCTATATTTTTGAGATACAAATAACCACGTCATTTTGTAATTGAAACTTATTTCTCTTTGTAATTTTTATGTTCACTGTTGAAAAGAACTCTAATTCACGTAGGTAAGAAATGGCAAATGTCATTAATAATTTCAAAGCTTCCCTTGCTGTGGATATTCTTCTTTTCTCTTCATCTAGAGCACATCAATCTTTTGCGAACTAAATTCCATTTTAAGCATGCCACCAGCAGCACGCCTCGACATCTGTGTGAAAAAGGTGATTTTGATGTAGTGAACCAAAGTCTTCACAGATGATTCCAAACATTTGAGTTTGCAACATTTTATCTTTAATAGAGTTCACAATGTTCATCACCTTTTGAAGCACGTTGTTGAAATCAGGAGGTAAAACTAAAATGTGTAATTGCAGTTTTGGCAGTCCCTTTTGGTCCAGTTAAAATTTTGATAATGTTTTTACGTGGTGTGTATGCCCCAGGACAACCGGGAAATCCGGGGAAAATTACGAATTTTTTTCATCCAGCAGAACACTGAGAAGAACCTGGGAACTTTTTAGAATTCCATGTATTTTTTTTTGTTGTTTTACGTTTGAGTTATATTTTTATAATTTTGACTGGTAATAACTGATACTGTATCAAAGACTTTTACTTTAGCATACTACTTCAGCATAGTACTGCAGTAATAAAACAAATGAGAGAAAAACACCTATATAAAACTTAATTTGCAAAGAAAATGTGTTGTTTACAGCAACAAAACACAGTGTACAAACAAGTGTCTGCTGACAGCAAAATGTGTCTGAGGCCTTATGACGTAGGCTGTGCAGTACTTTGTAACAACAAACTGCTTTTGATGAATGTGATGTCACAACTGTTTACATTAGTTTTGTTTGATCTGTTACCAACAGGTTCATGCGCATGTGCAAAGCTGAAGTCGTGTATGAGCAGCACCTTCTCCTGCTTTTCATTGCTTGAAGTCTAGCTTTTAGATGTATAAGCAGTAGCTGCAAGCAGCCAAATGCCACCCGGAAAAATTTTTCTGGTGCGCCCAAGCTGCCAGATTCGCACATGTGCTGAGTGGTCAGAGTTGTACTGGGGAGTAGTCTCCATGTGACCTGCGCTTGTTTCATGATTTTGCTGTTCCCTTCTTTGTTTACAGCTTTCATGTCAGATGAAAATAAAACAGATGTCTGTGGCAGGGAGCTATCAAATGAATTAAAATACATGGAAGACTAAAATATGTTATTAGTTTCAGTTTTCTGATTTTATTTTATTTCCAGGTTATTGGCAGTTAAGCTTTTAATTGCTTTGCAGAACAATGCCATGACTTTTGTTGGTATGCTGAAGAAATTTGGCTTTCATTAATCTTTTCTGCAGAGACAGTCAATTCATTTGAAACTTACCAAAGTGTTTCATTTCACACTATTAGCTAGTTTTAAATGTTCCCTGAGCTTCAATTGCATGTTTTCATCTTCTGGCACGTATGGCATTATGCCATAATAAAGAACCAAACATCGGATAATACAGCAATAGTACTCCAAGAAAATTGGCTTATCAAAAACCACAATTAAAAGCTTTAGCAGAATTTTATATATCTGCCATCTGTGAAACACAATGTTTTTTGAACACAAGACATGTTTGTCAACACTTGGCTGGTACCTCCTCTGGGCTCGACAATATTTCTTAATTTGTGTTTTTACATCTTAAATTTACAGAAAACCATTCTTCAGTAAATTATAGACTGGCAGCATACCATGTCTTGTCATTGTAACCCCCCACAAGGCTAAGGCTTTATATTTACTCCAGGAGTAGAATATAAACTGCCAGTTATACAGTTTCTTGGTGTCAGAAGTAACTTTGTTAATTTTTATACAATTTGAAATAGTCAGGGAACACTTACTGTTCGTACTTATGGTGTATAAAACAACTGTGATTTTATTTTTGCAGACATTTTTACCACTTCTTACTAGCTTTTTTACAGTGCGGTATGGATGTACACTTGATTGGAATGTTAGGTATTGCAGAATATGATTAAAAAAAAAAAAAAAGAAAAGAAAAGAATTATATATTTTAAAGTTAAGACACAGCAAAATATTAGAGTACTTTGAGCTGTAGACTCAAGTTTTGAAATGAATATTGTGCCAAGGACTGCTTTCTAATTTTGCGTTACTTATGTGGATAGGGTATGATAAAAAAATCACACTAAGTGAAGTAACTCCTTGTGTCCCCTCCAAACAACATGCTGCACATGGTCGTATAATGCCCCACTTCGCATGAAATTCCAAACAAAAATCCAACGAAAGGTGTATGAGCAGAGCAGACACCTAGTAGAGGCTTCCTACATCATCATAGCTTTGAATCCACAGTAACACCAGTCTTTGGCTCTCTCTGGCAACTGCTCAAACCAACATATTCTTAACGGGTCATGGGAAAATATTGTGAATAATGGTTGGAGAAGCATTACTTTCAAAAATAATTTCCTTTTACACATGATTAATGATGTTATGTGTGAGAATGTTCTATGGTTTTCTTAAATCACAGGACATTTTACTCTCACTCAAAACTTAACACTTTGAGGACCAGACCAGACATTTATGTCATCATTTAAAATTTTACTGGCACATTTATGTTTGATAGATCTTAAAGAATAACACATTCAAAAGAAGACCAATATTATATGTGAAAGCTTAGCTTTTCTTGTAGCTGTACTATACTTCATTTAAACTTTTTCTATTTGTGTCTTTCCACTATTTAACAGTGATGTTGCTATTGGCTGACTACATCACTTGTCCTATGCTCTCGATGTCTGTTGTCATGTTCTGACAAGATAGTGATGTGAGCTATTATTGGCTGAGAAAAAGGCATCACAATCTTGAGTCCAGTGCTTTGGAAACTAACATGCTGTGTTTGGTAAAATTCGTACTTATACTTTCTTAATTCAGAAATACACAGCACATGTATTGTTACCAAAACATTATTTTTTTCCTGGGTTTCGCTTTCTAAAGTGCCAGTGTGTTCTAGACCAGTGTCTTTCAAAGGATTGATAAGTTTTAAAGTTCCAAGGGAAAGTATGCTGTCACATAACATGGAGAAAGTGTATTTTCAACCAAGAAAATGTGTATTTTCACCCGGGAAGAAGTGTATTTTTAATTGGAAAAAATGCTGGAATTTTTTTTATGTTGTTTACATATACAAGCTGTTTAAGTACTTGCTTTTCCTGCAGTTAGGGGCCGACTAATCTAAAAGTTCCCTTGTCTTCTTCAATATAAAATGAATAGTTACTGCTGTATCATCGTGTGCAGCAGCTTCCTGACTGTCGCATCCCATTTGCGACTGTTTCACTTTTGTCAGCTTCAATAATTTCCTCTTCCATATCAAAATCATCATCAAATTCATTGCTTTTCAACTCAGCTTCTGAAATTTCTGTTAGTATTCGTAGTATTTCTTTATGATTCCTAACAGTATACTTTTCCTCGAAAAAATATACCCACAAAATAACAAAATTATAATGTAAGTAAGAATAAATATTGAAAATATGTGTAACAAATCATAAGCATATAAAATTGAACAAATACTTGGCTAGGTGCATGATGGGAATTGCACCACAGAGGCTGCATTGAAATTGACTGTGTTGTTCTAAGCACACAATGGCAATATCTGGTTTCAAATGAGGTCATCCACATTCCATATATGATGAAGGTTGTATGCTACAATCTGTGAAAACCAGATGCAAGAATCAGTCATTGGACACTCGGAAAACAAAAATTTGGAGTTGAGTTTGTATGCCATGGTGTGACCATCGTAGAGTTCAATGAATAGTTGACCATGCACTGGATTGGTATGCACCTTCAGAACATTTCATGACGGGAGAGGTCCTCCATGGTATACTGTCTCTGCGAAGAAACTTCTAAAGAAACAGAGATACCGCTTAGCAGGAATAAAAGCATAGGACAGGAAATAGAGAGGCAGAAAGAAACTGAATGTAGCAAAGCAAAAGCAGAAATGCTTAACTCTGTTTTCAAATGTTCTTTTAAAAAGAACAACCCATGAGTTTTATCACAAATTAATTCTCATACCACTGAAGAAGGGCTGGTACCAAAAGATGAACACAAGGTGAAAACATTGGAGAAGGAATACCGACAAAAGAAACTCCAAGCAAAGAGAATTGTGAAAGAAGGAAATGAGAAGAGTTGGGAAATATTCACCCAGAAACTAGAGCAGGATGGAAAAGGGAACCAAAAACTGCTATATGGGTTATCGAAAAGTAAAAGATCTGATAGAGAAGACATAAAAGCGATTGAAACAGAGGATGGGGATATTATCAGGGACATGGAAGGTATCGGAGAATAGTTGAAGAATTATTTTGAAATCTTGCTGAATGGAGAAGGTGCACAAGAAAGTGACACTGAAATCATTGAATTAGAGGAAGAGCAGGATCCAATGTCTTGGTTAGAGACTGAGAATTCCCTGAAACAGATGAAAAGAGGGAAGGCGGCTGAAGTAGATGAGCTGACAGCAGATATGAGTAAAGCAGCAGGAATCCATGGAATACAATGTTTACACCGGGTGCTGGGGGTGATATGGAAAGAAAAAAAGTGCCAGATGAATGGAAAAAAGGAATCATTGTTCAAGAAAGGTAGTAGAAAGAAATGCACCAACTACTGAGGAATTACACTGTTATCACACTGCCTTTAAGATAATGGATAAGGTCATAGAAAAAAGATTGTGGAAAATTCTAGAACACCAATTAGAGGGACAACAGCATGGGTTCAGAAGTAATAGGGGAACAATAGATCTCATTTTCTCCCTCCATCAGTTAATTGGAGAAATTGTGGGAAAAAGGAAAGGACTTGATAGTAGTATTCATGGATTTGGAAAAAGCATGTGACAGTGTACCAAGGGATAAAATATGGGAATGCTTGAGAAAACATAATGTTCCTGATTCATTAATTAAAAAAGTCCAGATGCTGTATGATGGTTGTGAGTGCAGTGTACTAGTAGGAAGTGGCAGATCAAAATGGTTTAAGACAAAGAGAGGTGTTCAGCAAGGCAGTTTGCTCTCCCCTTTACTCTTTATTACATTTATGGACACAATCATGAAAAAAATCAAGGAAGAAGAAAATGAAGATTTCAACACTTTCGTTTTTGCTGATGACATTACCATTTGGGGAGAGACAGAAATGGAAGTTAAGAGGAGACTGGATTACTGGAACACAAAATTTAAAAAATTCAAGTTAACTGTGAGTTGGTACAAGACAGTGGCAATGAAGATGAGCAGGACACCCACACCTTGTCACATCATACTGGAGGGGGAGAAGTTTGAATGTGTGAAAAGCTTCAATTATCTGGGTAGCATCATATCACTTGATGGAAGTTCCAAACTAGAAGTCTTAAACAGAATAACAAAAGGATCTAGCTTCTTCCACCAAGTATGAAATCTAATCTGGGACAAGGAAGTCCCTCAAAGAGCCAAACAAACCCTGTATAAAACTTATCTCCTGCCAGTCATGATGTATAATCTAGGGGCCTGTGTCATAAATAAGAGAGAAGAGAGTCAAATACAAGCATGTGAAATGAAGTTCCTTCGGTCAGCTCTACAAAAAACTAGGAGAGACAGAGTCAGGAATGATTATGTAAGGAGAGACCTGCAGATGACATTGACTACAGAGGAGAGAATGAGTGCTTCGAAATTGAGGTGGTTCGGTCATGTGAAGCAAAGGCACCTGACTTGAACTCCACGCCAGTATTTGGAGATTGAGGTACCAGGAAGAAGACCAATTGGGTGGCCTAGAAAGAGATGGACACATCAGGTTAAGGAAGATCTCAAGAGGAGAGGAGTAACATGGGATGTAGTGGAGAGGGAAAGCTATACCAGGACAGAAACCAATGGATGCATATCATTCACAAAGTTCCTACCCGGCTCGCTGGAAGGAAATCTTGATGATGATGATGACCACTGAAGAGATGAATGAAACAGATATTAGTGTCAGTAGTGTTGAGAAACAGCTGAAATTGATAAAATTTAACAAAGCCATAGGGTCTGGTCGAATCCATGTCAGATTCTATCCCCAATTTGCAGATGAGTTAGCCCCTCAGTTAAATGTAATCTGTTATAGATAACTTGACCAAAAAAATCCATGCCCAGTAGATGGAAGAAAGCACAGGTCACAAGACTGGTAGCAGAAGCAAGCTACAAAAGTACTGTTCGGTATCCTTGACATTGATTTGCTGTGGAATCGTGGAACATGTTCTGAGCTCAAATATAATGAGGTATCTTGAACAAATTGACTTCCTCCCATACCAGCCAGCACAGATTCTGAAATTACTGGTCATGTGAAACCCAGCTTGCACTTTTCTCACATGACATCCTGAAAGCCGTGTACCAAGGCATTCAGGTAGATGCAGTAGTTCTTGTTTTTTGAGAAGCATTTGAGTTAGTACTGCACCTCCACTTATCATCAAAAGTACAGTTGCATGGTGTATTAGATAAAATTTGTGACTGAACTGAGGACTTTTTGCTAGGGAGGATGGAGCATGTTATCTTGGATGGAGAGTCACCATCAGATGTAGAAGTAACTTTAGGTGTGCCCCAGGGAAGTGTGTTGGAACCCTTGCTGTCTGTATTGTATATCAGTGACCTTGCAGACATTATTAATAGTCACCTCAGACTTTATGCAGATGAAGCAGTTAACTATAATGAAGTACTATCTTATAGAAACTGCATAAATATTTAGTCAGATCTTGATAAGATTTCAAAGTGGTTCAAAGATTGGAAACTTGCTTTAAATGTTCAGAGATGTAAAATAGTGCCCTTAACAAAATGAAAAAAAACATAGTATCTTATGACGAAAATCTCAATGAGTCACTGTTGGAATTAGCCAACTCATACAAATACCTGTGTGTAACGCTTTGTAGGTATATGAACTGGAATGATCACATAGGCCCAGTCATGCGTAAAGCAGGTGGTAGACTTTGGTTTATTTGTGGAATATTGGGCAGGTGCGATAGGTCTGCGAAGGTGATTGCTTACAGATCACTCATGTGACCATTCTAGAATATTGCTCAAATATGTAGGACTAACAGCGTATCTTGAACGTTTACAGAGTAGGGCAGCACAGATGGCCACAGGCATGTTTGACCTTTGGGGGAGTATCACAGGGATGGTGAAGAAACTGAGCTGGCAGGCTGCTGAAGATTGACGTAAACTGTCTTAAGAAAGTCTACAAACAAAGTTTCAAGAACTGGCTTTAAGTACCCTACAAATATACTTACAAACCCCTAAATATCACTCCATAGAGATTGCAAGGATAAGATTAGAGTAATTACAGCATCCACAGAGGCATTGAAATAATCTTTCTTCCCTGCTCCATACATGTGAATAGAACAGGAAGAAGCCCTAAAAGCTGGTGCAATGGGATGACATACACTCTGCCATGCACTTCACAGTGGTTTACAGAGTATAGATATAGATGTATGTGGTAGGATTAAGATCAATTGTATCCTGACATGATGTAAGTGGCGTAACTTCGACTTTATCTTTGCTGTGTACACAAAAGTTTTATTTAGTCACTTTCTTTGTCTGTGCTGTTTGAATTAAAGTTATACATGTAAAAAAGATCTGTGGATGAGGTCTAAACTAGAAGACAAATCTGGAAATATAATTTTAAAAATTGTTAAATTTTATTGTGCATTAATAATGTCTATTTTCTTACAGTTCAAGTATGCAAAGATTTCATCTGCGGTGAATGGAAATGTGAAGAAGGGAGTCATCTTCTCAACATATTCAGCACTTATAGGTGAATCATCTCAGTCTGGTGGAAAATATAAAACTAGATTGAAGCAGTTGTTGCAATGGTGTGGCGATGACTTTGATGGGCCAGTGGTGTTCGATGAGTGCCATCGTGCCAAGAATTTGTGTCCTGTTGGTTCCTCGAAACCAACCAAGACTGGCCTTACGGTATGTCTCTACTATCTGCTTTTTGCCTCACAGAAGGCTAAACAAATGTACATATTCAATATACTAATTGAATGAAAAGAATATTTCAGTGGACAAAGGAATTTGTTGCATACTTTATGAACATTTCTTGTAATGTATTCAATGTGTATTAGAATGATCACAACAGAAATACAGTTCATTTATGTTACAATTTCCCACCAAGTTCTTGACTGCTTCTTTTACTTTAACATTAATATTATTGTTATTGATGACATAGATTTTTAATATTTGTCATTGCCTATGTTATTGACACTCCAATGCCAATACAAAGTTTTGTGTGGGGTGTGGACACTCTCCTTTAAACCAATAACATTTTGGGCTTTTAAAGCAAACATTTTAATAATTTGGAAGTACTGACGTGCATAAAGCATCCTATTCTCAGGTTGGATACCAAAGTTGTTCTGTTAACAGAGACAGGCTTGTCATTTGCACTTCAGCTGCTTTCATATCTGGATCAGTTGCTTTTCTTGTTCCCAGTATACTATTCAGTAACAGAAGATACTTTTCATCTACTGGCATTGTTCCTGGGTTAGTGCAAAATTGTAATACAAATTTTCTCTTGTCATTAGTTTGAGCATGTTAAAATATTTGAATATTCATTCTTATCACTTGATGTAAAAATAAAGCCTAATGGGCACCAATGGATTAAGTAGTTACTGTTATATTTTAAACAGTCAGTCATATTCCAGAATTAGATTTTCACTCTGCAGTGCAGTGTGCACTGATATGAAACTTCCTGGCAGATTAAAACTGTGTGTCGGACCGAGACTTGAACTCGGGACCTTTGCCTTTTGCGGGCAAGTGCTCTATCATCTGAGCTACCCAAACATGACTCACACCCCATCCTTACAGCTTTACTTCTGCCAGTACCTTGTCTCCTACCTTCCAAACTACACAGCTCCTATCCTGCAAACCTTGCAGAACTAGCAATCCCGAAAGAAAGAATATTGTGGAGACATGGCTTAGCCAGATGTTTCCAGAATGAGATTTTCACTCTGCAGTGTTGATATTAAACTTTCTGGCAGATTAAAACTGTGTGCCGGACCGAGACTCGAACTCGGGACCTTTGCCTTTCACGGGCAAGTGCTCTACCGCTGAGCTACCCAAGCACGACTCACACCTCGTCCTCACAGCTTTACTTCTGCCAGTACCTCATCTCCTACATTCCACACTTCACAGAAGACGAAGTATTGGCAGAAGTAAAGCTGTGAGGACGGTGCGTGAGTTGAGCTCGGGTAGCTCAGACAGTAGAGCCCTTGTCCGCAAAAGGCGGAAGTCCCAGGTTCGAGTCTTAGTCCGACACACCGTTTTAATCTGCCAGGAAGTTTCAGTTAATCATATTGTTGCTAATTATAACTTATATAGCAAGACAAAGGTTCTCCATAAATTACACAATGCATTTTTGTCTGAAATTTCATAGTCAAAAGAAGATTGGGAAATGGACAAATGGGGTATCACTTCGAACAGTGTGGGTCTAATTCCGAAAAAAAAGGGTTTATTTGATTGAAAGTAATTGGAGTTTTTAAGAAAAATCTAGCAAATAAATATCCTCTAGGACATCTCGCTTGCTTTTCTAATATATATAGTTGTAATAATAATAGAATACTGATTATTGTTGTAATATATTGTACTTCTAGCTTTCTGAACAAAACACGAGAGTAAAAAATAAAAAGAATAGAAAAAATGTCAAATGTTTTGTGTAATGACTTGCCTAAAAGTCAGAAATAAAATAGAGTAGAGAAATATTTGATGTGCCTTTGAATGAAGTACAGAATTTAAAGTTCAGTTTTTAACTTGTAATCAAGAAAGAGGAGAGTTGTCTGGCTGATTTAGTATACCGTACAGGCTGCTTGGATGTGGTCTTTACAGATTTCTATCACCTGTGCTCGAAGGTGTAAAAAAACTCCAAAAATTTTTGAATAGAGAATCCTTAAACTATCAGGAAAGAGAATGTGTATGGCACAAGAAGTAACATATCTGTGCAAGTGCTGTCGCCACCATTGTTCTTATCCACTCCCTTTTCCCAGTAAAAAAAGAATATAAAAAGTAGAATAAATTGTAACCATAAATCAGAGTGCAGTTAGTTGAAGAATTTTACTTAGTACTCTTTCTACATGGCTAGTGTAGGAGCCTTCCATCTGCTACAGTTTCTTGTTTACGAGTTTTAGTATTTAAGTACTTGATTTTTGCAAAGCAACGTGAACCATGGTTTTCCCTCAGTGTTGGAAGGGCTGTTCATAAAAATTTGTGTTTCCTTTTCCGCTCTACTGAGATTTACACTTTGTTGTATTCTTCTCCTTTTGCTCTAGTAGCATACAGTCCCCCCCATGAACCATGGACCTTGCCGTTGATGGGGAGGCTTGCGTGCCTCAGCGATTCAGATAGCCGTACCGTAGGTGCAACCACAACGGAGGGGTATCTGTTGAGAGGCCAGACAAACGTGTGGTTCCTGAAGAGGGGCAGCAGCCTTTTCAGTAGTTGCAAGGGCAACAGTCTGGATGATTGACTGATCTGGCCTTGTAACAATAACCAAAACGGCCTTGCTGTGTTGGTACTGCGAACGGCTGAAAGCAAGGGGAAACTACAGCCGTAATTTTTCCCGAGGGCATGCAGCTTTACTGTATGATTAAATGATGATGGCGTCCTCTTTGGTAAAATATTCCCGAGGTAAAATAGTCCCCCATTCGGATCTCCAGGCGGGGACTACTCAAGAGGATGTTATTATCAGGAGAAAGAAAACTGGCGTTCTACGGATCGGAGCGTGGAATGTCAGATCCCTTAATCGGGCAGGTAGGTTAGAAAATTTAAAAAGGGAAATGGATAGGTTGAAGTTAGATATAGTGGGAATTACTGAAGTTCGGTGGCAGGAGGAACAAGACTTCTGGTCAGGTGACTACAGGATTATAAACACAAAATCAAATAGGGGTAAGTCAGGAGTAGGTTTAATAATGAATAGGAAAATAGGAATGCGGGTAAGCTACTACAAACAGCATAGTGAACGCATTATTGTGGCCAAGATAGATACGAAGCCCACACCTACTACAGTAGTACAAGTTTACATGCCAACTGGCTCTGCAGATGACGAAGAAATTGAAGAAATGTATGATGAAATAAAAGAAATTGTTCAGATTGTGAAGGGAGACGAAAATTTAATAGTCATGAGTGACTGGAATTCAAGTGTAGGAAAAGGGAGAGAAGGAAACATAGTAGGTGAATATGGATTGGGGCTAAGAAATGAAAGAGGAAGCCACCTGGTAGAATTTTGCACATAGCACAACATAATCATAACTAACACTTGGTTTAAGAATCATGAAAGAAGGTTGTACACATGGAAGAACCCTGGAGATACTAAAAGGTATCAGGTAGATTATATAATGGTAAGACAGAGATTTAGGAACCAGGTTTTAAATTGTAAGACATTTCCAGGGGCAGATGTGGACTCTGACCACAATCTATTGGTTATGACCTGTAGATTAAAACTGAAGAAACTGCAAAAAGGTGGGAATTTAAGGAGATGGGACCTGGATAAACTGAAAAAACCAGAGGTTGTACAGAGTTTCAGGGAGAGCATAAGGGAACAATTGACAGGAATGGGGGAAAGAAATACAGTAGAAGAAGAATGGGTAACTTTGAGGAATGAAGTAGTGAAGGCAGCAGAGGATCAAGTAGGTAAAAAGACGAGGGCTAGTAGAAATCCTTGGGTAACAGAAGAAATATTGAATTTAATTGATGAAAGGAGAAAATATAAAAATGCAGTAAATGAAGCAGGCAAAAAGTAATACAAACGTCTCAAAAATGAGATCGACACGAAGTGCAAAATGGCTAAGCAGGGATGGCTAGAGGGACAAATGTAAGGATGTAGAGGCCTATCTCACTAGGGGTAAGATAGATACTGCCTACAGGAAAATTAAAGAGACCTTTGGAGATAAGAGAACGACTTGTATGAATATCAAGAGCTCAGATGGAAACCCAGTTCTAAGCAAAGAAGGGAAAGCAGAAAGGTGGAAGGAGTATATAGAGGGTTTATACAAGGGCGATGTACTTGTGGACAATATTATGGAAATGGAAGAGGATGTAGATGAAGATGAAATGGGAGATATGATATTGCGTGAAGAGTTTGACAGAGCACTGAAAGACCTGAGTCGAAACAAGGCCCCCGGAGTAGACAACATTCCATTGGAAATACTGACGGCCTTGGGAGAGCCAGTCCTGACAAAACTCTACCATCTGGTGAGCAAGATGTATGAAACAGGCGAAATACCCACAGACTTCAAGAAGAATATAATAATTCCAATCCCAAAGAAAGGAGGTGTTGACAGATGTGAAAATTACCAGACTATCAGTTTAATAAGTCACAGCTGCAAAATACTAACACGAATTCTTTACAGACGAATGGAAAAACTAGTAGAAGCCAACCTCGGGGAAGGTCAGTTTGGATTCCGTAGAAACACTGGAACACGTGAGGCAATACTGACCTTACGACCTATCTTAGAAGAAAGATTAAGGAAAGGCAAACCTACGTTTCTAGCATTTGTAGACTTAGATAAAGCTTTTGACAATGTTGACTGGAATACTCTCTTTCAAATTCTAAAGGTGGCAGGGGTAAAATACAGGGAGCGAAAGGCTATTTACAATTTGTACAGAAACCAGATGGTAGTTCTAAGAGTCGAGGGACATGAAAGGGAAGCAGTGGTTGGGAAGGGAGTAAGACAGGGTTGTAGCCTCTCCTCGATGTTGTTCAATCTGTATATTGAGCAAGCAGTAAAGGAAACAAAAGAAAAATTCGGAGTAGGTATTAAAATTCATGGAGAAGAAATAAAAACTTTGAGGTTCGCCGATGACATTGTAATTCTGTCAGAGACAGCAAAGGACTTGGAAGAGCAGTTGAATGGAATGGACAGTGTCTTGAAAGGAGGATATAAGATGAACATCAACAAAAGCAAAACAAGGATAATGGAATGTAGTCTAATTAAGTCGGGTGATGCTGAGGGAATTAGATTAGGAAATGAGGCACTTAAATTAGTAGTAAAGGAGTTTTGCTATTTGGGGAGCAAAATAACTGATGATGGTCGAAGTAGAGAGGATATAAAATGTAGGCTGGCAATGGCAAGGAAAGCGTTTCTGAAGAAGAGAAATTTGTTAACATCCAGTATTGATTTAAGTGTCAGGAAGTCATTTCTGAAAGTATTCTTATGGAGTGTAGCCATGTATGGAAGTGAAACATGGACAAAAAATAGTTTGGACAAGAAGAAAATAGAAGCTTTCGAAATGTGGTGCTACAGAAGAATGCTGAAGATTAGATGGGTAGATCACATAACTAATGAGGAAGTATTGAATAGGATTGGGGAGAAGAGAAGTTTGTGGCACAACTTAACCAGAAGAAGGGATCGGTTGGTAGGACATGTTCTGAGGCATCAAGGGATCACCAATTTAGTATTGGAGGGCAGCGTGGAGGGTAAAAATCGTAGAGGGAGACCAAGAGATGAATACACTAAGGAGATTCAGAAGGATGTAGGTTGCAGTAGGTACTGGGAGATGAAAAAGCTTGCACAGGATAGAGTAGCATGGAGAGCTGCATCAAACCAGTCTCAGGACTGAAGACCACAACAACAACAGCATACTGTGTGAATCTACCATAAATGCTGATAGCATAAGAGAAAAGTATAATGAGGAATGGAGTAGGAGAGTGACAGAACCCAACATTGTTCAACATCTGTTGGAATACATGATGTACTAAGGTGCGAGGCATAACTAAAAATAAAATATTAATGAGCCCCAAGGAGAGAAGAAATGGGAGAAGAGGACGTTAGTGAAATGGAAGTGAGTCCAAGAGTGTAACAGGTTGAGGCATTTTAAGATGGAGAGTGAGTTATGATGCCTGCAATTCACGGAAACTAATGCAGAGTAGGAAGATCCAGATGCCTTGTGTAGTGTAGCAGGTACTCAGGTCTATTGAGTCAAGCCACAGAACCAGCTCTGCGATTGAGTACTGCACATCCGAAATGTACACAGTTCTTCTGTGTTCGTTCATGTATTCTGCAAGTTTGGCGGCAGCATCATTATCTAGAAAGCTGTGCAGTGAACTTGTCGGCTACTAAATGATTTGAGTAATTTCTTGTATTGCTCTGCCTTCAACTTTCTATGTTTTGGCATTGGTAAGGCTTGAGAAGGGCCTCTGCCATCTGTTTAAATAAAACAGTTTAAGTTGTTGATGTTCGTGCACTTCCTTAATGTAGCAAATAATTACGCATTTTTTAATATGCTGCAGGACACTGCTTCAATGTAGAAATTAAAATAGTCGTCTTTTCTGTATACATTTGTGGCAGTCGTTGTCTTCAAGGAGAGTCTCGAGGTCCTCAGGTCATTTTAATAGCGAATAAGAAAACTAATAGCTGATCATTTTCAGAAATATTGATTTGCGTAGATCAATACAGTTCGAACAGTATTCCTACTTCCGCTATAAGCCAAAACCTTTTTCCAAAGCTCTCCAATTGAGACACAAATGCATAATAAAGAGACTGTGACCACAGCACAATGTAACATACGTTTCTGTATTATTATGACTGAGATAACTTTGGTGCCAGGTGCTGGTATTTATAATAAATTGAATCATCAATTGTTGAAACCAAATTAAGCCATTTTTTTACACTTTACAGGATAAACAATAAACTGAATACTGCCACATGTATTATTGCTACATTACTCGAATTTTTCAGAACTGTGACTTCATTCTGATTCTATTGAGAGAGAAATAATTAACTTAGAGTACGCCATTTCGATATTTAATGATTTGAAAGTTTTGTGACTTAATAAATTAAAAGCACCAGTTTGCTTATTTGGTTTCAACAATTTACAAACATATTTTTTGCTTTTTTAGGATTTAATTGTATGAACACTTCATATTACATTAGCATGGTCTGACTAACTAGAAAAAACTAAATTATTTTAGCAGCAATAATGATTTAGTGCACATTAGTCAACCTCTGGCCAAGAAAGCACTTTTTCGTAGAGTGATCTCTTTGCAGCAGGCATGTATTCAATGACTTTCTTCATATCTTCTGTCTTCATTCTGGAAATAAGTACTTGGTATGCTGGGTAGGCCATTGGAATGCTGTCCATTAATTCTAGAAAGATGTGCTCATGTCTTTTTCTTAAGTGACAAAGACTTTATATCGTCATGAATGAGTGCAAGGGTATTGTTGTGTCTTCTTCTTGTTTGGGTTTTTCCCACGTTTTCAACAGACGTGATTCCCTTAAGTAGCAGTTTACAGACTCGAAATGCGTGCGAATTTGTCACTGCACCTATATTCAGGAAAGCTTTCTTGCAAATATTTCTGCTTTCAATTCCAATCAATATATGGTAAAGGAATGTTACATCCCTACAGTTTTCACAACATTCTGTATCAGATTTCTGAGGACGCCTCTGCTTTACTCCCTTTGCTCCAATAAGGTGCTGCAGATGTAAGTCTGGGTGTCATTGGTAGGAAGATCAAGAAATTTTGCCAAAATATTATTGTGTTTCATTACGTCAATGGAGTCATAACATTTCATTCTGCTGCTGAAAGGAAATTAATAATATATGATTGGTATTTCTGGAAATATGGATATTATTTACATTTATACAGTTTCCTACAGTTGTTCCAAGGAAGATTGATATTTAACTGCAAGATTCTCTAACTGCTTTCCCTGGAACATAATCACCTCTGTAATTTCCATAAGGCAGGCCTTTGGTGTGAGCTGTCTTTACCTTACGTCTATCATAATCTGCACTACTATTATTCCTTTCTGGAGCCATAGTAATACAACCAACTGCCGCTCAGTGAACATTAACAGTGACTGTTAGTGCCACAACAAAGGAAGTGGATAATTTTATCAAAGATGTGTAGTATTAGAGAAAAACAGATTTTGCCTGGTAATGAGCAGCATCTGCTGAAACGAAATAAGTCAGTGACTTATTTGGTTTCAAGAACAAACAGCATAAAGTGCACCACACACCACCTTTTCTACCATTTGTAGGAGCATGATGTGCTTCATTTCAACACCAAATGATAGATTATATCTTAAAAGTACTATTCCATGAAAAAAATTAAAACTGAAAATTTTGACTTATTTGTTTCGACAATTTGCGATTCAATTGTATTTGCTAGAACATACTAGGACAATGCTATCAAATTAATTTACTTATTTAACTCCTGATAATTACAAACAGTGAAAAGGTATAAACAAAGAGCACTATTGATTTTTTAAAAAGCCTGCAAACCATACTTGTGAGGGTAAAAAGTTTAAATAATACCAGAATAACAATAAAAATCCAGGGTGGAACAATGACAAAATAATAAAAAGAATAGGTTGGTACTCACCATATAGCATAGATGTTGGGTTGCAGACAGACAGGGGCGGTGGCAAGGGGGCTGCTATAGGCTGCCCCCTCCCCCAATGGAGTATCATATTTCATTGGATAAAATGTCTTCAAAAATCAGCGAATATATTACTCCAACAGATTCAATCTTTTTTTTTTTAATACTTATGTAGCGATATAGGTTACAATGTATTTCAAACACATTTTAACAAAAGAATAAGAGTGAAAAGTAGCTTACTATCTAAACCAAGAAATATCATTTAACTTAAAATAGACGTCTTATTATTTATTAAAACACATTTTTTACCCTGAACTCCAAAATAGTTATCAAAAACTTCTTTAAGCAACAGTAAATTTTACCAATTTGTGTTGTGCCTATCTGCGACTAGGGAATAATAAAATACTGCTGGATACACAGTGGAACATATTGAGAAATTCGTATGTACACATCGTTTCTTGGAAGTGAAACATTATTAAATTGAAAGTAAATATGATGTCTTTGGCGTGCTACTGTTCTTCAAAATAAATTTATATTCTTGAACTGTTTTATTGTGTAATGAAGGGGATGGCTGTTATCCTGTGACTTTGTTCGGTTGTCAAACATCATAAACAAACATGAAATTTGCATAGCCTGGTTGTGGTCTTTTAGAGGCTGGAGTTAGTAAGAGTGAAAAATTTCTGTAGGGGTGTTGCCCGTGGGGGAATGAGGCGGGGGGGGGGGGGGGGGGGGCTGAAGAAGACAAAAGCTGGAGGAATTATTCACCATGAGGCCAGGACACGAAAATATCATCATTTAACCTGTACAAAGTAAGTAGTGCAGCTGCTGTGTGTTGAAGAATGCCTGTTCTTTGTGTGGCCCAGGATAAGTTTGTTACAGAGCAGTATCACCTGGGTTTCCGTAGCTGCTTTCTGATTTATTGATGGGTCTGGCTCTCGGAGATGAATAAGTTATGGATGGAGATGAAATTGGTTAGTGTGATAATGATCAAAGTTTATGAATCATAATTGGTAGGCTTCAAAGCGTATTTATTTTAGGTACTAGGTATGTGGATCAAGAGAACCGAAAGAGTGTATGAAGCAGTTGCGACAGTTTTTATGGGGCCGAAGGGACTTTTTTTTATTTTGTGCAGCTCAGTTTAGATGGAAGGAACAGTGACTGTGTGATATCTATACAGCATTATTGGCTGGGAGTTCCATGGTGGGGAGTCGGGCCGCCTGTTTAGTGTCCTTTATCTGACTTCGGTGACTTGCACATTGATGTCAGTGATGAAATGGTGACAAAGTCACACACACACACACACACACACACACACACACACACAGACAGACAGAGTCCTGAGCAGAGAGAATCCCCTATCCTGCCAGAAATTGGACCTGGAACCCCACGATCGAGAGTTGACACCGCTGACCACTAGTTCAAGAGCAGCTGACTACGGCGCGGTGCCCAGTAGCTGACGCAGCTTCCGGATCATGTGCTCCCTTCCCTCAGTTATCTCTGGAGAAGAACCTTTGCTTGCAAGAGGGTGCCTTCGGAATGCCAATCATGTGGGACTCAGCTGGTTTGAGGTTTTGGAGGGAATACTGAAAGTACTGAATTTCTGGAACCCCTGTGAAGGAACAGTTTCCCATGAACACTGTAAATGTGACTGAAGAAAGCAAATAAGACAGCTAAAATACTGAAGATTGCTGAATAAAAAAGTATGATCGTCCTTTGGTGTGTAGCATTAGTTTTCTTTATCTTTTTAGCAACATTTTTTCTTGTTAGTTAACGACAAAAAAGATAGCTATAGTTTGTTGTCAGCTATCTTTTTGTTGTAGTCTTTGTTGAATTATTGTTGCCTTACTTATTATTTTTTATTTAATTTTTTTAAAACGAGTGTTGCTGTTACCTATTGTTAAACTAAAGGTATGTGTGTGCTTATTATATTAATATAATGGAAGGAAACATTCCACGTGGGAAAAATTATATATAAAAACAAAGATGAGGTGACTTACCGAACAAAAGCGCTGGCAGGTCGATAGACACACAAACAAACACAAACATACACACAAAATTCAAGCTTTCGCAACAAACTGTTGCCTCATCAGGAAAGAGGGAAGGAGAGGGGAAGACGAAAGGAAGTGGGTTTTAAGGGAGAGGGTAAGTAGTCATTCCAATCCCGGGAGCGGAAAGACTTACCTTAGGGGGAAAAAAGGACAGGTATACACTCGCACACACGCACATATCCATCCACACATACAGACACAAGCAGACATATTTAAAGACAAAGAGTTTGGGCAGAGATGTCAGTCGAGGCAGAAGTGTAGAGGCAAAGAAGTTGTTGAAAGACAGGTGAGGTATGAGTGGCGGCAACTTGAAATTAGCGGAGATTGAGGCCTGGCGGATGACGAGAAGAGAGGATATACTGAAGGGCAAGTTCCCATCTCCGGAGTTCAGATAGGTTGGTGTTGGTGGGAAGTATCCAGATAACCCGGACGGTGTAACACTGTGCCAAGATGTGCTGGCTGTGCACCAAGGCATGTTTAGCCACAGGGTGATCCTCATTACCAACAAACACTGTCTGCCTGTGTCCATTCATGCGAATGGACAGTTTATTGCTGGTCATTCCCACATAGAATGCATCACAGTGTAGGCAGGTCAGTTGGTAAATCACGTGGGTGCTTTCACACGTGGCTCTGCCTCTGATCGTGTACACCTTCCGGGTTACAGGACTGGAGTAGGTGGTGGTGGGAGGGTGCATGGGACAGGTTTTGCATCGGGGGCGGTTACAAGGATAGGAGCCAGAGGGTAGGGAAGAATGCATCACAGTGTAGGCAGGTCAGTTGGTAAATCACGTGGGTGCTTTCACACGTGGCTCTGCCTCTGATCGTGTACACCTTCCGGGTTACAGGACTGGAGTAGGTGGTGGTGGGAGGGTGCATGGGACAGGTTTTGCATCGGGGGCGGTTACAAGGATAGGAGCCAGAGGGTAGGGAAGGTGGTTTGGGGATTTCATAGGGATGAACTAACAGGTTACGAAGGTTAGGTGGACGGCGGAAAGACACTCTTGGCGGAGTGGGGAGGATTTCATGAAGGATGGATCTCATTTCAGGGCAGGATTTGAGGAAGTCGTATCCCTGCTGGAGAGCCACATTCAGAGTCTGGTCCAGTCCCGGAAAGTATCCTGTCACAAGTGGGGCACTTTTGTGGTTCTTCTGTGGGGGATTCTGGGTTTGAGGGGACGAGGAAGTGGCTCTGGTTATTTGCTTCTGTACCAGGTCGGGAGGGTAGTTGCGGGATGCGAAAGCTGTTTTCAGGTTATTGGTGTAATGATTCAGGGATTCCGGATTGGAGCAGATTTGTTTGCCACGAAGACCTAGGCTGTAGGGAAGGGACCGTTTGATGTGGAATGGGTGGCAGCTGTCATAATGGAGGTACTGTTGCTTGTTGGTGGGTTTGATGTGGACGGACGTGTGAAGTTGGCCATTGGACAGGTGGAGGTCAACGTCAAGGAAAGTGGCATGGGATTTGGAGTAGGACCAGGTGAAACTGATGGAACCAAAGGAGTTGAGGTTGGAGAGGAAATTCTGGAGTTCTTCTTCACTGTTAGTCCAGATCATGAAGATGTCATCAATAAATCTGTACCAAACTTTGGGTTGGCAGACTTGGGTAACCAAGAAGGCTTCCTCTAAGCGACCCATGAATAGGTTGGCGTACGAGGGGGCCATCCTGGTGCCCATGGCTGTTCCCTTTAATTGTTGGTATGTCTGGCCCTCAAAAGTGAAGAAGTTGTGGGTCAGGATGAAGCTGGCTAAGGTGATGAGGAAAGAGGTTTTAGGTAGGGTGGCAGGTGATCGGCGTGAAAGGAAATGCTCCATCGCAGCGAGGCCCTGGACGTGCGGAATATTTGTGTATAAGTGGTTGGTGTCCTTGATGAAGGATGGGAGACTGCATGTAATGGGTATCTCTGCCTACGTAGATCAACACCTTCAACCCATTACATGCAGTCTCCCATCCTTCATCAAGGACACCAACCACTTCCTTGAACGCCTGGAATCCTTACCCAATCTGTTACCCCCGGAAACCATCCTTGTAACCATTGATGCCACGTCCTTATACACAAATATTCCGCACGTCCAGGGCCTCGCTGCGATGGAGCATTTCCTTTCACGCCGATCACCTGCCACCCTACCTAAAACCTCTTTCCTCATCACCT
Organism: Schistocerca serialis cubense; assembly: GCF_023864345.2. Taxonomy (NCBI): domain Eukaryota; kingdom Metazoa; phylum Arthropoda; class Insecta; order Orthoptera; family Acrididae; genus Schistocerca; species Schistocerca serialis. Next base: position 44,485,020 of record NC_064646.1, on the reverse strand, counting down.
TAGCCAGCTTCATCCTGACCCACAACTTCTTCACTTTTGAGGGCCAGACATACCAACAATTAAAGGGAACAGCCATGGGCACCAGGATGGCCCCCTCGTACGCCAACCTATTCATGGGTCGCTTAGAGGAAGCCTTCTTGGTTACCCAAGTCTGCCAACCCAAAGTTTGGTACAGATTTATTGATGACATCTTCATGATCTGGACTAACAGTGAAGAAGAACTCCAGAATTTCCTCTCCAACCTCAACTCCTTTGGTTCCATCAGTTTCACCTGGTCCTACTCCAAATCCCATGCCACTTTCCTTGACGTTGACCTCCACCTGTCCAATGGCCAACTTCACACGTCCGTCCACATCAAACCCACCAACAAGCAACAGTACCTCCATTATGACAGCTGCCACCCATTCCACATCAAACGGTCCCTTCCCTACAGCCTAGGTCTTCGTGGCAAACGAATCTGCTCCAGTCCGGAATCCCTGAATCATTACACCAACAACCTGAAAACAGCTTTCGCATCCCGCAACTACCCTCTCGACCTGGTACAGAAGCAAATAACCAGAGCCACTTCCTCGTCCCCTCAAACCCAGAATCCCCCACAGAAGAACCACAAAAGTGCCCCACTTGTGACAGGATACTTTCCGGGACTGGACCAGACTCTGAATGTGGCTCTCCAGCAGGGATACGACTTCCTCAAATCCTGCCCTGAAATGAGATCCATCCTTCATGAAATCCTCCCCACTCCGCCAAGAGTGTCTTTCCGCCGTCCACCTAACCTTCGTAACCTGTTAGTTCATCCCTATGAAATCCCCAAACCACCTTCCCTACCCTCTGGCTCCTATCCTTGTAACCGCCCCCCGATGCAAAACCTGTCCCATGCACCCTCCCACCACCACCTACTCCAGTCCTGTAACCTGGAAGGTGTACACGATCAGAGGCAGAGCCAGGTGTGAAAGCACCCACGTGATTTACCAACTGACCTGCCTACACTGTGATGCATTCTATGTGGGAATGACCAGCAATAAACTGTCCATTCGCATGAGTGGACACAGGCAGACAGTGTTTGTTGGTAATGAGGATCACCCTGTAGCTAAACATGCCTTGGTGCACAGCCAGCACATCTTGGCACAGTGTTACACCGTCCGGGTTATCTGGATACTTCCCACCAACACCAACCTATCTGAACTCCGGAGATGGGAACTTGCCCTTCAGTATATCCTCTCTTCTCGTCATCCGCCAGGCCTCAATCTCCGCTAATTTCAAGTTGCCGCCACTCATACCTCACCTGTCTTTCAACAACTTCTTTGCCTCTACACTTCTGCCTCGACTGACATCTCTGCCCAAACTCTTTGTCTTTAAATATGTCTGCTTGTGTCTGTATGTGTGGATGGATATGTGCGTGTGTGCGAGTGTATACCTGTCCTTTTTTCCCCCTAAGGTAAGTCTTTCCGCTCCCAGGATTGGAATGACTCCTTACCCTCTCCCTTAAAACCCACTTCCTTTCGTCTTCCCCTCTCCTTCCCTCTTTCCTGATGAGGCAACAGTTTGTTGCGAAAGCTTGAATTTTGTGTGTATGTTTGTGTTTGTTTGTGTGTATATCGACCTGCCAGCGCTTTTGTTCGGTAAGTCACCTCATCTTTGTTTTTATATATAATGCTTATTATATTATGTAGATTCATATATATGCTGGACGCACTAAACTGAATGAGCTGAGTGGAAGATGACATACTCCCTCAGATAGAAAAGTTAAGTTTTTATGAGGCATGCTTTCTGAAATTTGAGTGATACGTCAGTAGCAATGTGTTTTGTATCAAATTGGTGTGAGTGAGAAACTTATACATACTGAAAAATTGTACTGGACTCCAAACAGTTCTGATGTAATTGTATGTAGTCTGTATTTTTTGTGGCAGTTGCATACTGCTTAACTTCAGCTCAAGTAACGGTTGTCTGGTCACTGTTACTTTGGATGTGATACATTGAAACTGCGGGAATGTGATGGTCAATGATTAGGGAGGAGTGTGAGTATATGACACAACTACACAGTTTTAATCTAATTCGCTGCTATATATCGATGAACATCATCAGAGAGAACCGTTTTCTTCAGGTGTACGGGAACAGGTAATAAGCAATGTCTGCCTGCAGTACCGTGGAATGATAATAAGGGAAGCAATGATGTTCAGGGGTAAATGAAAATCATTTCAGCATGTAGGGTGAAATTGGGCCTTTGGTGAAAAGTGTTAGAAATACTTTGACAGACTAAGAATACAGAGAGCTTGTAAGAGAATGTATGAAAGTTACCAAAATGCTCAATCAAAAAGCATCGCAGGTACCTATGGAGATGATTTAGTTGCAGAATATGAATATGCACATTGATAATATTTCTTCAAATATATGTAACAAATTTTGCATACATGAAGCATGCTGTTAGTGTGGCTTTTCACTATACACTGTTTTTCATTATGGGACAGTTACAATTTCCAGAAAAGTTGAAAGCTTTCAGCATGAGTACCCCAGTTGCATTATTTATTTTGTTGAAGCCAGAAGAAATATGGCAACATTTGTCTTCCTTTTGATTTGCTCAGAAGATTACTTTTGTAGTAACTACTCCTTAATATTACTTTTTACAGGTCCTCGAGCTGCAAAATAAACTTCCAAAAGCACGTGTAGTGTACGCATCTGCTACTGGAGCATCTGAACCTCGGAACATGGCGTATATGACACGTTTAGGTATCTGGGGGGAGGGCACGCCCTTCAATGAGTTTAATGACTTTATCTCAGCAGTTGAAAAGCGGTAAGAGAAAGTTATAGTGTCATAAGTTTAATGTAAGTACTTTGTAACTCATTAACCCACAACACATTCTTCAAGAAATACATTTGAATAACGTAAAACTTTGTACGTACTGGGTGTAGTTTTTCACTCCTCTGTCATTATCCTCAAGAACGACAGTTTGCGTTAATGTATTTGGGAATTTTCAGAGTAAAACAGAAAAGAGGAAAGTATGATTCTTTCAGGAGTTGTAGTTTTCGAGATGGTTGAGCTAATATTATATTAATGCCTGAGTACTCTGTGTAAATGTTTTGCCCGGGTGGAAATGTTGAGATAAGAGGGAAAGCTCTCCCCAGAAAACTGCACATATTGTTAGCCTGTTTCTCCTACTAAAAATAGTCTTTGAAGACTTTTTGTGAGATTTCTAGCATTTGGTAGCTGACAGAAGCTCACTATAGAATATTGATAACCTGTGCAAAAGCTGTACAAAAAATAAAACTATAATTCAGAAGTGAATATTGCATTTATTGACACCTGCCCCTCTGAGGAAGAAATTGACAGTGCAAGTTATTTTACGACACACTCAGCGCAAATATACCGTATACTAACGTATTTTTGAATCTGTTATGTTTCAGACCACTGGCTATATTTAGTAGCAATGATGTTAGGGAAATGCAGGTGATTGTCAGCAATTCAAACACACTGGATGTAAACTGCCCTTGTATACTACTATGTTTCGTCAGTGTATTCACTCAAGTGTACTGCAATCAGTTGAGTGCGAGCAGTTTGCTGCATCAGATACACAGGCAACTTTGTATCTAAACCAATGTGCACCACTGTGTCCTATATGTGCAGGGAACTACAGTATATGTAATGCTTGTTCTGAAAAGGATGAATGACTCAAATCAAACATAATTACTTTTTTAATTATGGTAGTTTCATGGTCCCTTGTTAGTTTCTCTCACTGCAACATAACTTATCCTACTTATCCACATAAATCAGTTTTTCTTTCAACTATTTCATGATCCAAATATTTCAATCATTTAACTATATCACCCGAAATTGTTCAAGACTACTTCTGATGTTTGACTGTTAGACACAATCGCCCAAGAGATCAGTTTTGCCACATGCTGCTAATTGATGCCATACATGTATCACTCTGCAATCTTCAAACTGCTGAAAATTCACAATTATACATAATTTTTCATCACAAAATTACTTCTCACATATATTCTGCAAGGGTCACCTCCTCCTGGGGTGGAAACCTCTGTCACAGTGAAGGATGAGGAACCCGTGTGATGTCACCAGATGCAATAAAAAGTGATTCGTATTACTTCATTTATTTCACTGAATACATCTCATCTCTGTAACTTCAGCGGCAGCTGGCGACTTAGCGAGCCAATGAGGAATCTGCTGAACCCGGCAGCTGGCTCCGATAGCCATATCTCACTGCCATCAGCCTTATGCTCGTGTTGGTGCCTTCTAGTAAGCGGGTTGCCACCCGCAGTGTGGAAGATGTACCCCTTTGGAAGCTCTGCCTGGAAGTGGCAATGACTGCAATGCGTGTGCGTTGCAACTCGCGTGCCTTTCTGGGAGCACTCTGTCGCTCCCGAGTCACTGCCTGTGTTGTCCCATCAGATTGACCTCGATGTCAGATGTCTTGTCGAATGTTGATTCTGCCCCTCTGGTCTGGTAGGCCATCTGACCGAGCGATGCTGGAATTTAGAGCAGTTTGTGCCCCAGGCTGGTATGGTGTTGGTAGGTCACCGGACTATCTGTTTGTGACAGGTGATACTATAGGCTAGCTTCTATCAACTGTAGTTACGGATGGGTGGTCATCTCGTAAGGTGGCAGGAGTAAGGAACTACCTCGTACACGAGATGTTACAATATAATAATCAGAGAATTGAGTATGAACTACACAGACACCATTGATCCTACTTGTAGACTGACTTTAACCTTGTGAGGTGAAGTACTTATGGCGTCAAGGAGGGTCTCTACTTTTTGTCATCATTCGTTGTGACTGAATTGGTTTTGCTCTTCACGAGTTGTTAACGGTCCTCCTTTCAGCTACATTTGCTTAACCAATTCGGGTCATCCTCCTTAGTACTTCTTAAATAGTATTATGAGAATAACAGAGCAGGTTGTTCTGCCCTCATGTAACACTTTTCTGCTGAGCTTGCTTGGACTCGCACACGGAAATGTTGATGTCGCAGTCTTAGTGACCGACTAACTGTGTCAAAATGTTTATGCCTAGCGGCTGGTTCATGTCGATACTTCCATGTTCTGGAGCAGTGCCATTCTGTTCAGACTTAGAAACTTGACTCTCATGTTTCCTTATTTTCTTGACGCGTAATAGTTCGATCTTTAGCATGGCTCAAATACTTCACTTTACCACTTTCCAACTCATTATACTAAAGATTAACCTTTTGTGTGTCTTTCTGGCCCACAGCCCGACCGTCACCCTCGACCACTGACTGTCGACTGACTGACTACGGCACCTCGAAAGGGCCAATGGTCTGTCCGAGACCCCCCCCCCCCCCCCCCCCCCCCCCCTCCTCTGTCCCCTTCCCTCTTCCATCCCTGTTGGCGCATAACTATAAGTTCAGGAACATTCTCAAACACAAATGACATTGTACCCTACTGAAACAAGATGCTAATATTGATCTTTTAGTAAAGATATTAATAATACAGGACAGGGAGGACAGATTTAGATTTCAACTAACAGTGCAGCTATCATGAGTGCATCGCAGGTAGTCGTGTAGCCTCAGCATTATTATAACGGCGTATATTACATATTGATTGATGCTTGTACATGACAAAGTTATATTGTAATGTGTGCTGTTAATTGTGCTGAGTCTTTTTATCTACCTACAATGTACTGATGGTAGCTGCGCTCTCTGCTGAAATCTAGATCTGCAATAAGATACAGATGATAATCCAACCAGTACTGACCTTCCTTTTTCTCCGGCACAGGCCACAATTATTCCCATGGAACCAAACTTCATCGTATTAATAATGGTACTCTTAGATATACCAAACGTTTGAGAGTAATGTGAATGTTTCATGGTGCTACTACGTAGGGCGACATTTTTCCCATTGTAGGTTTGGTATCAGAATTTGCTCTGAAACTCTTTTAGTGTATTAAATTTCTAACTCTTCCATATTCGTCTATTGTTTTCATTGGTTGTAGAATGGTGTCTGTGTGGAATATATACTGATAGTTTCAATTGTCTTTCACCGTGCTTGTGTAATTTTGGTCATAAATTCTCTCGTGCTTAATTACTGCATTAATGCAGGTTCCAGTGACAACAGTTATGTGAGAGGCAAATTTTTGTACAAATAATTAATTTTCTTGCTCACCTGTAATCAGAAGAAATTGATTATTATTTTAATATAATGTAATTAGATAAATAAAATATTTACTCACCCACCGGCAGCAGGAGAACACATGAAAAAGATTTTACTTATGCAAGTTTTCGAAGCAAGTGGCACCTTCTTCTGGCAGGAGGTTTGAAGGGGAAGGAAGAAGGGTGAAGGAAAAGACTGGAGAGTTTTAGGAAAAGAGTTAGAGTTCAGAAAAGTCACCCAGAACCCCGAGCAGGGGATACTTACTAGACGGAATGAGAAGGAAAGACCATACCCCTTTTTCTAAACCTCACTAGTCCTTTTCCTTCTTATAGCCTTGTTTCTGGATTTCATTTTTATCAGTTGATTAGATTGTATGTGCAACAGTTGTGATGCTTCTGTATGTGTTCAAGTTTCAGAAATAGGATTGGTTTTGTTAGAGCATAACCATATAGTTAACTGATGTTTGCTTTGAGACAAAGTGTATTGCAGTTGAAAATTGTAGATGTAAGTTAGAACAGCTTCCTGCAATTACCATCAGTAGCACATTTTGGAAGAAAAGCTTTACAGAATGTGGTGAATTGCATATGTGTAATGGAGCAATTTTATATTAAATTCTTACTTTTACATAGTTTGGAAGATCTGACAGTAACTTTGAGGCTAAAAAGAGAGACCGAAGAAGCTGTGGACGAGAAGGAAAAATACAGGAAGAAACTTTACTTTTGAAAGTTGTAGAATCACACTGAGATTAGCTTTATTTGAAGCCAAAAGGTTCTTATTGTCACCTGGCACAAAAATGGAAAAAATGACATACGGAAGAAATAGGGAAACAGAAATCTCAACAGTGATTGTTAAAGTTTGCGTAAATGTTTACAGTTATTCAAATTGTTTTGTTCCTGTTTTGTGTTTCACTCTTTTAGTCTCAGTTTCTGATGTATCAGAGTGTAGATGTTAAATTGACTCATTTAATTGCCGAAGCCATTGTTTATCTGTATGTTGACAATAGTTCTATGAAAGAGTTAAAGGTTTTTTCCCCTTCTTTTTCAGAGGAGTTGGTGCTATGGAAATTGTGGCAATGGATATGAAATTACGAGGAATGTATATTGCACGGCAGCTCAGTTTCCACGGCGTTTCATTCAAAGTAGATGAAGTTTCCTTATCAGATGAATTTATCAGAGTTTATGATGCATCTGTAAAGTTGGTGAGCCACTCCTTGTTATCCAGTAATAATTGGAAATGATAAGTAATAAAACCTGCATGCACCACCTTCAAGAGCACCAGAACATTAAACCAGTAGGCTTGGGAAAATTGTAGGTTCTGATCTTTATACAGTTTCCCCCACTTTATAGAGAGCTCCTTGCTCTTTCAACTGAGAATGTAAGTTGTGTGGTTGTTAATAGTGGTAACTTTGTGACTGGCATAGTTGTTAGGAATACCACTCAGATACCTGCTAACTACATTTATGAATTGGTTTGAAATATGGAGGCAATAGTGCAGGTGTCTAGCTTCTATAACATTGCTTCAGAATTCAGTAAACTCTTTTACATACCAGCACATGGAGGATAATATATGATTTTCGTACTGTAGTAACAAAGTAGCCATATTCTCAGTCAGCAAATTATTGCCCCTGCCCCTGAAACTAGGTCATCTGACACTGAAGACACACAGCTTGTGTAACTCGTACACATGCAGCTGTGACTCGAAATCTGCTGACATGTGGATTATATTGGCTAACGTAACATGTAAGATAGTATATCACTACTCGCCAAATAAAAGGCACAGCAAGTAGGGGCTGTGCATTTAAAAAGAGGCAAAACGTTTCTTAACTACTCGTTCTACCTCAAAAGCTTTTCTTAGCTACTTGTTCTTCCTCAAACTGTTTTCCAACACCGTCCACTGAGCAAAGGCGCCCTCGGGCTCTCCCCGTCTCACTCACGCACATGCCCGGGTATTGTAGGGAGCTGCTCAAACACTCCAGCTCTCTTGCATTTGGCCTCTGCAGTACAGTTGCGTGGACTGTGATAGGGCTGTGAGACAGCCCACCCCTACCCACCAGTGCCTGCTTGTGCCCTGCTGGAACAGCCTCTGCTGCCCTAATGTGATCCTTCCTAACCTTCTACTGGTATGTTCCACCTTAATTTCCCTACTACCTACACCTGTCGAGTAGTGTTGGTAGACCCCCCTCCCCCCATACATGAGCATGTCCGTGCGTCATGCATGTGAGAGGGGAGAGGTGTAACAGGGACCCTTCACTGATTTGTTTGTGCTCATGTCACGCTTGCAGCTCCTGTCACCCCAAGATGATGCCACAGAAGGTCATGAAACCAGAAGGCTGAAAAAGCATAAACACTGTGCTGCTTTGGATCACGTTCAAATTCCCATGAAAGATTTTTGAAGGTTCCTTACTTTTCTACCTGTATACCAGAGAAAAAATTGTGGTCGTGTTACACTCCAAAGGGAACAGGTCACGTTCAGTGGTGTTGCAGCTCCACGTTTTCCTTAGACAAAGGTTGAATCATCTTGGGGAGTTGTTGACAGAGTCAAAGATCGCCAAAAATGTCATTTTATTGCTCATGGCACTGCAAACTGTTGTTTTCGACCATGTTACTCTTGGGAATCAGTGTCCCAAGGGAAGGGATGGTTTCATTGATGCCCTTTATACCATCCCCCAAGGCCTTTTCTTCTCAAGTATGAGTGACAGTGTGTCTGAAAAATTTTCCTCAGCACCCATAATAAAACTGTGGATTTGATTTCACTGCTGGGTGTCACAGTTACTGGAGAGTTTTCAGGATATAAGTTGAAATGTGAGTAAGAGAATGTGTGACAACCTTCCCATCATGTGACTCGTCTGTGGTGGCATTGGACATAATTGTGGTGAAATTTGGTGCCAATGTGACATCATTAAACTTTGCATCACGATGGGAGACAGTTATGGAGTTTCAAGCAAGTGTTCATTAATTACTTTGTGAAGTGTATATACTGAGAAAATATTTCAAAATACTGTAGTGAAGTGTCAGTCATAGCCTCATACTTAAGCCTTTCCATGTTAACATATTCTCTTGTGAGTAATAACATGTGTTGTAGCAAAATGCATTATTATTAATACCCATATGGTTGTGCCCACTCAGCTGGCTGCGCGGTCTAACGTACTGCTTCCTGAGCGGGAAGGCGTGCCGGGGACTGCCCGGTGGATTAGTGTCCAGGTGCGGTATGCCAGACAGCCTGTGGGTGGTTTTTAAGGTGGTTTTCCATCTACCTCGGCGAATGTGGGCTGGTTCCCCTTATTCTGCCTCAGTTACACTATGTCAGCGATTGCTGTGCAAACACTGTCTCCACGTACGCATACACCACAATTACTCTACTACACAAACATTTGGGGTTACACTTGTCTGGTATGACACGTTCCCAGGAGAAGGGGGCGGGGGTCCAGTGGGGGCCAAACCACACAATAACACTGGGTTCAGTGTGGGACGGCGGTGGGGTGGGTGGACTGCTGTGGGGTTGTGAACCATTGAGGGCTACAGCAGGACGAAGCCTCTCCCATCGTTTCTAGGTCCGTGGTTTAATACACAATACACACACACACCCATATGGTTGAATTATGAAATTATTTCAGTTTTGTTTGCATGAAATTTAAGCATTTGTTAGCTTTGCATGTCAATTTTAATCTTGGTACAAAGAGGAAGATTAGTAAGAAAAGTTTATAAATTGCTGAAAGTTTGAGATTTCAATATCTAATGTACTTTACCTTTCCAGTTTTAGTATAATGTTTATAGATTTCATCAAAGACATGAAAGGTGTGTAGCAGTTGATGGTACATTTTTGGGTTTGCAGAAGAGATGAGGATTTGTGGTGTACAAGTCAGGTTATCATACCATTTCCTGAACAATATTTTTGACTACCTACCTAGTGTCTTCTTCAGATTGCAACCCTATTGGGGTTAAATCTGGCTATGTTAAAGTCACTGGAAAGCTGTGCACAATGTCACATAAAGCACAAGCCTGTGGATCAGTTATTTTACAAGTGCATGCTGAAATCCGACGTATCTGTTTTTCACCTCGGCCTTTGTCCTCTTACTGCTCCCACTCCCATCTAAAGCTGCACCTGTGATGTTGCTGAGGCGTAGCATGTCAGGGACCACTCATCTAGTGTGAGTCGCAAGCAACTGGCAGAAGTCGGAATGGGACATGCCACAAAATCGGAAGTTGGGCTGCACTGTTCACAACTGCTATTATGTTGTAATAACTCATTGAGCAGCACTCCAAGAGCATGGTCAGGTGGAGCGTACTCGAGTCCATTGTTGAAATGTTACTCAATTAGTTTACTGCTCGGAGTACAGTCACGAAAGAATGTTTCTGCCCTCCCTACGCTTAAAAAACTGCTGACCTGTCACTTGTAACCACAGTGTCCCTTCTTAAATTATTTGCTATGCTGGAGACAACGGAGGGCCCAAATTATATATCCTGTGGAGGACACTTTGAAAATGCTGGGGGATCTTTTTCCTCCTAAAACTATAAAGCTGTTCCAGCTTGTGATGACGGCCACCTTCTTCTTGTATGGTAATAAATTTTATGAAATGACAAACAGTATAGCGATGGGCTCTTCGTTGTCTCCATCATTGGCTAATTTTTTTATGGAGACTTGAGGAACATGCACTACATTTGGCTCCCCTCCGTCCACTCCGTGTATTGCAAGTCCGATGCATACCAGTTTATGCCTTAATGCACAGAGTTTCCATCATCCTGTTCAGAAGCGAGCCGTTTTTAACACATTGGTATATAGAGCAAAAACTGTTTCTGACCAGGACCACTTGAAGTCCGAAATTAACCATCTGAAGTATGTGTTCCAAAAGAAAGGCTATGGTGCACGTGATATAAAGGCAGTGTTCTCCAAGAAAAGGAAACTTGAAATATCCCCTATGAGTGTGGAAGCAATTACATAGGTCAGACCATTCGTACCGTTTCTGACCGCTGAGCAGAATACCAGCAGCATATTAAAAATAGAGAACTGGAGAAATCGGCAATTGCGGAGCACAGTCTCATGAACAAACACAAATTACTGTTTTATGAAACAAAAATTTTGTCCCATGCCACCACCTACTGAGAGTCTGTTGCTATAGAGGCTGTTGAAATAAGGACAAGCGAGAAGAACTTTTACCATGATAGCGGATACTATCTGAGCGGTGCATGGAAATGAGCAATTGATGCAGGGAATCACCAGAGACGTTCCTTCCAGGGTGTATGTTCCCATGGAAGCGATGGCGCCACTAGCGCAGACATTGACACCGTCTCCGACAGCGATACATAATCGCTGACCAATCACAAGCCGTCCAGTCAGATGTCCACGTGCTATATAAGGTCACCACAGCTGCAGTGAAGATAGTCAGTTGCCCCTGGCGATGACAGTGGAGGCTGTCATTGAAAGCTTGAGATTTTATCCTGAATTGATGTGGCAAGAAAGACAAGAATGTTTTACATATCAGTGCCATTGCGAAAGACTCACTATCTTAGTGATTAGACAACTTACATATGTGACGAGGACTTTGCTACTTGTCATGTGCACACATAAGGAAAGTTTTCCTTATGTTTACATCTACATACATCCTCTGCAAGCCACCATACAGTTCGTCTCAGAGGGTATTGTGTACCTACTAGTTACTTCCTTTCCTGTTCTACTCATAAATAGATGGTGCGGAAAAAGACTGTTTATATGACTCTGTAAGAGCCGTAATTTCTTGTATGTACACTATGTGATCAAAAGTATCCGTACACCCCCAAAAACATAAGTTTTCATATTATGTGCATTGTGCTGCCACCTACCGCCAGGTACTCCATATTAGTGACCGTAGTAGTCATTAGACGTCATGAGAGAGCAAAATGGGGCACTCCGTGGAACTCGCGGACTTCGAGCATGGTCAGGTGATTGGGTGTCACTTGTGTAATACATCTGTACGCGAGATGTCCACACTCCTAAACATCCCTAGGTCCACTGTTTCTGATGTGATAGTGAAGTGGAAATGTGAAGGGACATATACAGCACAAAAGCGTACAGGCCGACCTCGTCTGTTGACTGACAGACACTGCCAACAGTTTAAGAAGGTCGTAATGTGTAATAGGCAGACATCTATCCAGACCCTCACACAGGAATTTCAAATTGCATCAGGATCCACTGTAAGTACTATGACAGTTAGGCGGGAAAACTTGGATTTCATTGTCGAAAGGGCTGCTCATAAGCCGCACATCACACCGGTAAATCCCAAACGACGACTCGCTTGGTGTAAGGAGCATAAACGTTGGACGATTGAACAGTGGAAAAACATTGTGTGGAGTGACGAATCATGGTACACAATGTAGTGATCCAATGTCGGTGTGGGTATGGCGAATGCCTGGTGATCATCATCTGCCAGCGTGTGTAGTGCCAACAGTAAAATTCGGAGGCAATGGTGTTATGGTGTGGTCGTGTTTTTCACGGAGGGGGCTTGCACCCCTTGTTGTTCTGTGTGGTACTATCACAGCACAGGCCTACATTGATGTTTTAAGCACCTTCTTGCTTTCCACTGTTGAAGAGCAATTCGGGGATGGTGATTGCATCTTTCAACACGATTGAGCACCTGTTCATAATGCACAGCTTGTGGCGGAGTGGTTACGTGACAATAACATCCCTGTAATGTACTGGCTTGCACAGACTCCTGACCTGAATCCAATAGAACACATTTGGGATGTTTTGGAAAACCAACTTACTCTGTGAAGAATGGGCTGCCATTCCCCAAGAAGTCGTCCAGCACCTGATTGAACGTATGCCTGCAAGAGTGGAAGCTGTCATCAAGGCTAAGGTTGGACCAACACAATATTGAATTCTAGCATTACTAATGGAGGGCGCCACAAACATGTAAGTTATTTTCAGTCAGGTGTCCGGATACTTTTGATCAATTAGTGTACCTTCGTAGCCTTATGCGAAATGTATGTCGTTGGCACATATGTCAGTTTCAGTAGAATTGTTCTGCAGTCCGTTTTGAATACGTTACCACACTCCTCACTTGTCCGATGTCAGACATATAGTGACTGACCGTAGTATCGGCTTCAACGAGCTACGGAGATCAGAATTGCTCTTACGGCAGATCCTCCAATCACACTGTCCTCAGGCCTCAATCTCGGCTAGCTTCTCTCCTCCATCCCTGTCACAACAACAGTGCCTAAGTTTGACACTCGAACGCATCTGTTTGCAGTCTCTCTCTCCACATATCCTGTCTCTACAGTATGTCCCCATACATTATTGAGTACCCCGTGCAACACCGCCTACCTGTACCGAAGTGAACTCACTGGTGCCACATTCCTGCCCCGTGCAACTATCACCGGCTGCCCCTCTGTCCGGCAGTCACCCCTCATCGGGCTCTCTCGACCTCCTCCACATTCCACCTGACATAGCCTCTTAAGCCAGTGCCAGCACCTTGTAGCACCCCCCCCCCCCCCCCCTCTCTCTCTCTCTCTCTCTCTCTCTCTGTTTGTGTGTGTGTGTGTGTGTGTGTGTGTGTGTGTGTGTGTTTCTTTTTTTTCTGTACTACTTGTCTTTTAAGATGGAAATGGTCTGAAAGCTTAGTAGTATTTGCAGTCTTGTTTGTGTGCCCATGAACCACTGAATGTCTCAGGTTTGTGGTAAGTTGTTATCTTTACTCCTTTTGTTATATCTATTCACCAAGTGCTTACCATAAACCATATTTTGTAATTGTATTTGCTGTACTGTTATGAACTCCATTTGCATGATTGTGTTCCAGTGGGTGGATGCCATGCGAAAGTTCCAGGAGGCAGCTGAACTTGTTGATGCGGAGAACCGTATGAAAAAGACCATGTGGGGACAGTTTTGGTCTTCACATCAACGTTTCTTTAAATACCTGTGTATCGCATCTAAAGTTAATCATGCTGTCACAGTGGCACGGTAAGTTAATTTACAGAGATATCAATGTAATGCTAATGAATCTGGTGAGAAGATCCTCAAGGATGTCATAAACAATACATAAACACATTTACAGCACAGAAAGGTACCAATGTTCCTTCCACTGTCGTAAGTTTAATGATCCTCATTGATGCGGAATAAGTAAAAAAAATTATGTAACATATTTTCAATTAAGAAGCAATAACAAACTTGTCACAAAACTTGTATTTGTATAATATACTTACAAAAATAACATTATGAGTAGGACGGGTTGCTGCTAACCACACAGGGGATGAGTCGAGCATGTTGCCTGTGGGAGCGTGCAGGGACGCAGTGGGGCAGGATGCATAGCAGAATTGGGAGGTTGTGAGTGGGTGGTGGGATGGAAGGGACGGGGGGTGGGGGAGTGGTTACGGGAGAGGAGGGACCGAGAGAAGGGGAAAAGGGTGTAGTGCACTAGTTCAATGTGTAGTACTGCAGTGTGAGCAGGGAAGGGGATAGGTAGAGAGAGGACTGGGCTAGTGAATATTGAGGCCAGGCTTGTTATGGCAACATAGGACATATTGCCTGTTGCAGGGAGAGTTCCTAGCTTTACACTTCAGAATAGTTGGTGTTGGTAGGGAGAATCCATATGGTGCAGGCTGTGAAGTGGTCATTGAAGTGAAGCCCATTGTGTTAAGCAGCAATGGTCAGCAATTGGGTGGTCAAGTTATCTTTCGGCCACAGTGTAGCGGTAGCCGTTTGTCTGGACAAGCAGCTCAATACGTGTCCTGTCTACGTCGAAAGCAGCACAGTGGCTGCAGCTCGGGTTGTAGACAGCTTTCACTTGTAGCTCTGCCTTTGATGGGGTAGGAGAGACATGTGAGTGGACTGGAGCATCTTGTGGTGGGTAAAATCCACATTATCTACTTCCATTACAAAGATGTTTTATTGGAAAAAAAAATGACTTAAGTTACCACATGCTATGCATACCACACGAACTACACATCAACTAAGCAGAGGAGACTTTGACATGTGGCACTTGAAAAGGCACATTTGAAAGGGAAGCAACACTTGGCACGAAGACCGTATATCACCTAGTAATGTTAGGAACATTTTCTCCACAATTTACAACTTGGGACGAGTCTAGTGACACACGACAGAATACCAAGAATGCAATAGCATTGAAAACATGTTTTGTGAAAAAAATTGCACTTGGGATGTTTGACATTTCCAGTCTTCATGTGTACCTCGGATTTTACTGATTATTATATTTGTATGCTAATGTATGTTCATAGGGAGTTATATAAAGCAAAAGAATGAAGTAGAGAAGTAATCTTGTTTATCTCAATGCAAATTTTTTAAAAGTCTCAAAACTAATACATTTTGCATTTGTGTTACAGGGAGGCTGTAAAGTGTGGTAAATGTGTGGTTATTGGCCTGCAGTCTACTGGAGAAGCAAGGACACTGGAGCAGTTAGAAAGGGACGATGGGGAATTGTCCGATTTTGTTTCGACGGCAAAGTAAGTTTTGTATAGACTGTCATTTTCATTAACTGAACTACAGGAAAATAGAGGATGTCATTTGAGTCAGGAAAATGGAGGCTATCATTTGAGTGTCTTCATGTCTGTAGGTCCAATTTCTGTTGGTAACTTGTTACTTTTGTCTAAAATGAGATCTTTGTAAGTTAAAAATGTGATGATTAAGGCGTACATTCTTTGTGGTAGAGTAAGCCGTGGACGCAAACCAAATTTGTTCCCTCATTGTTCATACTCCCACACACTCTACAGGTAAATTTAGACATGAATCTGGAAGTGCACTAGAGTTCAGTAGCTTAGCAGCTGAGGCGACTGCTTAAGGAGAGCAGGAGATCCCAAACACTTCGACTGTTGACTGGCAGAGGTTCTTGCTAGCAGTGATGGATTCGTCACACTGCAGGGCCAGCAGTTTCAGTCAGTTCCCACCATTACCTCTTTGTATTGCTTCCTTTGTCAAAACATTCATTTTAATTCAGTTGAAAAATGTTAGTTCAGTTCAAAAAATTGGAACAGATTTTGTTAGGTGTGAATATCGTGGTTGTGCAGAACTAAAATTTGTCAAGATGTTTCAAATTTTTGACAGTAAACTTTCAGAAGAAGCTTAGTAAAAAACAAACTAGGATACAGGAAGTAGTTTCAGCCCCATGGCAGTAACTTTCTGTTTTCAGTTGTCAAAGGCAGGGTAGTCGCCTGAGAAGCACGAGAGGGGGGTGTGCTACAATTTCTATAGTTAGTGGATGTGGGTCCAGAGTGACTTTAGGATATCCTTAGTTTCTTCACTGGCACATGATATTTGGCACTGTTTCTGGGCATCCAACATTATCCTCACTAGTCATGAAGTCTCTGCCAGTGTCAGTTATTTATTATTTTTCTCATTCTTTCGCACGAGTTGAATGCCTAGGTTAGCCCGCCCATCTAGGTGTGCGGTCTAACGCCCTGCTTCCCGAGCGGGAAGGCATGCCGGTCCCTGGCACAAATCCGTCTGGCAGGTTAGTATTGAGGTCTGGTGTGCCGGCCAGCCTATGCGTGGTTTTTAATGTTGTTTTCCATTTACCTCAACGAATGCAGGCTGGTTCCCTTTATTCCGCCTCAGTCGGCGATTGCTGTGCAAGCGCTATCTCCACATACACATACGCCATAATTACTCTGCCACGCAAACATTTGGGGTTACACTCGTCATTCCTGTTGGTGGGTGGGTCTACTGGGAGCCACACCACAAAGTAACCCTGGGTTCGGGGTGAGGCGACGGTGGTGTGGGATGGACTGCTTTGGCCTGTTGTGGGGTTCTGACCCACTGAGAGCTATGGCGGGACAAAGCCTCTCCGTCGTTTCTGGCTCCCCAATTTAAATACAATACAGTACACTGCCTAGGCTGCAAACCCTATTTCACAGCCCAGCTTTCAAGATTGTAAGTTTAGACTGTATTATGTGAATTTCTTGTCACGATTTTGTATGTTACGTTGTACTAAGAAGGAAATGCAGCTTACCTTTGACAATACCAGACATATTTAACACCCCCCCCCCCCCTTCCCCCAATGTTCCCATTTCAGTTCTGTAATCTCATTTGATTTGAAAATCGTTATCTCCATCGATGTGCCAACACCTGTTAAAAAGCTGACCTGCTATCATATTAGGAAAGTTTGAAGTGCTGCCATTTAGAATGCAGATTAGCCTCTGTCATACACTGTAAGATGCCTTGCAAAGTTCAAATATAGATGTAGAAGAGTAAGCTGTATCGTTAATTGTTTATAACGGTTTTCTGTTGTCATGCCTCGAATGTCTTCACTCAAATGGTACTCTCGACCATTAACTGGGTAGGGGCACTAAATTGTGAGATGTAATTGCTGGCCTGTACTCAACCTTCAGGTGGTGGCATTTTTAGTACTGTTGACAGACACATGTAAAACTGCAGAAAATAATCCTAGCTTTTGGAACTAGTTTCTTTCTTGAGGATGAAAGAGTGATGGACTGGAGAGAGCTAAGAAAAAAAGGCAGAAGCCGGGAAGAGTGTAGTACTGCTGTACTCGAGTGTAGTACTTTGGTATGATTAGCAGTTGTCCTGAAAAGTCCCCTAAACTGCCCAGCAGAAGGAGTGCAAGGGAGACTGAATAGCCAGACGAGAGAGTTTTAGCTTAAGAGAAAAGAATGATAGGAAATTCGTCATTGAAGATCAATGGCTGGGAATATTGAAAAACTCCACATTTCCAAGAAACTAAACTTTTCAGGAGGCACAGAAAATGTCCCAGGTCTCAAAATTATGCTGAAATCCGATTTTTCTTCTCATTTTTCATTAAAATGAATTTAGCAGAATGAATGTCAGTGCTCTGTAGGCAGTCCTAATATATGTTCTTGACATTATGTTTAAATTTATTTACTAAACTTGTGGGCTTTCTCAATATGTTTTAAAAAATAAACATAAATCAGTACTCAACACATACTTTATTCCTGATATGGACAAAAATCAAACAAATTATGGCTATTTTCCATTCCCTTTGGCATTATACTCCACACAGGGTTCATTTCTTGACAGATGTTGGCCAATTCTATATGTCAGAATAGAAATTCTTGATGATTTCTTCGCCGGCCGGTGTGGCCGTGCGGTTCTAAGCGCGTTAGTTTGGAACCGCGTGACCGCTACGGTCGCAAGTTCGAATCCTGCCTCGGGCATGGATGTGTGTGTTGTCCTTAGGTTAGTTAGGTTTAAGTAGTTCTAAGTTCTAGGGGACTGATGACCTCAGTAGTTAAGTCCCATAGTGCTCAGAGCCATTTGAGCCGTTTTTGATGATTTCTTCTTTTGGTAGGAATGGTAGAAATTGCCATAGGTCATGCATTTTCTTCTCATTTATGGATTCATGACCATCATAAGCCTGACTCCTGGGGCTTAGTGGAATTACAATTCGATTAGCCAGTTAGGAACATGTGCTCTTCTGTCCCATCAGTGAATGACCTGTCTTTAACACCACCAAGAGTTTCATGTGAATAGCAGAACTGTCTTTAACACCACCAAGAGTTTCATGGGAATAGCAGAACTTCATGAATTGTGTTACATGAAAGTGCTGTTTGTTATTTCTAGGTGAAGCCCTTCCTTGAGTTTCAGTGGAAATAGCATTCTTTTTGTGTAACTTCAGCCACCATTCCTTAAAATTTAGCATCTCTTCTGTTTTCGGTATTTTCACTTCAAAATTCATTTTCCTCTGGATTCTGCATATTCTTTCAGCAAATATATCGTATCCACCTTTCTGATTTTCCTTTTCGCCATGCTGGAATCTCTGTCACAAGGAAGGCAAGAGTGGCCTCTTATTGGAAAGCAATGGGTGATGAACTGAAATCTTCCCTGTGCCACAGACATTAAACAAAATCAGAGGATGAGTGAAGGTGTTTAAAATGTTGTTTAATGTTTTTGAACATCTGCCACATAATATTAACGTTAAGTTTAGGGTTAAGATAATTCCATTCTTTGTTGGTATAATGTGCTTTCCTGACCAGAAACTAGTTGATGTGATTTTTCATTTCCGCTATAAAAGCCACTGGTTTTGCATTTTCAGGAGGGTATTTTTCCCTCTTATGTAGCGGAGTTTTACCTTTTTTAGCTGATTGCACAGGTACTTTATTCAGTCACTACAGAGACCAAAAAAATTTAGAAGGCAATTTTACAAACCTGAATGTAGACCCTGATAACCAAAAACCTACAACTGTCCTGGTTTCTTCCTCCCAAATTTCTTATCACTGTAAGCTTCTTTCTTGCCACTGGTTTTACTTCTATGAGGCTTTGAAGGGATCCATCCTGTTCATATTTTGTTAGGAAGCGGATAAATGTTATGTATAATTCTATCCTGCTGCCCTCCATTATCTTAGTTGTCATGCACTTCATTCGACAACTGGAAATAGAATTACATATTCAGTTGAACTTGGGGTTCTAATCATTATGTTCACTGTGGTAATTAAACATTAATTTTGAAGCAATACTAAGTTTCAGGTTATAACTCACCTGCAGTCATAACCGTGTTATTTTGGTTAAATTCTATTCCCTTTCCAATTTGTATATGCATGATTTTTCACTCTTGCTCGTTTTATGGCTATATGTTTTAGAAATTCCACTGTGTTTATTCTTTTTTTCATTACTTTCTGAATTCGTCACTAGCATCGCAGTTGTCTGGCACTTTACCACCAATAACAATATAAATTGATTAAACCAAAGAGTAAGAGGCAATATCGGCTATTCTCTCTGTTTAAAATAGTGCTGACAACTTAGAACTCTGAGAAAGCCTTTCTCTTTTGTACTTGTGGGGTTTCTCTTCAGGTAAGGTGATACAATGGCTGCAAAACAATACAAGAAATGCCCAGAACATGTGAGATTTCTCTGTATTATGATTGGGCTATATGTTTAAAGTAAAAAAAATCAGAGGTAACTCGGTTTTTTCAAAAAATGGACATGTGGGGTTTCTCAGTATTCTCTTTCAAATGACACACAAGTCATGGTGAAGGTCGCCCAAACAGTCGCATCAGTACACAGTGTATCAATCCCTCTGGTGGCAACGAAGGCATTCTTACCTGCAAATGATCGTAAAGGTATCAAATGGTATGCTGGCACTGATTGTCACAAGCAACTTGTGTCTTTTGTTGCAATTCGGCAATGGTTCTTGTAGGCCCTGGAGAATGAGTAAACTCCTAGACCATGTCCCATATGTGTTCAGTCCACAAGAGATCTGGTGATCTTGCTGGCCAGAGCACAAATTGTATGCTACAAAGAGCACATGGCATCGCAGCATTTGTCTGTGGACTTGAATGGCCAGTCGAATAAGCACGTCACCTTCCTGTCGAAGAAATGGCAATAGCACTGTGATAACAACCTGTGAAATGTAGTGGACAGCAGTTACCTCAAATTGCCCCTTATTGCTCCCCACACACCCACAAAGCAAGAAGCCTGGGATGGGACCCGTGTGTTGTGAGTGAATGCACCGTGGAATAGACAGCTCACCAGATGTATGCCCATCATTTGTATGCAGACAAACTTATGCTTATCACAGAGTGCCAT
This sequence comes from Schistocerca serialis cubense, assembly GCF_023864345.2. NCBI lineage: Eukaryota > Metazoa > Arthropoda > Insecta > Orthoptera > Acrididae > Schistocerca > Schistocerca serialis. The sequence continues at coordinate 44,464,428 of NC_064646.1, read as the reverse complement.
TTCACTCGCTAGTCAGCTCTTTCATGACACCAGGGTAACCATGTTTGACAGTGTTGTGGTGTCAGTGGCACACAATCTTAGTTCTCCTGCAAGAAGATCGTTCCTGTTATTCCCTGATGACATAGCCACAACATATGCCCAGATTTCGTTCCCAGATGACGATCGGCCACCTACTGCTGCTTGCACTTTATGTCAGTGTTACATGGACATCCAGAACCACCTATACAGGTGTGGGAATGTTCCATAGACCACTATTGAAAGCAGCGACTCTTCACCGATACAGTATGCCCGACAAGAGCAGCAGTCCATCTATATGTCTATCCAGTTTCCAGCTGGCCCCCCCACAGTACGACCCCATTCAAATGGCTGAAGGTGTACATACTCAGGAGTACATACCTATCGGCTGGGCACAGTTGTAGTTACCGCTTGCAGAATTGAAACAGAGGGTACAGATAGGCCTCCTGAGCGCCTTATCATCACCGACGACCGTGACATGTGAATCACTAACACCCCAACCCCTCAGTGTGCATATATTATACACTAGTGTATGACTAAAGATATTTCTTGTGGGTGTCATCCTCACCTCCCCCTGACATTTTGGCATGTATCGTCACTTTCTGAAACTGCCTATTGGTGCTGTAGGTTAGAGTCCCAGGTATCTCACTCTGTAGTTGTTTGCAAGTAAGCAACACAGAGAGTTTTGCGTGGTGGTCTAGACTCCAGAACCTTAAAAATAAGTGTTGTGCAGAGCAGCTGCGTAGTGCAGTGGTAAAGATACATTGCAAACATGCAGAAGGCTGTGGATTCTAGTCTTGACAGGATCTTTGACATTTTCTATTTTTAAATCTTTATTGAAATGGCTTCGATAATTATGTCTATTCAGTTAATTGATTTAAATTTAATTTTTGTGTTTCTAATACTTTGCCATGTCATTTTCATCATCCTATGCATTTTTATTAACTCATATTTTTTCTTCCTGTCATTATTTTTTCATGTGAAATTTTGTGAATATAATTCTAATTATTAATCATTCCGCCCTGAGATGCTGGAGTTGTTGGTCTTGTATGCTTGCTTATGTGTGTGAATGGTGTGCTCCTCTCTTTACTAATGAGGGCTGTGGCCAAAACCTCTATGTGAGTGTCTTTTAATTGTGTGTCTGCAACTTGATGTGTCTTACTTACGGCAATCTGTATTTTCCTACAATTTTGATTCTAATTTTTTTTTTATTTTTGTATTATTGTTTGAAAGCACCAATCTATCAGTTAAAGAAATAAAAGACAAAATAATCTGTTTATATTGGCTGTGTAATGGTGTCAAAAATGTATTTTTCATTATAATATGTACATTGTTTTTTGATTATTACCACCTTACAGACATTTAAAACATAAATTAATGTTGTACTGTGAACAAAATAACAGCAGCTGTAGATTTGAACAAGAAAAGGGATTGTAAATAAAACTAACTCGAGTAAAATGAGGAATATAAACAATTACTGCAATAACTTGGACAAAAATATAAAACAGAAGAAATTACATCGAAGTTAGTATATAAAAATAATTCAGATCACAGAGATGAATATTCCAAATGAAAAAATAACAATAGGAGGAGAAAAAATCATCTCTTGAAATATGTTTTCATCGATTGCTCGCAGCCGAGAGCCTTGTGTGATGAATGGCTTCATGGTTTCAGAACGTTGTTCCCAAATCTGGGGACCTCCCCTTATAAGAGATTATACGAGCCATGGCAGTAGAGAGTCTTGTTCAAGGAACATAATATTTTTATTGCTATTGGCGGGTGTGCTTTCACAGAATGGTATTTTTCATTTCAGAGGTGTTCTGCAGTCATTGGTGGAGAAACACTTTCCAGCTCCTGATAGAAACCGCATCCATAGGCTGCTCGGGATTGATCCTCCGAAGAAAGAGAAGATAAGTGATAATGGTGATATTGATGCTGAACCTGGAGGTTCTAGTGGAGGGAAGAGGAAACCAGGTACTTTGATTAATTACGCCATACATGGAGACCTTGTTTTAAATGTCTAATTGAATCTATACTCGGGGGGAGGGGGGGGGGTAAGGTGTATTACTTGCTCCTGTATAATTTGCATGCATCTGTGAATTTTTTGTGATTATAGAGATCTTTTTAGGTTTCTCTCACATTAGTTATTAATAAATGACAGAAGTGTCATTAATTAAATGAATTAAAGCCACAAGGAAAAAACTACTGTTTCTCATACAGAGTAAGGATTGAGTGAGGTATATAAAATTAAGAGGCTGGTTTAAAATTAACCCTTTTCAATTTGTGTTCTTCCTCAGAAGGCATCTGTAGTTTCTATTCCTTCTCTCTGGTCAACCCTTGCTCTACGTATAAAATGGTTGTCTTTCTTCATGCTTATCTTCCATTATTGAGTTGAAATTAATATTGCCTGTGAAAATCAATGTTTATTAGGTTTGGTGGAGTTTACCAGAAATTCAGTTTCTTATTCATTAGATAGAAGCCATCAGTGGCATAAAATAAGTCTTACCTGAACTACCAATACATAAGAGCTATCGCTACCACTTAGCTGCCAAATGTACTTGAAAGTACTTTTCAAGAATCATGAAAACCGTGTTGGGTATCGCTGCTCAGTGGGAAAGCAATATGTATCAGATACAAATATAAAGTAAATGTTGGATGTGGCTCAACTTTCTGTGATTCAGTTTTGCTTGGAAACAAATTCAAGCATAATTACTTGGTAAAGAGAGGCATATGCTGTTTCATAAAAAAGTTGTTTAACTCGTGACACAAAGGCTTTTAGACATAGACAAAATTCACAGAGCACTCTGTGAAAGCATGCCTGTAAAGGCTCATCAAGTATTTGTATTTCAGAACGCCCAATTTTAGGTATTGTACAGTATTATTATGAACAAACGATGGTAAAGGTTCTGCTGCTGAGATACGTGTGATAAAGGGGGAGAGATTTTTGATAATTACAAGTATAGAGACAAATGAGCACTTACGTGGTGAAAAACACAGTAGTTTACTATTGTAAGTACTGTTTATGGAAACATGATGACTGAAAATGCTGATCATAGATTTTTTGCAGGATGCTGCTATGACAAAGTGTTCAGCTGCTTCTACAGGCCCCATAGTGCTGCAGTAACTATAAAGTGTTAAGTATGGAGTGCTTGCATTTACGTCTACACCTACAACTGCAATCTGCAAACCATTGTGAAGTGCATGGCAGGTTGTACCTGTTATTAGTGATTCTTCCTGTTCCATTCACATATGGAGTTTGTGAAGAATTATTGTTTCAGTGCCTCTGTGCATATTGTAATTATTCTAATGTTATCCTTATAATTCCACTGTGGGCAACACATAGGGGAATTTAGTGTATTTCTAGAGTCATCATTTAAAAGCAGGTTTTTGAAACTTCGTTAGTAGACTTCTCTGTGACACTCTCTCAAGGGCCAAACAAACCTGTGACTATTCGTGCTGCCCTTCTCTGTGTACGTTCAATATCCACTGTTAGTCCTATTTGGTATGGGTCACACACACTTGAGCGATATTCTAGAATGATTCACAAGAGTGATTTGTAAGCAATATCATTTATAGATCGATTAGACTTCTCCAATATTCTACCAATAAACTGAAGTCTACCACCTATTTTACTTACAACAGAGCGAATTTGATCATTCTACTTCATATCCTTACAAAGTGTTGGACCCAGATATTTGTACAAGTTGCCCAATTCATAAAGGGAGGTAACCTCCATGGTATCCAGTCACTGTAAAGAAACTTCCAAAGAAACAGAGATTATGGCATAATAGATGTAAAACAAAGTGTAGAGCTACAGATAGAGAGATGCTGAATGAAACACATTAGGCTGTAAAGAGAGCAATGTGTGATGCCTTCAATGACTATCAAAGCAGAATATTGTCAAGCGATCTTTCATAGAACCTAAAGAAATTCTGGTCATATGTAACGGTTGTTAGTGGCACCGTAGTTAATGTCCAGTCCCTAGTGAATGAGGCAGGAACTGAAATAGAGGGTAGCAAAGCAAAAGCTGAAATGCTTAACTTTGTTTTCAAATGTTCCTTCACAAAGGGAAACCCATTGACCCAATTTAATCCTTGTACCACTGAAAAGATGAATAAAATAAGCATTAGTGTAAGTAGCGTCCAGAAACAGCTGAAATCATTAAAACTAAATAAAGCTCCAGGGCCCAGCGCAATCCCTGTCAGACTCTGTAATGAATTTGTGGCCGAGTTAGCCCCTTTTCCAAGTATAATCAATTGTAGATTCCTCAAACAAGAAGCTGTGACCACTTCTTGGAAAAAGGCACAGGTCACACCCACCTACAACAAGGGTACTAGAAGTGATCCACAAAACCACTGTCCAATGTCCTTGACGTCGATTTGTTACAGAATCTAAGAACATATTCTGAGCTCAAACATAATGAGGTATCTTGAACAGAATGATCTCTTCGTTGCTAACCAGCATGGATTCAGAGTATATTGATCATGTGAAACACAACTTGCACTTTTCTCACATAACATACTGAAAGCTTTGTATCAAGGCAGTCAGGTAGATGCTATATTTCTTGATTTCTGAAAAGCATTTGACTCAGTGCCACATCTATGTTTATTGTCAAAAGTACTGTAATAGGGTGTATCAAGCAAAAATTGTGACTGTATTGAGGACTTTGGTAGGAAGGATGCAGCATGTTTATCTTGGATGGAGAGTCATTGTCAGATGTAGAAGTAACTTCGGATGTGCCCCAGGAAAGGGTTTTGGCACCTTTGCTGTTCATGTTGTATGTTAATGACATTGCTGATATTGTTAATAGTAAAATCAGGCTTTTTACAGATGATGCAGTTATCTATAATGAAGTACTATCTGAAAGAAGCTGCATAAATATTTAGTCAGATATTTATAAGATTTCAAAGTGGTGCAGACATTGGCAACTTGCTTTAAATGTTCAGAAATGTCAAATTTTGCACTTCACAAAATGGAAAAAATGTAGTATCCTATGACTATAATACCAGTGAGTCACTGTTAGAATCAGCCAGCTCATACAAATACCTGTGTGTAACACTTTATAGGGGTATGAAATGGAATGATTACATGGGTTCAGTTGTGGGTAAAGCAGGTGGTAGATTCCGGTTTATTGGTAGAATACTGGAAAAGTGCAGTCAAACTATAAAGGAATTGCTAAGAAATCACTTGTGCAACAGGTTCTAGAATATTGCTGAAGTGTGTGGGATACTGAATGTATACAGAGAAGGGCAGCACGAATGGTTGAAGGTTTGTTTAATCTGTGGGAGAGTGTCTCAGAGATACTGAAGGAGCTGAACTGGGAGACTCTTGAAGATAGACATAAACTATCCTGTGAAAGTCTATTAACAAAATTTCAAGAACCAGCTGTAAATGATTAGTCTAAAAAAAATACAACCCCCTATGTATCGCTCACATAGGGATTGTGAGGATAAGATTAGAATATAGAATAATCCCTGCCTGCACAGAGGCATTCAGTCAGTCATTCTGCCCACGATCCTACTTGAATGGAACAGGAAGAAACCCTAGTAACTGGTACAATGGGATGTACTATCTGCCATGGACCTCACAGTGGTTTTGCGGTGGCTGTATGTAGATGCAGATTCTGACTGTGACTCATTGATATTTTAGCAGTAGGGTACTATGTTTTTTTCGTTTTGTAACTTGCTAATCTTTACCCCACTTTGAAATCTTATCAAGATCTGACTGAATATCTAAGCAGCTTCTTTCAGACAGTACTTCATTATAGGTAACTGCATCATCTGCAAAAAGTGTAAGGTTACTATTAACAATGTCCACAAGATCACTAATATACAGCATGAACAGCAGGGGTCCCGACACACTTTCTGGGGTACACCCGTAGTTACTACTACACCTGACGATGACTCTCCATCCAAGATAACATGCTGCATCCTCCCTACCAGTGTGATCAAACTTTTGACAGTAAGTGTAGGTGTGCTACTGAGTCAAATGCTTTTTTTGGAAATTAAGAAATACTGCATGTACCTGATTATCTTGATCCAATGCTTTCAGTATGTCATGTGAGTTGGGTTTTACATGATCGATATTTTTGGACTGTGTGCTATTTGCCATGGAGGAGGTCATTCTGTTCAGGATACCTCATTATGTTTGAGCTCAGAATATTTTCTACGATTGTACAACAAATTTATGTCAAAGATATTGAACGGTAGTTTTGTGAATCACTTCTAATACCCTTCTTCTAGATGGGTGTTATCCGTGCCATTGTCCAAGAACTGGGCACAGTTTTTTGTTTGAGGCATCTATGATAGATTATAGTTAGAAGAGGGGCTATTTCAGCCACAAATTCAGTATAGAATCTGGTAGGGAATCAATCGGTCTCTGGATCTTTGTTCAATTTTAATAATTTCAGCTATTTCTCAGCACCACAGGCACTAATACTCTTTTCACTCATCTTTTTTGTGGTATGAGGATTAAATTGGGGCACCTGGATTTTCCTTTGTAAAGGAACATTTGAAAACGGGGGTAAGCATTTCAGTTCCTTTCTCATTCGTTAAGGACTGGAAAATAACTTTGATGCCACTAACAGCCTTTACATATCACCAGAATTTCTTTGGGTTTTGTGAAATATAATTTGACGATATTCTGCTATGGTAGTCATTGAAGGCTTCACACAATTCCCTCTTAATGGACAGACATGCTTTACTCAACGTCTCTCTACATGTAGTCCTATGCTTCGTTTCACACTATTATGCTGTAATCTCTGTTTCTTTAGAAATTTCTTTTCAGTGACAGTATGCCATGGAGGGTCCCTCCCATTATGATCTCTTCTGGGTACATATCTATCCAGTGCATGAGCAACTATTCTTTTAAACTTGAGCCATAGTTCCTCTACATGCTCCTGCCCTGTGCTGAAAGTTTTAGGTTTCTTATTGAGATATGACATTACTGATTTTTTATCTAGTTTACTGAACATAATGTATCTTTGTACTTGGTTTAGTTGTCCTTTGTACTTTGGTAATCATTGTTGCCACAACCATGTTATGGTCAGTGATAACAGTTTCAGTGTAGACATCCTCAAAGAGGTTTGTTGCCATTAGATCCAATATGTTTCCATCATGAGTGTGGTTTTGAATTAACTGTTGTAGGTAGTTTTCAGAGAAGACATTTAATCATATTTCACAAGATGTCTTTATCACATCCATCACTAACAAAACTGCAATTGATGGTTAGGGATGATTAAAGTCTCCATCGATTATTAAAGTATGATAGGGGAACTTATGTACAAGTCCACAGCTCGTGGTCTCGGGGTTGCGTTCTCGCTTCCTGAGCACGGGGTCCCGGGTTTGATTCCCGGCAGAGTCAGGGATTTTCACCTACCTCGAGATGACTGGGTGTTTGTGTTGTCCTCATCATTTCATCATTATTCATGAAAATGGCGAGATTGCACTGAGCAAAGGTTGGGTATTTGTACGGGCGCTGATAACGGTGCAGTTGAGCGCCCCACAAACGAAACGTCATCAATTATGTACAATTGAACTGAAGATTTCTCTAAAGCTTTTAGTTATATCAGGAGTCTGATGGCAGTAGAATGACCCAGTTAACATTTTATGCCAATCCCTGATACTAAGTCTTACCCAAACAGTCTCGCATGCAGCTTCAATTTCTATCTCGGTGGATCTGAGTTTCTTGTCTACTGCGACAAATACACAACCTCCATTTTCTTAGCCTATTGTTTCATTCAGGTTTCAGCCACCATTCTGTATCTAGTATTATGTGAGCTTCACAGCTTGTCACGAGCAGTTCAAACCCTGGCTCTTAGTTGTGAATGCTTCGGAAGTTAACCACAAGGATTTTAGTACTCTTACCTGTGGGAGGCATTTCGTTGGATATTACACCAATAGTTCTGGGTTTCTTACAGGTATCATTATCTGGATTGGATGGATTCACCTAATTAAAAAAAAAAACTGTGTGCACGTCACACAGTCAGCTATCCACTACCAGGATAGCAGCCTCTAATGTGTAGTGCATATCTGACCCATTTTGGGACACTGTACTGTTCTAAACCTTATATTGCGAGTTCAGGAAGTCACAGGCTAACTTGTCGCAGTACTTTCAAAGTCTCTTGTTCAGACCTTCCACTTGACTCTGAACCAAGGGGCCATGATCGGTTCTGGTAATAGTGCTGAAAATTGTGAGCTTCATTGAAATTTGGTGTGCAAGGCTGGTGTTCTCAACAATCTCTACCAGTCACTGGAATGATCCAAGCATGACCTTGGAGAACAGATGACAGGCATCATTTGTTCCATTGTGTGCCACAATCTGCAGCTCCTTGCACCCTTTTCCCTCAGCCACTGCTGGAATAGCTTCTTCAACATGTCGAATCAGGCCCCTAGGCATACACGTTGAGTTCACTTGTTGTTCCTGTCCCTTGCTGCCATTTCCCCGAGGGGTACCATCATTCATCGTATGTTTGAATTGCCAACAGTGTTTGTGTTGTCCTCATCATTCCATCATTATTCATGAAAATGGCGAGATTGGACTGAGCAAAGGTTGGGTATTTGTACGGGCGCTGATAACTGCGCAGTTGAGCGCCCCACAAGCCAAACATCATCATCATCATTACGTACAATTGACCTGAAGTTTTCTCTAAAGTTTTTGGTTATATCAGGAGTCTGATGGACAGTAGACTGACCCTACCCTTTTGCATTTGCCTCCTCTTGACACTGGAGAAAACAGGTTTCCCCAAAACAGGTGAAGTGAGTCCCCTCTGGCTCTGTTTCAGTGAAAGACAGCACCCTGAGACCTCCATGGTCCCTGTTAACACACTACTGAGTACCTAGATCTGCCATTCAAACGCCACTCACAGTCAAGTGGATGAGTAATGACAGATCCCATATTTTCTGCTGAGTAGACAAGATCCACAGAAGAGGATAGTACTTGAGATACCCTTGGTACCAGTACCACAGCTACATGACTCTCAGGACCTCTTCAACACACTGATTCACAGCTTTAACACTAGTGAGAGTGATTTCCAGCTGCTTATGAATGTCAAACAACTCATTCCGTGTTCAGTGAGGCTACATTTTGCCCACACAAAACGAGATTTCTATCAAGGCACCAGAAAAACCTGTGCTAAAAACCCAAACTTTTTGATGTTAATTATAGTTACTAGCAAATTTAAAGAAACATAAATAAAATGTACGCCTCTTTAAGGGAAACCTAGATATGACACGATATGTTAACTAGATTATCTGCTAAAGTAGCTAAATCACAAAACTGATGTACCAAATTAGATTAGCTCTGGACACTGGTAACTTCGAAAATTCTCAAAAATGCCAGTTTATCTGCTTTGATGAACGATGAGATTCAGGGTGATGTATTCTTTGGCAGTAACAGTGAACCACAAATGCTCATTTGCTATGAAATAAGTTATCCAGAATCACTCATACCCGTAACTTACAACAGTATACTTTTATAAATGTCCAAAAATTCTCAGAAATAAGCTATTTCTCGTGTAACTATACAGTGAAATTAGAGAATGTTTGTTTTTATTGAAGATAGGCCTACTAGTCTCAAAAATTGTGAAAAAGCACAAGTAAGTTTCAATCAACAACTGACGATACCAGTAGGAGTTTGTTGTACAGCATGTGAAATGTGCTCTCTTAAATATTTGTGGTAGCGTGTGGCAAGAATAAGAATAATTGTTTATATGCCTCCATGAAAGCTGCAAGTAATTGAATCACATTCATGATTGACGTGGGAGTGGAGCATAAGCAGCTGAGTATTACCGTATTTACTTGAATCTAAGCCGCACCTGGAAAATGAGACTTGAAATCAAGGGAAAAAAAAAATTTCCCAAATCTAAGCCGCACCTGAAATTTGAGACTTGAAATTCAAGGAGATAGAAAAGTTTTAGGCCGCACCTCCAAATCGAAACAAAGTTGGTCCATTGTAATATGAGACACAATTTAGGTTGAATGAATGACGATACAGCTTCAGTAGTTTGGTTCAAGTCGTAAGCTTAGCAGTTAAGCTGTACCAGGTAGCCATTGCTATGCGTCAGGCGCTCCGTCCGTATTTATACTGGTACCCTTCCTTTTTCACGTGCTTCGTCTGGTTTGAATGGATTGCTTATTTTTCTTTGATCTGATAAGTGCCGTTCTCTTTGTTATAGGTGGTTACGTGACTCTAAACTGAAAATGCATTACTGTACTGTGTCATGCACTGTTTGTTGCATTCTGATAACGAGTGTTTACGGCCTGTCGCCGCTCGTGGCATGGCTTGCTTTTGTGCACGCTACCGCCTCTTACAATTTTTTTTTTTTAAAAAAAGGAGAGGAATTGTCTCATTAGAGAAACAATGGCAAAAGACTGCTATTTGTTGTTATTACACTGCTGCTTTCTTTGATAATGATCAACACGAACCAAATAAGACTGCGTATGGTAGAAGATGTTCTGAACGAGAGTTTAGTGAAAATTTCTCTCCGTTTAAAAATCTTTGCAGACGCCTCTGTAGTACATTACATTCTGCACAGAAATTAGAGTCATCTTAGATTTAAAAATCTAGTCAATTGCTGTGCTTCATTTCTGACTGTATCACTATTAGGCATAAGAATAATACGAATATAAACATGACATGATATGTATATTCTCCCGCGTTTGCTGTTGTCTCACTCTAGTTTTGTAGTTTATTAGGCAGACAGGATTTAAATGAGATAGCAGCACACATGAAAGAATACATGGCAAAATGTTTATATTCGTGTTATTCTTATGGTGAAGAGAATACTGCATGTGATTCACAATTCATAAAAGTTCCCATTAGCAACCATCTCTTCTCACAGGTAGGAAAAAATTCAGAACATAGAGTTGGCCATATTGACAAACATCCCAAACAGTCTTGCCAGTCGGATTTTCGTAGTACATTGAAATGCTGCTACATTCGAAGATGATCAATTCTGAGTTTGTATTTACTTCGTTGGATAATGTATGAAAATGCAGTAGTTGAAACTCGGGGTGGAGAAAAAATCTCATCTTCCACCCCCCCCCCCCTTTTTTTTTTTTTTTTTTTTTTTTTTTTTTTTTTTTTTTTTTTTTTTTTTTTTTTTTTTTTTTTTTTTTTTGCGCAGAGGTTTTGGCGCCAGTATTTATCTTTGTGCCTGCCAAGCATGCCTGTGTAGCGCTACATATATTCGATGGCAGAAGTTTGTTGTGGCGGCACCTACCAACATTTTTCAGAACTTCTGCTTACTTTGCACTCGAATCTAAGCCGCAGGCAGTTTTTTGGATTGCAAAAACCGGAAAAAAAGTGCGGCTTGGATTCGAGTAAATACGGTATTCGAAAGGTACTCAGAGAAAATTGTTTCTTGAAATACTGTAAGATATTTTTTACAATACGGTCTTTAGTATGGAAAGGGACTGCGATTGTTGTATGCGGATGCGAGCCGAGTTGATGGCACTTCGCTCTCAGCTTCAAGTTGTGATGGCTTCGAGGTTGAGGTTGACAGGATGGGCACCACTGTTGTGGGCCAGCCGTGGGGATCCAACGGACATCCAGCACGTCCGAGTCCTCCGATCGGTCCTCACTGGTGCCCATCGGTTACTACTCACACTGAGGTTGGCCTCTCACATGCGGTCGAGTGGGAGGTTGCCCTGGGGCGAAGCAGGCGGCGAATGACTTCCCAGGTGGCCACACGTAAGGCCTCCCCAGTTTGTCTGACAAACAGGTTGCAGGTGCTGTCTGTGGCTGACACTGTCGCTGAGCCTGATGCTGTCGCCTGTCCTGTTTCAGAGGAAACCACTCAGCCTGCAAGATCCAGGCAATCATAGAAGGTTGGATTATTGGTAGTTGGGAGCTCCAACATTAGGCGCATTATGGGGCCCCTTAGGGACTTGGCTGACAAGAAGGGAAAGAAAACCAATGTGCACTCTGTATGCATACCAGGTGGAGTAATTCCAGATGTGGAATGGTCCTCCAGGATGCCATGAAGAGCACAGGGTGCAGCCAACTGCAGGTAGTTGCTTACGTCGGTACCAATGATATGTGTCACTTTGGATCAGAAGAGATTCTCTCTGGTTTCGAGCAGCTAACGGAAGTGGTAAAGGCTGCCAGTCTTGCTTGCGAGACGAAAACAAAGCTGACCATTTTGCAGCATAGTCAACAGGACCGACTGCGGATCTCTGGTACAGATCTGAGTGGAGGGTCTGAATCAGAGGTTCAGATGGTTCTGCAACAGTGTAGGCCGCAGATTCCTCGACTTGCGCCAAAGGGTGGTTGGCTTTCAGGTTCCGTTGAATGAGTCAGGTGTCCAATATATGCAGGAGGCGGCTACAAGGGTAGCAGGGGCTGTGTGGCATGGACTGGGTGGCTTTTTAGGTTAGAGCAGAGGTTCCCAAACTTTTGTTTGTCACGCCCCCCTTCTGCCGAAAAGAAAACTTCTGTGGCCCCCCCCCCCCTCCCCTAAAAAAAATATAGAGATTTTTATTAATTATCAAGAAACTATTGAAAAATTTGTGATAGTGACGCCATGTAACATGGTGGACTGTTAATGTATTGACTCGCAGTTATTACGTCATCAGTCTAGTCTAGTGATTATAAGCCACTCCTAAAGTAAAGAAAGTCCTTGGTAAACAAGGAAAAATATTTGCAACCTTTGCAGATTAGTGGATGTGGGCCATTATTTTAAGTTGTGTGTAGCTTATTAATTTCACTCATTATCAAAAATAGTCACTCAGTCACGGTGTTAACGAATATCACTGATTTGTACGCCTATAGCGCTCCCCATTGTCATTGCGCATAGGTTGGCATTTATGTCAACAAAGACAGTTACTGAATGGCGACAAATGCCCAGTTCCCAGAACCAGACAAAAAATAAAAAATAAGTTCTACGAAATAATCGTGCAGACTACACAGAACTTTAAAAAATGTGAATAAAACAACTTCCTTGCCTTGATTACATTCCCTTGCTGCACACCATTTCTTCACCAGTATACGATTTTAGGACTACTCTTCGCTTGCCATATCTAGGATAAACTTTCGCTGCGTCTTCATCCAGAAGAAATACTATTATTAGTTGAAATAACATACCACACGTAACATCAGAATCCATAAGGATCACACGCAGTATTTATATTTAAATCAGATTCACTATGTTTATTTTATATTGCGTCTTCGAAATAGTTTTTTTATAATTTTACAGTATTACCTACATGTAAGGATAGTTAGGAGGAAAATAACAAGTTCTCTTATAATTTGACGTATTTATTATAAAAATATTATTTCCACACACAAATGGCAAGAAACAAACAAATAAATCCATGTGAAGCATGAGCTTGCATATTTTTAACAAGATTTTGAATTCTTGGCTGAATAGTAGAAACTGCGCAACATAAATCATTGGCAATACTGAGTTTACTTCTAAGCTTATTTTTTATCGCCACTACTGCTGAAAATGCTCTTTCGCACAAATAAGTGCTTGAAAATGGTAAATACAGTTTCAGTGCTTGTTCTGCTGTGCTGGGATACTCCGTGAGATATTTCACCCAAAATAAAGGCTTATCCATCTTCTCAATGTCATACTTCGCTGCAGAATCATTTTTTATTTCTAAGACTTCCTCTCGTAGTCTATCTGGCAACACATCCACGTCAACGTGAAATGGATCCGTCGCTAACCTATAATAAATTTTATCATTACAACTGTTAGGGAAGTATCGTTCGAATTCATCAATGAGGTGCTGCAAATGGTTCGATATTTTACTCTTAGTAGCAGTATCCTTAAAATCGTTTTGAAATCGTGCTTCTTCCAGGATTCCAAACAATCTGGGAAAGCAGTAATAATTGCAGGCTAAAACTTTACGTTTCCATAGTTACAACTTATCAGTAAACGCTTTGATAGCAACCCGATGAAAAATTATGTTTGACTTTCCACCTTGTAATTTCAAATTAATGTGTTTAAATATTCGAAAATATCTGACAGATAAGCCAATGCAACATGAACACCGGGCGTTCTAAATTCCACATACAATTCAGTTTGTTTGTTATTTTCCAAAAACTGCATCACTTCGTCTCGAAGTTCAAATAATCTTCCTAGCATATTTCCTTTTGAGAGCCAGCGTACTTCTGTATGAAATAAAAGTGTTTTATACTCTGCTCCCAAGTCTTCACAAAGAGCCGTAAATAACCTGGAATTTAACGCACTCTTTTTAATATGATTCACGATTTTGATGCACAATTTCAAGACATTATTGAGTTCCTTTGGAAGTGTCTTAGCTGCCAATGCGTGACGGTGTATTACACAGTGCACAGCAGTAACACTAGGGTTTTTTTTTTTTTTCTCTGACCATCTGCACGAATCCTGAGCAACATCCAAGCATTATGGGGCGGCGTCTGTGCATACTTCAATCAGTTTCTGCCATGATAACTCATTTTTACAAAAGAATTCAGAGACGGCTGCCATTATATGAATTGCTTTTGAAGTTGTCTTTAACTCTGTAGAAAACAGCAACTCTTCTTTAATCGCTTCATTTTCTATATAGCGAACAAAAGTTAGCAGTTAACAACAATTCGCAACATCGGTACTCTCGTCTGACTGTATTGCGAAAAACTGCTATTGTTTGACGGCCGTAACTAATTGATTTTGTATGTCTTCGTCCATATCATCAATCCGACGTTTCACAGTATTGTCAGAAAGCGGTTTGTGAAAGTTTTTGTTTACTTTCGGACCCAAGAACAATATCAGCAGCTTTCAACAAACAGGGTTTGACTAGTGTCTCTCCGATAATATGACTTTTCTTGGTCCTTGAAATAAGTAGCGAACTCATACGAGGCTTCCAGTACCTTTTCTGATGTCTGAGCGAAGGATCCAGCAGTGTCCAACTTCATTCGTTTCAAATTATCACATTTTGCAGCAAAAAATTCCTTTGGCTTCTCTTTCAATGCACCATGCTTTGCCCACAAATGGCGTTCCAGACGAGAAGGTCTCATGGAATCATTGCTCAATACCTCATAGCAAATAACACATTGTGGCTGGTCAACAGCATTTTCTTGTATTGAAGCAAAACCGTATTTGATATAATCATCATTACATTTACGTTTTTTCAAGACACTCATGGTGAAGTAAAAAGAAAACAAGAAGTTAACAGTATACATCAGATGTGTCAACAACTGCAAGCAACCAACTGAAATAAAGGAAAACTACTGTCGTCTGTCGGGACCTCAGATGACTGCCTGTGAGGAGAGGGGCGAGGAACGGGGAAGCCCAGCCGCAGCGCAGGTAGTCAGTGCAATGTCTGTCTGCGACCTGGTGGCCAAGCAGGGCTCTTCCTGGGAGAGACGGGCTTTTCACGGATTAGGGCGGAAACAGCCCACAGGCACCCTAAGAATTTGCTGCCTGTTCTGCAGTGCTGTTCTGAGCAGTGCAGCCTGGGGTTTTATGCGAAAATCGTTTTCATGCCCCTATCTTTCATTACTTATAAACGAAACGTTATAAGTTTTGAGGGAACATCAATGAATTGGCTATCAAATTTCACAGTAATTAAGTAAGGTCATGGATACACCTCACACACCGCTGGAAACTGTGCACAGTGCCAAGCAGTTATCTCTGTACTCGTACCAAAAGAAGCCATTGTCGCAGAAAAGAACGTACACTAATTTCAAATGAAATTATGCCGTATTTCAAAACGGCAAAAGAAAAATAACTGTTTTGTCGGATAAGTAATCCGAATGAAAGAGCTGTAGTACTGACCGCTCGAAAAAAAAAATGGCCTCACTAATGGACTTCATTGTCTACCTAACTGGGTTATGTTTCATTGTTAGCATTCACGACAATGTTTCCAGAACAGCGTGAAGTACTCTGCTCAGAACGAACACTTGTACTAGTTTCGCATTCACGTCGTGCACATTTTTCGGGTGGCAAAGGGCATAACCCTGGCGTCCAAATTACGAACCTGCCAGTTCATTTGAAGCGTATACAATCTATTAAAGTCATTGTAATCGCATCACATGGGGATCCGCAGGTTGACAGGGTAATAAAA
This sequence comes from Schistocerca serialis cubense, assembly GCF_023864345.2. Classification (NCBI taxonomy): domain Eukaryota; kingdom Metazoa; phylum Arthropoda; class Insecta; order Orthoptera; family Acrididae; genus Schistocerca; species Schistocerca serialis. The sequence continues at coordinate 44,448,385 of NC_064646.1, read as the reverse complement.
CGGCATTTTTACAGTTACACAGTATAAGTGATTATTACTCTGTTGAACATAGTGTACTACGGCTAAAAGTTATAACATGATTACGTTCAGTTCATTTGTACAAATGTACGGAATAGTTAATACCTGATTTTTCTGTTTTCCAGTTGTCAGAAGTAAGTTGTTTACAAATCTGATATATTAGAATTAACGCATATCGCCTTCGTAATTTTGAGAGTTTCTGTGTGTGACATTCTAAACGTCATCTTCAAAAGCTGTATGTTCTAGGATAGGTTATTGAGATAGGATTGTGGGAAGTGGGACGCCAAACGATTGCATTTAGCACCATAATTTATCATTAATACCTGCACATTCATTTTTATTAAAATATCGATATTAAATAGAAATATCAGGTTTATACCGCTAACTCCACCCGCACCCCCCTTGCAACATCATCACGATCCCCCAGGGGGGCGCGCCCCCCAGTTTGGGAACCCATGGGTTAGAGGGTCTCGGGGAAAACACAAGAAGGGCTTCAGTCACAAAGGGTGCAGGCCAAGCACAGGAAGAACATAGATACAGCAACCATTGGTGTAACAGTTATAAATTGTCGTAGCTGTGTTGGGAAAGTACCAGAGCTCCAAGTGCTAATAGAAAGCATTGAAAGCTGGCTAAAGCCGAATATATGCTCAGCCGAAATTTTTGCGAAGAACCTAACGGTGTTCAGAAAGGGTAGGCTAAACATGGTTGGCAGTGGCGTGTTTGTTGCTCTTAGAAGTAGTCTAACTTGTCGCAGAATTGAAGTAGATACTTTGTATGAGTTAGTATGTGCAGAGGTCATTGTTGGTAACCGGAATAAAATAATAATCCTTTTACCAACCTCCCAATTCAGATGATACAGTTGCTGAAAGGTTCAAAGAAAACTTGAGTTTGATTTCAAACACTTATCCTATTCATACGATAATAGTTGGTGGTGACTTTAATTAACCTTCGATATGTTGGCGAAAATACATCTTTAATTCTGGAGGCACACATAAAATATCATCCAAAATTGTGCGAAACGCATTCTCTGAAAATTATTTCGAGCAGTTAGTTCATGAGCCCACGCGAATAGTAAACAGTTGTGAAAACACACTTGACCTCTTATCAACAAATAATACTGAGTTAATAACGAGCATCAAAACCGATACAGGGTTTAGTGGACACAGGGTTGTTGTAGCGAGATTGAACATTGCAATCCCCAAATCCTCGAAAAATAAGTGAAAAATATACTTACTTAAAAAAGCAGACAAAAATTCACTTGAAGCCTTCCTAAAAGACAACCTCCACTCATTGCAAATTAACAATATATGTGTAGACGAAATGTAGCCTGAATTCAAAGAAATAGTATCAGCATTAATTGAGAGATTTATACCAAAGAAATTAACAAACGACAGAGCTGATACTCCTTGGTACACAAAACAGGTTTGAACACTGTTGCAGAAACAACGAAACAAACATGCCAAATTTAGACAGACCCTGAAACTGTTATGATCACTATACAGGGTGATTCAAAAAGAATACCACAACTTTAGGAATTTAAAACTCTGCAACGACAAAAGGCAGAGCTAAGCACTATCTGTCGGCGAATTAAGGGAGCTATAAAGTTTCATTTAGTTGTACATTTGTTCGCTTGAGGTGCTGTTGACTAGGCGTCAGCGTCAGTTGATGCTAAGATGGCGACCGCTCAACAGAAAGCTTTTTGTGTTATTGAGTACAGCAGAAGTGAATCGACGACAATTGTTCAGCGTGCATTTCGAACGAAGTATGGTGTTAAACCTCCTGATAGGTGGTGTATTAAACGTTGGTATAAACAGTTTACAGAGAATGGGTGTTTGTGCAAAGGGAAAAGTTCTGGACGGCCGAGAACGAGTGATGAAAATGTAGCACGCATCCAGCAAGCATTTGTTCGCAGCCCAGGAAAATCGACTCACAGAGCTAGCAGAGAGCTGCAAATTCCACAATCAACTGTATGGAGAGTCCTACGAAAAAGGTTAGTTATGAAACCTTATCGTCTGAAATTGGTTCAAGCACTGTCTGCAGCTGATAAGATTAAAAGAATCAATTTCTGTGATTTTATCCTTGCTCAAATGGAAACAGATGAATCTTTCGTTTCAAAGATTCTGTTTAGTGATGAAGCAACTTTCCACACTAACGGGAAAGTCAACCGTCACAATGTCTGTATATGGGGCACTGAGAATCCGCGGGAAACAACTCAGTATGAACGTGACTCGCCGAAGGTGAACGTTTTCTGTGCCATTTCAGCCAATAAAGTTTTTGGTCCCTTTTTCTTCGAAGGAGCTACTGTAACTGGACTACAGCATCTGGAGATGTTAAAGAATTGGCTGTTCCCTCAGCTCGAACAAGAAGCACAACAGTTCATATTTCAGCAGGATGGAGCGCCACCACATTGGCACTTATCTGTCCGTAACTACCTGAACGTCAACTACCCGAGGCGATGGATCAGCCGCCAGGCAGCCCGTGACAGAGCGCTTCATCACTGGCCTCCAAGAAGCCCTGATCTTACCCCCTGCGATTTTTTCTTATGGGGGTATGTTAAGGATATGGTGTTTCAGCCACCTCTCCCAGCCACCATTGATGATTTGAAACGAGAAATAACAGCAGCTATCCAAACTGTTATGCCTGATATGCTACAGAGAGTGTGGAACGAGTTGGAGTATCGGGTTGATATTGCTCGAGTGTCTGGAGGGGGCCATATTGAACATCTCTGAACTTGTTTTCGAGTGAAAAAAAACCTTTTTAAATACTCTTTGTAATGATGTATAACAGAAGGTTATATTATGTTTCTTTCATTAACTACACATTTTTAAAGTTGTGGTATTCTTTTTGAGTCACCCTGTATTAAAAAAATTGATTACTGAAATTATCATGCGTTCAATATTTCCAGTGTATGAGTTACTACTCTTTTTATCTTATTTACTTCTCATTTAGATACCTTTATATCTGTCTCGAAATAATTAAACTTCATTACTATATCAATATTAAAGTTATCTTTCAACTTCGTTAGACCTTCGTTATTCATTTACTGGTTCATTAACAAAACAGTTCTTTAAACACCATTCTAACATAACTAGGTCTGCAAGTAATTATTATTAACACAAAATTTAATTTTTCATTTCGGGACACTCGGATTGCACAACATTTGGAAAGGACCCTGCCTAGGTTAGTTGTGAGGATAATTAAATGAGGGGAAAGTTCTTGTAAAATTTAGGTTATTATTGAACAGTTCACTCTATGGTCCATACGCATACAGTACTAAAAGTTTCAACCTGCTTGTATCGATGCGGCGGTTGGCATGCGGCGAGATGGCGAGGCACAGAGCACACATACAACCACAGCTATGGCTCTTGACGTATCGGCACTTTAATTCTTCTTAGCGTCGCAATACTTTTCCATTTAGTGCCTATGGAATATTGCCATGCTGTATGGGCGTTGGAACAGCATACCCGAGGCTCAGTGAAACTACGTCTTCCAGGAGAGCCTCCTCGCTCCAGAACGTGTTGCTCAGACCAATGCCAAACTCCAACTACTGCTGAGCCTGTTGTGCCGTGCAGTGCCCGCGTGCATTTTCCCGCGCTCGCCTGCCGTCCACCTTTTACCGCTCCCTGACAGGCCGGGTATTCACCCGAGGTTTTGCATTCTACATATCCTAACACATTGCCTACGTATGGACCAAACGCACAGTTACAATTTTAAACATCTTACAACAGTTTCAACGTTTCTTACATTTCAATTCTGTTACAATATTGCTTGACATTTGACATAAACATTAATATTCACATTGAAACTCGTTTACAGTTTTCTTAACACAATGACATGAAACAAAAAAGAAATGAAATCAGAACATCAATTACACTAGTTTATCGAAAAATCAGATGGAAAAAAAAATTTACTTATATGTACAATAGTACAGCGTCTTTGTTGTTGTCCATCCTCTTTCAGAATACTGCTGCGTGGTGTGGGATCCGTACCAGATAGGACTGACGGAGTACATTGAAAAAGTTCAGAGAAGGGCTGCACGTTCTGTATTATCATGAAATATGAGAGAGTGTGTCACAGAAACAATACACGATTTGGGCTGGACATCTTTAAAAGAAAGGCATTTTCCATTGCGATGGAATCTTCTCACGAAATTCCATTCACCAACTTTCTTCTTCGAATGCGAAAATATTTTATCGACATCGACCTACATAGGGAGAAACGATCACTATGATAAAATAAGGGAAATCATAGCTCGTACGGAAAGATATAGGTGTTCGTTCTTTCTGCACGCTATATGAGATTGGAATAATAGAGAATTGTGAAGGTGGTTTGATGAACCCTCTGCCAGGCGCTTAAATGTGATTTGCAGATTATCCATGTAGATGTAGAATAGGAATCTTTCTCGAAGCTATTAAATTCCAGTGTTTACGAGTTTCCTGTGACCTAATCATGTGGGGTCCACCACTTGTGGTCTCGTGGTAGCGTTCTCACTTCCCGAGCACAGGGTCCTGGGTTCGATTCCCGGCGGGGTCAGGGATTTTCACCCGCCCCGAGATGACAGGGTGTTGTTGTGTCGTCTTCACATCATCATCATTCATCCATATTACGGTTGGAGGAAGGCAACAGCAAACCACCTTCATTAGGACCTCGCCTAGTGCGGTGGTGCGGGTCGCCCGCATCGTTCCCCTACGCTCTGTCAAGAAGCATGGGACTTAATTCATAATCATGTGGGGGTTTCAGAACCCAACGCCATTTGTTCTGTCTTCCTATGTTTTCTCTCATTGTTACCTATTAGAATGGTGTTGTGCAACTTACATTTGAGCCTTATTCCAGTATGGACCACAGTAACTTGCTGTGGGCAGTGTCACGAATGAACTGCAGTTTCCTATTATCTTACCAACAAACTGAGGCACATCACATTCTTCAGCTGTGACTGATCATCCCCATGTATACTCTATTATCTTCCCACTGTCTTTATGAAGCATCACATTCAAAGGAACTCTTTAAGAGAAACCAAAAGGTCTTAGCTGCCCTGGTTCATTTTCATGCAGCTTATAAATAATTCAGGAAAGTATCCCTACTTGTAGCTAAACTTAATCCCCTATACTGAGCAAGTTTACGCAGCTGTGAGATGCTCGCCTTGTTTTTGAGAGGAATCTGGGTGGAGGTGTAGCTGTCATGTGAGTGTGAGGTGTGCTTGCTTGTGTTCATGTGTGTGTGTTTTTCTGCTCCTTTATGATGAAGGCTTTGGCCAAATGATCAGTGTGTAAAAGTCTTTTCATTGTGCTCGTCTGCAGCTTGATGTGTCACTTTTACAGAGAGTAAATGTTGTTGATATTCCAACCCAGGTTTCCGCTGTTGAAACAGTGAACTTTCCCTTTCAAGATGTGAACCTCTTGCAGTCTCTCATCCAGCCACCCAATGCCCAATGGTTACCTTCCCTTTATTACTTACCAACACTGTGGCTTCATCTCCTTTTCTTGCTGCTTTCACAAGAACAGCACAGAAGAAGGAGCAGTGATTCACAGTTTTGATCCAGACTCCAGTGTGATCCATCCTCTCTGCAGACATAGGGTTCACCACTGTCTTGATGAACTGCAGTCATTACCTGACATAAGGCATTTGCCAACTGTCTGGCTTGTCTTGGTACAACCTGTGCCACTGTGATCCCAACCCACAAGTCCATTATAACCCCAAGTCCGTATATAAATCCCCAGGTTTATAGCAGAACCTCTCCCTTCAGTCAATCTGCCTCCTTTTCCGACTAACCCTGTACACCCAGCTTCTAGGCGGTTCCCAAAATCTGTAAACTTGACTTCCCTCGATATCTCATTGTACCCGCTTAGTGTGTTCAGACAGAAAGAATTTGTTGCGGTGCCGGGATAATGTAGGAAGCCCAACAGTATACCCGTATGTCCATATACCTTTGTTGTTAGCTTTGCAAAAGGACATTGTCTGGAATTGCACCGTCAATTTTGATCTCTTTTTGTGTGCCTGTTGACTGCTAAACATCTCAGAAATTGAAGAAGTGACATTCACTCCAAATGTTGCGTGTTTTGTGTATGAGTGGAAATGTGCACTATTCTATGTGCACGAGTGCTATGAAAGATATGCTTTCGTGCTTAAGATTCCTGTACTGAGCTATTTCACAAACAATGGCGCATTGAATCTTGTAAGTCATATGATGTCTGCTATGTGAGACACCCTCCTTATGACTTTGCACTATTGACAGATAATATTATAAGACATTGCATTTTATTTAAAAGTAGGTAAGTACAAGTGGCATGAGAGGATAAGTCAAACAAAGGAAACTCCAGGATGGAATGTAACAATGTTACGAAAAGGATAGTTGCTACTCACCATACAATAATGATGCTGAGTTACAGATAGGCACAACAAAAAAAGACTGTCAGAAAGTGTGCTGTCAGCCAATAAGGCCTTGTCGGAAACACACACACACACACGCACACGCAAACGCAAACGCAACTCACACGCACACATGACCACAGCGTCTGGTTGCTGAGGCCAGGATAAGTGTAATTTGAAGATAGGATTGCTCACAAGAGTGCCATATCAGAAATGCGAGTACAGTCCTTCACGATGACTTTCTTGGACAAATGCTTCATGGATTGGGAGCTCTCAGATTTTCTTGGTTCAGTTGATTAACAGTGCAGTTCCGGGAATACAGCTGACTTTTGTATTCTATTTTGTGGACAATATGATAAGACATAGCCGTCATCTACAAGTGCAACGAGATTTGACGTACGTAGTTGGTCTCCTGCTATCGACGACTTTCTCTGTTGTCTTCATTGAATGTAATCTCTGTACAAGTCTGGAATGGCAATAAATCTGTGAAGCATTTATCTGACTGTAACAGATAATTCATCATGCAAACATAAAATGAGACAATTCATAATTAAGTTTTTACCGACTTTAGTTTCTAATTTCTTGCAAACTTTATGAATTTTTGCTCCTGAATAGTATTATTTTTGATTAACTTTTCCAACATACTGTGCAAGAAACTTAATGATATTAGAAATAAAAAAAGTTTCCGGCATATGGGTAATACAGAATTAAGTTGTCTTATTTTCAGCAATGAATGATGATACTGAATTACATGAACAGTACATAATCCCTGCCAGTGCTGTGTGTTCCTCAGTAGCACAAGAACCTTAACCATTATTAATATGTAATAATTTAGGAGTAAAGTAGACAACTCACTGAATAATAGAAACATCGAGTCATTGACAGGCACAACAAATCGATTGGAAAATGTAGTTATCTTTTTGAGGAAAGTTTTCATTCTTTTTTGTGGGCCTGTTGTCAACATATTGCTTGATCTGTTCAGTGGGTTGTCCTCTTTGCTCCTAAATTATTGACATTCTGCCAGAACTGTTGTTGTTGTATTAACACAGTATTTGTTTTGCAAAATTATTGTTTAGTGATAGTTATTTGAGATTTCTCATTAACACGAACACGTTTTGCAGTGAGGCAAGCAGCTCAGCGAGCAGTGAAAAGGGTTCGAATGTCATCGTCAGATGAGTCTGATTCGGATGTGGATAAGGACAGCGCAGGTGGTGGTAATAGCTCTGGTTCTGAATTCAAACTTTCCGGATCGGACTCCGATGGCAGTGAAAGTGTATCTGACAGCAACCAGAGCTCGGATTTCAATCCATTTTATTCAGATAGTGATTCTGATGCAGGTTTGTTACCTTCTCATATATATTGTATTCACTTGTCTGAAAAATAAGAACTTGTTGTAGTATTCTAAGATAATGTGAAAGAATTAATTAATTTTTGAAGCACATCGTAAATTGCCGAGTTTTGTAATTTACTCTTGAGTTGGGTGTTGTAGATAATTCTTGACTCTCTGTCAAATGTTTGCCCATTTTGAACAAGGAAGTAACTTTTAAACATCACAACTCATTCCGAGAGTATGGTATTCAAACACCGCACGTGGCATCCAAAAGTTTTTAATTTCTTATTTTTATTTATTTATTTTTATTAGATTGTATCAGTGACACAATACATAGGAACTTACCATAGCATATACAGAACTTATTAAAAGAAAACAAAACATAGAGTAAAACATTTAACTATGAAGAAAACGACATATTGTCTTGGAGATAAAGTGATCATTGACATTTTTTTTACACAATCACATAAACATTTTGTAATGCTATTACCAGTTTGAACCAGCCAGTGGTCATCTTGAAACACTGAATGGATAAAAAGAGGAGACGTAGAATCATATTTTAATCCATAAAATGTGTACATAATGCCAAAACAAAGAATAAAATTACAACTAAAGGCACACAGTGCAACTGGTTTTTGTCACATTGTCAGTAACACGAAGGCAACAGTAGTTACAAGATGAATGATTTTGTAGGCAAGTGAAATTTTCCGTTTGTCTATTTCGCGGAAGGAACATCTATTTTGGCAGATTTTATAGTTGCATTCAGTGAAGTAGAGTAGTACGATCTGTTACACAGTTTGTAAAACTTAAAAATAAAAAAAAGGTTATTTTATTTCAGCAAGGTGATGTAGAAAATAAAAAAATCGTTGCATTTATGTTTGTTAATAAAAATTAGTGTGAGGTGTGCACTGACGTCTAGGTGGCACTGCATGTGCCTCAGTGGGTTGGTGTTAGAGCACAGCTCCTCGCAGCACTACAGGCCGGAGTGGACAGCACATGGCAGTTGGATACTGCAGATGACTACCAGGCTCTGTTGGGGTGTCAGGAATATGGTGCAACAGACATCAGTGAGTGGTAAGCAAAGCAGATGTTAAAATGTACAGCTTTATGTCATGACAAAAGCAGCATCACCTAGATGTGAATGTACGTACTCCTCACACTGCATTTTTAAATTTTTAAGTTTAAAAAATTGTTTAAAGAATCATCTTACATTACACCTGTGAATGTAACTCTAAAATCTGCCAAATTAGAAGTTCTTTCCGCAGAACAGATAAAGAGATTATTTCACTACACTTACAAAACCTCTATCTCTTAACTATTGTTGCCTTCAGAATTATCAACAGTACAGTGGAAACTGCTTGTAGTACGTGCCTTTAGATATGATTTTATTCATTTTTTTAATCATTTTGTAGATAGGCCTAATTATTTGGCAGATTTGATAGATTATACAATGATTCTTCTGTTTACTCCTCTTACCTACAGAGTGCCTGCAGATGACCACTGGCTGGTCAAAACATAATGGCCAGTGAAATGTTCGTGTGATGGTGTCAAAAAATATAAAAATAAAAATGTGTTTACTGTGATATTCCCGCATGAAAATAACCCTGAAAAAGTAATAAAAATGATAATAAACATACGGTGTAAGAGAGATGCTTTGTTGTACAAATCTTAATAAATGTTAAGAAAAAGCGAATGTTTCAGTAGTGTGTCACTGAACTTAAATGCATGCACACTTGTGGAAGATGCTCCTGTTGGTATCAGAATTCAGTTCACTCTTTTGTTAGGTATGTGGTCAATGTTTTGATTGTCCGTCTGCAAGACGTATTTCTCATAATTCAAATTGTGTCTGTTTGTTGGAACAGTCTTAATGAAAAGAAGAAGTGGGCAGAAACTGGTGGAAAATGGATCTTCCACTAAGTCTGTAGCTCAGATTCCTCAATTAGAAGAGAATTGTTTATGAAAGACTGGTGTTTAAGTTGCAGTTTTTCTTAGGCATACAGTTTAAACTCGGGCTAAATGTTCAGCTGCTCCATAGCATTTTACTATGTTAAATGCGAAAGTAAAAAATTAAAATGCTAACAAGAAGGTTTGCCTACATGTTATGGATAGCTTAGGATAAATAACACTTACATTTAGCAGTATACCGTGTGTTAAAGATATGTAGTGTCTATTTGAAATAGATATTTTACTTCACTAGATCCCTGGGATCGGCGCAAAAAGAAAGGTAAGAAGCATAAGGCTCCAAAGAAGCGGCAGTCGACACAGGACAAAATCAACTCTCTCTTCTCACGCAAGACGCACAAAGGGAAACGTAACGGTGACGCCAGTGGAGGTGGTGGTCGTCCTCCTCCACCTCCAAGGGATGCCATTGAGAGAGCTTGCAGCATGAAAGAAGACCTCTTGCGACAGATAGAGGAACTTGGTGATAAGTTGCCACCTAACACCCTAGACCAGCTTATTGATGAGTTGGGTGGCCCAGAGAATGTTGCAGAGGTAAACAGATCATATAATGATTATTATTATTATTATTATTATTATTATCAAGACTGTTTTGTAGTTAGGGCAACCACAACATAGATTATACATTGTTACTGTAAATAAATTTCCAAACATTCTCCAAAATAATCTAAAAAAATAAACTTAAAATTTTTTTAGAAAATGATTGAAAATTCTGCAAGGCTGCATTAGCTGTGTAATGTTCCTTTATTAAGCAACACGTCCGGTTTCATGTGTTTATAGGTGCATGTTCAGGTAATACTCTGTATTGAATAAGAGAAGTGTTTTTATAAAATGCTGTTATAATCGTGTGATAGAAGAACAGATTTTTACTTTCAGTTTTTCACTGCAAGCTAGAAAGACTGTCCCAACATTCCAAGTTGTAAACTAATTAATTGCATAATCTCTTAAAAGATTGATAATAAAATGACTTAACTTGGAATTAATACATTGTAAAGTAAATTTCAAAAGTGCCGGATTTCATGCGTCAATAAAATATCTAGCGAACAAGAGCAAATCACTACAAAGTAAAATATCAAGGGCAGTACAGTGTTAATGGATACAGTGTAATGAAAGATGTCCTTAACCAAAGCTGTGTTATAATAGACTCGAGGTCTAAAATGTTGGCTTCATTTAATAAGAAGTCCTCAAATGCAGTCCACATTAAAAGAGCACTGCAGTTGCACTTAAAAGACCACCGCCCGGTGGATAAAACCATAACTCATGTAGACCACCTACAGACAAACATGAACAACAGATTTATTTTTGTAATGACTGTAGCCGAGCATAAATAGGGAGAAAATGTGGCAACAGGCAAAAACTTGTTAACTGGGAGGAGTTGATAAGAAAAGTCATGATGGAAACACACCTGTAAAAATGTGCTGCAATAATGGGGACAAAACTACGAAAATTTGACATGGTCGTCTGGTGATAGGTTCTTGCATCAGGCTATTGATAGTTCATCTTGTATGGTATCATGCAAAAGTCACATAGTACAAGAGGTAACTTACAGATACCAATAGAAACGGAATGTGGGCCAAGCCGGTGTGGTGTGAAGGCAAACTAGACATGCACAAGACACTGCAGGGTAAGGAGAAAATGAATTTACGTGGTAAACAACTGAAAATTGGGAATCTTATTATAGGATTTAATGGTAAATATAAATCATGTTGTAATAGAAAGTGGTGGATCAAAAGCACTGTGACGGTTAAGTAAGTGAATAAGGAGTATAAATAACATGAATAAAGTATATTTCCTTAACATAAAAAATTTATTTAATAATATGTACAATAAAATCATTTACTGTCACTATACTAAGCAGGTGTTAAACCGACACCACACACCTGGTGTGCGTAACATGAAGGTAGTCAAACAATGGAAATCCAGGATGGAATGTAACAATACGAGAGAAGGAAAGTTGCTACTCACCATATAACGGAGATACTTAGCTTTCGGCCATTAAGGCTTTGTCAGCAGTAGACGCACATACACACACATGCGCACACAGACACACACACACACACACACACACACACACACACACACACACACACACACACGCGCGCGCAAGCACAACTTGCACACAGGTCTGCAGTCTCAGAGAGCTGAAACTACACAGTGTAGTTTCAGCTCTCTGCGACTGCAAACGTGTGTGCAAGTTGCGTGTGTGTGTGTGTGTGTGTGTGTGTGTGTGTGTGTGTGTGTGTGTGTGTGTGTGTGCGTGCGTGTGCGTGCTTGCGTGTGTGTGTGTGTGTGTGTGTGTGTGTGTGTGTGTGTGTCTACTGCTGACAGAGGCCTTAATGGCCGAAAGCTATGATTATGTGAATCTTTTTATTGTGCGTATCGCGACTCAGCATCTCCACTGAAGGTAGTCAGTTAGGCAAGTTCCGGCAATAGAAATTAACCAAAATTCTATGGTGTTCCATTTCAGTTAGCTTCTTCAAGTTGTGGGTGCACAGTTGCTTCAAAGCTCACATAATCTACACTTTGACCACATAATTGAAAGTGTGTGCTTAATTTTCCGTAAATAAGCTTTTTAAATTATTCTCCGTACTAGAAATTAAGTGTCCTGTTTCACACAAATACGAAGTAATGGCTGTCTTGTAGTTGGTAAAACTTAAATGCTCTTTCAAGCATACATCAAAACCACAGCAAGTTTATCGAATATACTTAGGTAGATAATCATGGCAGGTAATTGAGTAGGCAACTATCCCCTTGTACTACTTAAAATTAGAATGTTCTTTATATCTGTATTTGGCCCTCTTAATTTTTACTAATAAAAATTGCCATAACAATGTTTTCCTCCTTAAGTTGCTTTCCCATTCACTGTGATAATTTAACAAATTATGGAATTTTATGATAGCTTAGTTCCTTATTGCTCTACTTCGCAGATAAAAGAGTTGTGGACACACCAGTCTTTCCTTGTGAAGCAACAGGATGGATAGATTTTTTTAGAATTTCCGTATTAATGTTATTAACATAGTGAGTACTGTAACTATTTGATCAGGCAACATATTGGATGACTCTGCATTCCCATTCAAAGGCTTCCTGCAAAAGCGGTACACTGTGGAGTCGGTACAAGAATGACCTAAATGCAGTGTTTTTATATTTTTGCAGATGGTTAGACGTCTTGTGTATAACTGTGTTGGTAGTGAATGGTTTGCAGAAATTGTCATAAAGAAACTTCGAAGTTAAGTCATGTAAATATTAGCAAAACACGATGCCAAGCCAGGAGTCAATCCACACCAAGTCCCTGATTTTGGAGATAATTTCGATCTTCAGATTTAAAATAATTATATTTTAAGACTAGGTCTAGCACTTGTAACGTCATCTATTTGATCAAGAGGATTTTCCAGTATAAGTCTGTAAAATACTGGCTATGGTTTCCTGAACCTGGTTGATTGGAATGTTAGAGTACATCTTTTTCATATCAAGAGAAATACATACCTGATGGAATAGATACCTGTGACAGCTCAGAAATGAAATGCTCCCTATTGTGGATGTTATATTGCACAGGACGTTTTTAGTACTTATTTAAATATGTTGTCATATTTTTTTCAGATTGGTACCTAATTCCATTTTTTACATTCACAATCAGACACACTGGAAAATTATCTTTGAGGATGTTTGTAACTGCTCTGAGCTCTAGTGTGGAAGGATTCTTTGGTATTAGTGTTCTCTTGAGCAAAGAATTGGGTAAAAAACTTTGTTTTAGAATTTTGTTTTCAAACTTGCTAAAAATTTAGAAATGGGAACAAATTTGCGTTTACAATTTTATTGTCAATAAAAAAAATACAAATACGCACTTCAGTGACATACTGTTCTTTCTTAACAAAAAGTGCCTGAGGAACAGGACATCCCATACTACATAAAGCTTATCTTCAATAAATATGTATCTCTACTAAGCCCTCTGCATGCAGAATCATATTCTTCTGTGTACATAGCAAGATTCACATCTCATATGCTAAAAAGGACAGAATTGATAGTTAAATGTATCTGGTCCATTTACAACTTTCTGGATAGTGAGTAGTCGAGTGTTCGATGGCATCTAAGAACTTGTAGATGAACGTATTGTTCAGCTGAGGGATAAAATTCTGTACATCCGTTATAAAAAATATTCAGAAATTGCAATCTATTGTCTGCTGTAGAACTCCACCTCTTGGTACTGAATGTGATTTTAAATTTTCTCCACACGTAAGTACCATGGCCGAAATCAACTTTAACGATAAAGAAATACAACTTCTTAACAAAAGATTAGATCACAATACTAACCAGCTTACAGTCACAACGCCAAATAGACTCTTTAATCGTACATTTGGTGCTCACTTTAGATGGGGTTCTGCAGCCCAAAGAAATGATGTAGGTACCGCTTTCAGTAGAGTTACACAGGGCACTAATACTCGTCAAAATTCCAAAAATCAAAGTAATCCGAAGATACCAAAAGAGAATGTTATTTTGAATAATACTACAGAAACTTTTTAATATAACAAGTTAATCTTAGTCCTAGCAGATAAAACGAAAACCACAGTCATTATTAAGGAAAAACAGTATGTTACTAAAGCGCATGATTTTCTTTATTGTGAATAAAACTGCAAAATGTAAATTTGACCCTATTAACAAATTTTGAGCAACTTTGAAGAAAAAATTTAAAAACAACAGAAGTTTTTTTCCCAATTCATTTCAAAAGAGAACACTAATACCAAAGAATCCTTCCACACCAAAGCTAAGAACAGTCATAAAGGTACTCAGAGACAATTTTTCAGTGTGTCCGATCGTGAATGCAAAAAATGGAGTTGGCTACCAATTTGAAAAAAAACTGTAACATATTTCAATAAATACTACAAACATTCTATCCAATATTGCATCCACAATCGGTAGCATTTAATTTCTAATCTGTCGCAGATGTCTATTCCCCAAGGTATGAATGTGGTTTCTTCTGATATCACATTCCTATCAACCAGGTTAGGGAAATCGTATCTAATAATTTATGGGTTTGTGGTGGACACTTTGATGAAATAGATGAGGTGCTACAAGTGCTTGACCTAGTCTTAAAACATAATTATTTCAAATTTGACGATCAAAATCAGGTACACACCATGGGCTGGCCCCTGCTATCCTGTGTTACTAATATTTAAGTCACTAACTTGAAATATTCATATGTATAACAGTCCCCTTCGTATAAAAGAAAGATTATAGCATGGTATTGTAATGCAGTTACTGTCTTTATGTTGTATAATGGTTCAAATACAGAATGCAACACCGTTGTTAACCCACTGAATTCTTGTGAGGAAAACATCCAATGAACCGTTGAACATAATGGGTGGGGAGGTGTTATGCTCCCATACCTCCATTTACTCATCATTATCCTAAAGTATTCCAAATTTCTTTATGACATTTTCTGCAAACTGACACAGCTATACACCAGACTTCTAGCCAATCTGTCCTTTTCATAGTACTGTCAAGAACTAAGTAATCATAGACATTAATATTTTGGTAAGTTATTAGAGCAGATGGGAAAGCAGCTTATGGGGAAAAGTATTGTTCCGGCTATTTTTTTTCCCATAAAAACAGAGAAGCTGGATACAAAAAACATAAAACTCATTTGAATTTTAACTAGTACAAAAAGGGGGAGGTGTCTACTCATTGATCTGCAACGATTGTCCACATAACTGGACAAACTGGGTCTGGTTTTAATGTATGCTTTTAAAAGGTAATGTAAGTTTTACGAACTCTAAGTTTGCCATTACATTACATGTGTGTGAAAAAGGACACTCCATTTCCAGTATGAAGAATAATTTAAAATCTTATTTAAAGAAAATATTAGAAACAATTCAGATGGTTTAGAAAAGGTGCAGACTATGTGATCTTTGAAATGATTGCCCGCTCACACCATAAACAACCAATCTGAGATGAACCATCATTGCAATTTGGTTAATTTCAGTTGCATGAACTTCCCCAATTGACTACTTTCATATCTTGCTTACTGGATGTATGTTGTTCTTTGGACAGTTTTGTGATTATATTCCAAAAATAATATAATTTTTATCAATGAAAAACATCCTGTAATGAATAACATTGCATATAGATATATAAAGACAGCTTTCAGAGCTCAAAATAATGAGTTACAAAATTTTGATGATAACCAATACTAAATTCCTGAGTATACTCATACTTTTACTAAAATATCATGAAACTTGAAGTCATATTTTAGTTTCTGTGGAGCTATGAAATCTAACCATGATTTCACGATGGTTTCATGTGAACATAAATCTCGGAGGAGCTGGCTGGAGCATTGTGGATGAATTCATGTTGTACCACAGGTGAGCACTTGTCGCTCAACTGATGAACTGTTGTCACTTTCAGTCTGTAACGAAGTAACATCACATTTTTCTTCATGTCTGGAGCCACTAAATTCAGTGTTAAACTCAGGCTCTGTAAAGCCATCCTTTTTTGAAAGCATTGCCTAAAAACAGTACTGGAGAGAGTCTGAAGGTGCTCATTTTGTTTTCGAGTATCCAAAGCTGCACACAGTAACCAAACACAACATCCACATTACAGATGTATAATAGCAGATGCTCTCTAGCGGCTGAAAATTTAACTATGTGTGTTGGGGTTTTATTTTTCAGAAGATGTGTTCTTAAGTTGCTCGAGTATATTTGGGATTTTAAGTTTCTGTTAAAATAATAAAAATGAGATAACTTGAGGTTTTATGTTAAAGGAGTAAAATCTGCTTATTCTAGAGCCATTAAATATTTTTTGTAAATATTTTTAGGTAATTATATAAATATATTTTTATATTTAAGAAATAATTTTATTCATGCTATTTATACTTCATTTATTAACCACCACAATGCTTTTCATTCACCACTTCCAATTATAACATGATTTATATTTATCATTAA
Organism: Schistocerca serialis cubense; assembly: GCF_023864345.2. Taxonomy (NCBI): domain Eukaryota; kingdom Metazoa; phylum Arthropoda; class Insecta; order Orthoptera; family Acrididae; genus Schistocerca; species Schistocerca serialis. The sequence goes on along the minus strand of NC_064646.1, from coordinate 44,431,774 downwards.
ATCCTATGATACAATTCCCAATTTTCAGTTGTTTACCAAGTAAACTCATATTTGTTTTTTTCCTTACCCTGTCCCATCTTGCACATGCCTAGTTTTCCTTCATGCCACACCTGCTTTGCCCACATTCTGTTTGTAATTAGCACCTGTATTAGTACCTTTTGTGCTGTGCGACTGTTGCAACAGCCCACTGTAATAATACCATACAAGATTGACTCTCAATAGCCTGGTGCAAGAATCTGTTACCAGATGACCACTTCAAACTTTCGTAGTTCCGTTGTGTTGCGTAATAAAGGAACCTGTGTGCAGCTAATGCAATCTTGAGGAATTTTCATTCATTTTAAAAAAAAGAGCAGTTTGAAGTGTTTTTATAATTAATTTGGAAAATTATTGGTAATTTCCATATAGTAACAACAAATAATTTAGTTTATTTAGTATTGTGTTGTTATAACTGAGAATATTACAGTGAAAAATGATAGATTTTAGTCATATGGGAATTGAAAATTTCAGTACAGAAAATGTAAAATTTCAGGATAGATCTATTACTCACTTAGCTTATAAACATGACCCTTACAATATAATATTTCATTGTACTGGAATATGTGAGAACATAGAAACTGTATACATATGGAGGATTGTTGTTGTTGTGGTCTTCAGTCCTGAGACTGGTTTGATGCAGCTCTCCATGCTACTCTATCCTGTGCAAGCTTCTTCATCTCCCAGTACCTACTGCAACCTACATCCTTCTGAATCTGCTTAGTGTATTCATCTCTTGGTCTCCCTCTATGATTTTTACCCTCCACGCTGCCCTCCAATGCTAAATTTGTGATCCCTTGATGCCTCAAAACATGTCCTACCAACCGATCCCTTCTTCTAGTCAAGTTGTGCCACAAACTTCTCTTCTCCCTAATCCTATTCAATACCTCCTCATTAGTTATGTGATCTACCCACCTTATCTTCAGCATTCTTCTGTAGCACCACATTTCGAAAGCTTCTATTCTCTTCTTGTCCATACTAGTTATCGTCCATGTTTCACTTCCATACATGGCTACACTCCATACAAATACTTTCAGAAACGACTTCCTGACACTTAAATCTATACTCGATGTTAACAAATTTCTCTTCTTAAGAAACGCTTTCCTTGCCATTGCCAGTCTACATTTTATATCCTCTCTACTTCGACCATCATCAGTTATTTTACTCCCTAAATAGCAAAACTCCTTTACTACTTTAAGTGTCTCATTTCCTAATCTAATTCCCTCAGCATCACCCGATTTGATTTGACTACATTCCATTATCCTCGTTTTGCTTTTGTTGATGTTCATCTTATATCCTCCTTTCAAGACACTGTCCATTCCGTTCAACTGCTCTTCCAAGTCCTTTGCTGTCTCTGACAGAATTACAATGTCTTCGGCGACCCTCAAAGTTTTTACTTCTTCTCCATGAATTTTAATACCTACTCCGAATTTTTCTTTTGTTTCCTTTACTGCTTGCTCAATATACAGATTGAATAACATCGGGGAGAGGCTACAACCCTGTCTCACTCCTTTCCCAACCACTGCTTCCCTTTCATGCCCCTCGACTCTTATAACTGCCATCTGGTTTCTGTACAAATTGTAAATAGCCTTTCGCTCCCTGTATTTTACCCCTGCCACCTTTAGAATTTGAAAGAGAGTATTCCAGTCAACATTGTCAACAGCTTTCTCTAAGTCTACAAATGCTAGAAACGTAGGTTTGCCTTTTCTTAATCTTTCTTCCAAGATATGTCGTAAGGTTAGTATTGCCTCACGTGTTCCAACATTTCTACGGAATCCAAACTGATCTTCCCCGAGGTCCGCTTCTACCAGTTTTTCCATTCGTCTGTAAAGAATTCGCGTTAGTATTTTGCAGCTGTGACTTATTAAACTGATAGTTCGGTAATTTTCACATCTGTCAACACCTGCTTTATTTGGGATTGGAATTATTATATTCTTCTTGAAGTCTGAGGGTATTTCACCTGTCTCATACATCTTGCTCACCAGATGGTAGAGTTTTGTCAGGACTGGCTCTCCCAAGGCCATCAGTAGTTCTAATGGAATGTTGTCTATTCCCGGGGCCTTGTTTCGACTCAGGTCTCTCAGTGCTCTGTCAAACTCTTCACGCAGTATCGTATCTCCCATTTCATCTTCATCTACATCCTCTTCCATTTCCATAATATTGTCCTCAAGTACATCGCCCTTGTATAAACCCTCTATATACTCCTTCCACCTTTCTGACTTCCCTTCTTTGCTTAGAACTGGGTTCCCATCTGAGCTCTTGATATTCATACAAGTGGTTCTCTTCTCTCCAAAGGTCTCTGTAATTTTCCTGTAGGCAGTATCTATCTTACCCCTAGTGAGACAAGCCTCTACATCCTTACATTTGTCCTGTAGCCATCCCTGCTTAGCCATTTTGCACTTCCTGTCGATCTCATTTTTGAGACGTTTGTATTCCTTTTTGCCTGCTTCATTTACTGCATTTTTATATTTTCTCCTTTCATCAATTAAATTCAATATTTCTTCTGTTACCCAAGGATTTCTATTAGCCCTCGTCTTTTTACCTACTTGATCGTCTGCTGCTTTCACTACTTCATCCCTCAGAGCTACCCATTCTTCTTCTACTGTATTTCTTTCCCCCATTCCTGTCAATTGTTCCCTTATGCTCTCCCTGAAACTCTCTACAACCTCTGGTTCTTTCAGTTTATCCAGGTCCCATCTCCTTAAATTCCCACCTTTTTGCAGTTTCTTCAGTTTCAATCTGCAGTTCATAACCAATAGATTGTGGTCAGAATCCGTATCTGCCCCTGGAAATGTCTTACAATTTAAAACCTGTTTCCTAAATCTCTGTCTTACCATTATATAATCTATCTGATACCTTTTAGTATCTCCAGGATTCTTCCAGGTATACAACCGTCTTTTATGATTCTTGAACCAAGTGTTAGCTATGATTAAGTTATGCTCTGTGCAAAATTCTACAAGGCGGCTTCCTCTTTCGTTTCTTCCCCCCAATCCATATTCACCTACTATGTTTCCTTCTCTCCCTTTTCCTACTGACGAATTCCAATCACCCATGACTATTAAATTTTCGTCTCCCTTCATTGCCTGAATAATTTCCTTTATCTCGTCATACATTTCATCAATTTCTTCATCATCTGCAGAGCTAGTTGGCATATAAACTTGTACTACTGTAGTAGGCATGGGCTTTGTGTCTATCTTGGCCACAATAATGCGTTCACTATGCTGTTTGTAGTAGCTAACCCGCACTCCTATTTTTTTATTCGTTATTAAACCTACTCCTGCATTACCCCTATTTGATTTTGTATTTATAACCCTGTAATCACCTGACCAAAAGTCTTGTTCCTCCTGCCACCGAACTTCACTAATTCCCACTATATCTAACTTTAACCTATCCATTTCCCTTTTTAAATTTTCTAACCTACCTGCCCGATTAAGGGATCTGACATTCCACGCTCCGATCCGTAGAACGCCAGTTTTCTTTCTCCTGATAACGACATCCTCTTGAGTAGTCCCCGCCCGGAGATCCGAATGGGGGACTATTTTACCTCCTGAATATTTTACCCAAGAGGACGCCATCATCATTTAATCATACAGTAAAGCTGCATGTCCTCGGGAAAAATTACGGCTGTAGTTTCCCCTTGCTTTCAGCCGTTCGCAGTACCAGCACAGCAAGGCCGTTTTGGTTAATGTTACAAGGCCAGATCAGTCAATCATCCAGACTGTTGCCCCTGCAACTACTGAAAAGGCTGCTGCCCCTCTTCAGGAACCACATGTTTGTCTGGCCTCTCAACAGATACCCCTCCGTTGTGGTTGCACCTACGGTACGGCCATCTGTATCGCTGAGGCACGCAAGCCTCCCCACCAACGGCAAGGTCCATGGTTCATGGGGGGATATGGAGGATACATGGGAGAAACAGGAATGGAGGATACATGGGAGAAACAGGGAATGTCATTGTGATAAGAAAAATTAATTAACACTATCAATATACGGGATAAATCACCTAAAACGTGCACCCAAAAATTGCGGAAATGGAAAGTGCAATTTATGTGCAGTTTTAACAGAATGGATTGATAGTCAGGGGCTTGTATTGTTAGCCAATAAACAGAGTCTAATAACAGAAAGTGTAGTTTTTCTGCAAACAAACACTTTTTTAAGTGGAACAATGGCTCTTGACATTAACAAACTAAAGTGGGGTCAGTGGTATTTGTCGCAAGATGTTAGTGCGAGTCCTTTACGAGGTATTGTATGCTCACACTCTGACACTTATACAGTGCTTGTGGAAGCACATACTAAAGAACAACACATGTGCATACACTATGTATTTGGATTCTGGCCAGTGGTGAGACTATTGCCCGATTGTGTTCAGAATGACCAATGGTAGTGTCAGTACACACATCCAATCTTCTACGGAACATCCGCAGCACAGGTGCTAGCATTGCAGTGGAGATGTCCAAACAGGCTACACTAATACATTGTTGCACAGCATTGGATGTAGTTGGTACGTCTTTGTAAACAGCGTATTTCACCTTCCCCACAGAAAAAATCTACAGGTGTGAAATCTGTGTAGGAGGTGGGCCAAGAGACAGGTCCACTGCGTCGTTTGGAAACAGTTTGTGAAGACACGCTGTAGAACTTTGCGCACTATGGGCCGGACAGCCAACTTGACCTGGCTGTGATTGGTAAATGAGTCTTCATCGCTAAACAAGATAGATGATATATCTGGAGTATCCTATCTTAATGCCCACGTACAGAAGTTAACACGATTTTCATAATAGTTTCCATACAGTTCTTGATGAGAGAAATTTGATAGGCACAGAACCTCTGTCGATGGAGAATGCCACTTCCTTGTGCAGTTGTGTGGAAGCTGACGTGCAGATCAACTGCAATGACAGCAAGAACTTCTATTTCCTCTTTCGCGTGACTGCTTGAAGAGATTGTTGAATAACTGTTAAGAAGGTTGATGTCTAGTGAAATATCTTGCCACTTACACTGTACAAGAATGAATGACCGTCCTATATTCTCCATACACCGTGAGCATGTCGGCTGTTTCGGCACTGCTGAATCCCGTCATCCACTCACAACCTACTGCTTGTACTGTCACACACTGACTGACTAGCAAGTGGCACTGTACTCGTACACTGTAAGCAAACATAAGAAGATTGCTCAAAGCAACTGCACAGATTGAATGGCACAAACAAGTGTCGGTGTGGTAACTTTTCACAGTGCATTATCTCATAAATGAATCATGCTAGACACCTGCAACAAAAGCCACTGACATTCTAATGTACCCTACTTTTCATTTGTTAACGTCAGTAGGCATTGTTTCATTTAAAGTAGTGTATGTTTGCTCAAAAAGTACTCCTTGTAAGTATTATTAGAATTTGTTAATTGGCTAACAGTGCGATTCCCTGCTACAAATCTGCTCTGTGAAAACCACACATCAATAGCACTTTCCATTTCCGCAATATTTTTCGTGCAAGTTTTAGGTGATTCACCCTGTGTACCGTATGGTGACAAGAATAGTTTACGACAGTGTCCGACCGAATATAGAAAAGCTCACTGAAATATAACGAGTTGTGGAATCTGTGTAGATTTGGTGAAAGGAGGATTTCATCACAAACAATAAAAGAAAGGGAAATGTCAGCTTGGTATGTGTCAGCAGTGTTGGACGTGATGCTGAGGTGATGTCAGTTGTGTCATCTTACCATGTGCTAGTTGTTGGTGACTGTGGTTTATTGCTTATTTTGCATATAATTGCCAGTCTGAAGAAGAGAATGGTAACACAAGTCTGGCATCAACCGACAAGATTTGAAGTAACAGAGAAACTTGAGGTACAATCAACAGGAAAGACTTCTTTATAAGATTAATCTGGTCAGTATTAGAAGTAGGCAGGGTACTTACTTACCTGGTCTAATAGACATTGTGGCAGCTACTCGAAGGAGGCATAAGAAAACCTAATTGGAAGCACAGTTTCATGATCTTAGTTAAAGATATAAGTGTAGAATCCCAGTAGATGGGCATATGGTTGAAAGAAATGATGTTCTTGTCCATCTTTGATATTTCTTAGAAACAGCTAGAGACTTTGCGGAAAAATCTAAAGGTTGGTGCACTCTAGGCTGACAGACACGGAAAACACAAATTGACCAAAGAAGCATTCAAAATTAATTCTGTGTTGTATTGAGATCACATGAAGTCCTTTGAAGGAAGACAGATCCATTACAATGTCCATGATTCACAAAAAAAAATGTACTTGCCAGATAGCTCATCAGTTAAGGAAATGCATGCTATGTTTACAGGGTAAGGATCCCAATAGTCCAGCATCATATGAAAGCTGTAGGAAAATATTCTGTAGCAAATATTTAACTTCAGTTTTGGATATCCTCAGAGGGATATGTACAGTATATACTACTTTCATCAGCTGAGGTGAGTTAATTGATTTCATGTTCCATGGGTTGTTTTGATGATAGATTGTAATTATATGGAACCAGTCATCATTCACATTGCAAATTAATTTGTATGTATAAGCCCTACCCACTACCTTTTACGCATCACTATAATAGAAATTCTTGTATGCCATAGGGAATAGGAGGAGTTGTCAAGGAGAAACTTTCTCAGTTTGTTTTTGATTTTACTTTGCTGTCTGTCAGACATTTTATATCATTGTTTTAAGCGATCAAAGATTTTTGTTGCAGCATTGTACACCCCTCTTTTTTCCAAAGACAACCTTAACATGGAGAAATGAAAGCACATTTCCTTCTGGCACTGTAGTTATGTACAGCATTGTTCCATTTGTACTGTAGTGGATTATTTGCTCCAAAATTCATGAGGGAATAAATATATTGTCAAGCAGTAGTCAGAATGCCAAACGCCTTAAACAGACGTCTACAAGATGATCATAGGTGAATGCTACATATTATTCTTACAGCACGTTTTTGTGCAATGAAGGTTTTCTTTCTTAAAGATGACTTACCCCTGAACGTTATTACATTATTCCATACAGCATTATTTTATTATTTCCTCACCATGTGTTACATTTATCATTATTGTAGCACCCTTTGCTGTGCAGAACTGAATACATTGCATGTTTTTAAAATTGAGGAGGAGACCGTTCACAGAAAATCAGTCACTGACACTTCCCAGAATTTATGCTTGGATTGATTAGAGTCATTTGCAAAAAGAATTAATTCGGCTTGTTGTATGTTAGATGGAAGACTGTGTACATGTATGAGGAACAATAGTGGACCTGAGTTTGAGCCATAGGGAACCAGATGCATTATTTCCCCCAGTCAGAATTATGTCCCCAGACTGCATTGGTTGAATTAGTAAGAACAACTTTTTGCATTCTTTTGGTTAGATATGACATTATCTGTTGGTTGGCTATACTATCAATCCCATAAAACTACAATCTGTCTAGGAGAATACTATGATTCACACAGTCATATGCCTTAGACAGGTCACAGAAAATACCAAGTAGCATTATTTTATTATTTAATTCTTGTAAAATCTGCTGTGTGAACATTTAAATGGGATTCTCAGTTGAGCAACCCTTCTGAAACCTAAGCAGTGGTTTGCTGAGAGTATTATTTTTGCTTAGGTGAGACACTATTTGAGAATACATCACCTTCTCGAAAATTTTGGAAAATGATGTCGACAGTGAAATAGGTCGATAGTTGTTGACATCTCTTACCACCTTTCTTAAAGAGGGATTTAAAAAGGGCATATTTCAATTTCTCTGGAAAAGTGCCTGGAGTTAGTGAAGCATTACGTATTTCACGTAAGACCAGGCTTATTATATGGGCACAAATCTTTAGTACTGTTTTGGGAACACCATCAAAACCAGATGAGCTTCTATTTTTCATAGAATGTATAGTTTCCTTAATTTCAGGAGGTGAAGTTGATAATACATCCATCCATATGTTTAGATGTCAAAAATAGAATCACTTCACAAAAATTGTGCAGAGTGTAAAGAAATTGAAGCTAAATTGTGTGCATTCAATACAAATTGCATCTTGAAAAAGCCAAACAATTTTATACCCATAAACAACTTGTGAGGCCCACTTCCAAGAAAAATATTGATAGAAATGTAATAACAATGGATTTCCAAAAGAATTGATCCATACCTAATGACATGTATTCCTGCAGACAGTTTTCACTGTTCTCCTTCAATATACATGTTTTGTCAAGTGGACACTCAATATTCTATACATACCCAGAGATAGTTTCACATAAAGCAGCAGATGAAGTGTGTTCTATGTTACATAATTTTATATTTTGCGAACTTATTGAAGAGAGAGAATGTTTGAATCAGCTAAATATGTGCTGTTGTAAAGTGCAAATTTGCTTTTGATGTGGATCGTAACAATGTATACAAGACCGGAGGAAGGGCAGCATCGGTCGTAAATTTGTAATCTGTTCATTACATATCTATTTCGGCTACTGTGTAGCTGTCTCTGCAGTTATAGTTAGGTCATTATGATTCTTCGTAAATAAAATTGCACATTGTCATTATAAATAACAAACAGTTAAACTGTTTGTTATTTGTAATGGCAGTGTGGTACTGTGTGCAATTTTATTTATGATGACTTTTCATAACTTGAATATGATTGCACTGAAGGTGTCTACACAATAGCTTAAATCAATGTGCAAAAAAATTTAGAATCGATGCTGCCCTTCCTTCTTTCCCGGATCTCAGTAATACGATTGTGGAGCATGCTGTTCCTGACAAAAACACTGTGTGATTCAGGGGTACTCAGAGAATGCATAATTACTCTTGAATTAATGGAAGGGTAGTGTTCCTCCAAAAATTGCTGCACACTCAATTACAAAAGCTTTTTCCATGTATAAAATATTATTCATTTGCTTAACTCTTACTTGATTGATTGCAGTTTTTTATACTCATAACTGTTTCTAAACCTTTTCTCTGTCATTAGTTCTTGCTTATCTGTTTTGTTATCTGAGTTTTCTACTTTATAGTCAACATCATCATGTAACGTATCTAATTTACCAAGTGCTCCTGCATACCTTCCAATTGAGGTAAATCCTATTGTTCATGAAATCGTCCAGTGTTCCTCCTCTCACTGTAATGTCCATCTCTATAATGTTCATCCATATGTGTACAGTCTTTTGACCCACCGCGTCCCTTCAACTTCACTGTCCATATTTACCCGAGCTGTCTTTGTTAGGCGCATCCTTAATGTGTTTCCGAAACTCTCGAGTGCTGATATTCTGACTTGCCACACACACACACACACACACACACACACACACACACACACACACACACCATTTCTTAATTTGCCCAGCTTTGTTTTCTGCCTCTAGGACCTCGAGAACTTCACCTCTAACGCATGTAGTGGCGATGGGTAACTCTTTGTAAGGGTGCATATGCTAGGATTGGTTTGAAGTATCAGTTGTACATTATTGCTGTAGGGGTTCCCTCCACTGTGTCAGCAGAAGCACGAGTTCTTGCGAATCGAATCCTATATAGAATCTCTTTTATGGTTAGATTGACTCGAGAAATTACACTTCCAAGGTATGTGAAGTTTTCACATTTTCCAGGGGGTAATTACAAAGGTTAGCTGGTCGCCTAACTTGTTCACTGCCATTACAATGATTTTGACTTCAAGTATTTTGATGTTGTATTTCTGGAATTCATCCATCTATTTCTCCAACTTCAACTGCAATGCCAGCTTTGTTTCTCCCCAGATCACACCCAATTACCAAAAACCAAGGCATTAAGCTGTGATTGGGATTTCTTTATATTTTTCATTATGTCATCTGTGACATCTACTCTAGCATTTCGAGGTATTATTTAAAGATTTCAGAACGTTTCAACAATACTTCATTTATGATTTTTTTAATTATTTGAGGTTTAGTCTGGTGGGTGTGATACTTTTGTATGGCTTGTAGAGTTTGCATCACACTGTTTTATGTTTACGTATAAAACTGTTATTAACCAGAAAGTTCGGACACTGCAGTGCTTTTTCAAGCTGGTGCTGTATCCTATTTGGGTCTTGACTTATCCAGACAGTTATAGAAGCACCTACAGTTTAAAACGGTCTCTGAACCAGCCAGCTGCACATTTTTTAAATATGAAAATCAGGGCAGGAACAAGGTATGAGAGGGTTGTTGGAACCTATATTAAAATTTATAAACTGTAATTAACAGACTAATTGGCAATATTGAGTCAGCACTCAGATATGAGCAATCTTGTGTTCCAAAGCTTTATCATGTATTGCAAAAGTGGAGTATTAATTATGATGTATTGTGCATGTACATTTGTTACTACTTGTTGCTGATGGTTTCATGATGCCATCACATGATCACATTTGGATTCCATACGCATGTTAAGTAACAACTTTCCAACAGTATGGTTTCTTTTTCTGCAGTTCGACTGTAAATTGCTTAAAATGGTGGCTCAGAAGCTGTTGTTAATATAAGCACCACATTTTCTGAAGCTCTTGGCTTTCTAATCCTCAATCAATTGGAGAGTCTAAAATTATCATGTTCAAGTGTTAGCTGTGTTGTAGACATGGTAGTCACAGAGGGTGTTATTAGAACTTTACAAAGGCCTCAGCTGTTAAAATAATTGCTGCTTGACATGAAACACATTGTGCGTGTCCCATTTATCTGCAACTGGATGACAAAGCTAATGTTTCCTGCTCCTCTATCATCTACTCGGCGATGCTTCCAGTAAATGTGCTCTTGTAGCTACTGTCGGGGTGCATTTATTATTAAGGTTGTAGTGCACAGTTGCAGTTCCACCATGCCTTTTGTAGCACTGTCGATTGCATTGTGTATAAATCTGATTGTGAATTTAATGTGTTTGTGTTTTATTTACAGATGACTGGTCGGAAGGGTCGTGTTGTACAGACTGAAGATGGTATTCAGTACGAATCACGGTCAGAAGTTGATGTTCCTCTAGAAACTCTGAACTTGACAGGTTTGTTGTTCTTAATTTATATCAGCTGCTTTGATAGAACTTGATAAAATCCCATACTCCTTTTTATTTCATAATCAAGAAACCACATATATTTTGGATTTTCCATTTTTTTTTATTGTTGCTTCTACAAATATTTTTCTTATTTCTGAGAATCAATTTTCAATGGGAGCAGTGTAATAACACCAATTCAGAGTCTCTCAGTTGAATTAAACAGCCATCTACCGTGAATTTTGTAATCAATTGTAACTGTAATAAAAATTTGTCAATTTATACTGAAAATTTTAGAAAGAAAGGAACTTAACACGCTTCTGATTATGCGATTTACAAGACAACAATTCAGTGAACATATTAATATTTTTTTTATTTTTAGATAGTCACTATATTCCAGCACTGTTACCCACACATGAGAAAACCAAATCATACAAGAAAACAGTTTGAGTTCCGTAATTTTGTCTAACATTATGATCAGAGTCCTCTGCCAAGTCTTAAGAGTATTTTTAGTGTTATGCAAAACGTGCAGTTTTGCAGTAATTTTTACAGTGTATATGTAGACATGTGACCAGGAAAAAATCTTTTATGTTGTTAATGATTATCTCCTTCTGTCATATTGCATTAATTTTACACAATAAAATGGTTAATATGGTCTTGGGGCTGGACAACAGGTACAGTGCAAATTTTTAAGTCATACATAAATCTTCAGCCTCTGGTCTGGTTTAGATAAATCAGTAATATGTTTGAACTTGTGGTGATACTGACCTGTTCAAAGTTTAGGAATCTCTAAAATACATTATTCCAATTAAATTGCACATAGCCCTATTCCGAATTCCGTGCCACTTTCCTTGACATTGACCTCATCCCCACTGAAGGTCAACTACATACTTCTGTTCATATTAAATCCCCTAACAAAGAACAGTACTTACATTTTGACAGTTACCACGCTTTCCATGTCAGACAGTGCCTTCCATACAGCCTTGGGAATTGAGACCAACATATTTGTTCAGATGCAGACTCTTTACAGCAATACACCACCATTTTCACCTTAGCCTTCACTATATGCAACTACCCACCCAGTCTAGTTCAAAAGCAGATTTCCCGCAACATCACATACAATCATGGCATTGCTGATCCCTCCAAGAAACAACTTAGTACAATTCTTGTCACCCAATACTGTTGTGGTCTTGAATATGTTAAAGAGCTACTTAAACAAGGCTATGACTTCCTAAAATCATGCCCCAGAATGGGGTCCATTCTGCCTGACATTTTGCCCACTGCAAGAGTTAATATCATACGGTTACTCACCCTTGAACACCGTATTTTGCATCATAACTTAAAATTACGAATGCTGATTTTCCTCTTGTTGTATTGTTTCTTGTCGTATGTGTTGCTTCGTGATAATAATTGACAATTAATGTCAGAGCATGAATCCCAACAAATACCTCCAATAGAAATTACTAAATAGAGGCAGATACTTAATCTAGTACATCTTAAATAAATAAAAATATATATCTAAAAACAAAGATGAAGATATTTCAAATATGTCTGCTTGTGTCTGTATGTGTGGATGGATATGTGCGTGTGTGCGAGTGTATACCTGTCCTTTTTTCCCCCTAAGGTAAGTCTTTCCGCTCCCGGGATTGGAATGACTCCTTACCCTCTCCTCTAAAACCCACTTCCTTTCGTCTTCCCCTCTCCTTCCCTCTTTCCTGATGAGGCAACAGTTTGTTGCGAAAGCTTGAATTTTTTGTGTGTATGTTTGTGTTTGTTTGTGTGTCTGTCGACCTGCCAGCACTTTCATTTGGTAAGTCACATCATCTTTGTTTTTAGATATATATTTCCTACGTGGAATGTTTCCCTCTATTATAACCATATCATTAAATAAATAAAAGATATTTATGACGATTTCCCAAACTAAAACTTTGAAATTTCTCTACCCTCTCATCTAGAACAGCTTTTGCCCACTGCAAGAGTTAATATCATACGGTTACTCACCCTTGAACACCGTATTTTGCATCATAACTTAAAATTACGAATGCTGATTTTCCTCTTGTTGTATTGTTTCTTGTCGTATGTGTTGCTTCGTGATAATAATTGACAATTAATGTCAGAGCATGAATCCCAACAAATACCTCCAATAGAAATTACTAAATAGAGGCAGATACTTAATCTAGTACATCTTAAATAAATAAAAGATATTTATGACGATTTCCCAAACTAAAACTTTGAAATTTCTCTACCCTCTCATCTAGAACAGCTTTTCATCCCCCCCCCGGTCCCAAATCTCTGCAGTATTCTGGTCCAACCTTGTGCTTTTTCCTTACCCTTTTCCCTGCCCTCTGGCTCTTACTCTTGTGGTCGTGCCAATTGTAAGACTTGCCCCCACGCACCCTCCTACCATCACCAGTACCACCCCGTAGGTGGCAAATCATATATTATCAAAAGGAGAGCCACCTGTGAAACTGCACATTTCATGTACCAGCTGTTACATAAACACTTTCTGGCCTTCTACATTGGTATGGCTACCACCAAGTTAACAGGTATGATGAGTGGGCATACTCAGAGGATGTATACTGGCAACTCACAACATTCTGTTGCAGAGTACGATCTACAATATAGTGGTTGTGACCATAGTGCTCATTTCACCACACATGCCCATCTGAATTGCTCCTCGTGAACCATGTACTCCTCAGGTGGGAACTGGCAGTACAACATGTTTGGTTCTTGTCAGCCACCTGGCTGAAATTCCTGTGGTCTCAGCATTTCTTTTCAGAAATTATAATTTTTTTTATTCTCTTTTAGTTTTCTATACATTTTATTTTTCCAACCTGTCTATTTTTTCCTAGCCTCCCTCATGTGTCTACCATTTACAATGCACTTAGCTTTCTACTCCTATAAACACTTGCATGATGTTTTCAGTAATCTCTATCTCACTTAGTACCCTGCCTTCAACCTCTAAACTCTTGGTTTTTCATCATATCCGTGCAGCCCCCAACATTCAGTCTCTCCTTCTCACCCCAACTAGTAAGTCTCCGCTGATGACTTTTCAGTAGTTCTCCCCATTTCTTAAACCTCACCAGTCCATTTCTTTCATACCTCTTCCTTTCCCTTTGACCTTTCTGCTGGAAGAAGGAGACACTGGCTCTAAAATCTTGCACATTTCCATATCATTTATATGTGTTTTCTCTTGCTGCCACTTTGTTCATAGATTGTTTTATCTGTCCATTGAAGTTACACTAATTCCAACATTGTCTGACAGGAAACAAATGGGGTGGGATTTGGGGGGGGGGGGGTGTAGTACATTGTGTTCTACTGTTCTTCCTTAAAAGAGAGGGGGAGAGAGAAGAAAACACAATAGAAGCCCAATATAATGCGGCTGTTGGGGTCCACGCTTTACTCCCATGTTATAGTGTACCAGCCTCATATCGAGAGTAGTCAGCCATGTAATGACAAACTACGCATGGAAAGTTAACACATCATGCAATATTATACATACTGTAGTATACAATATTTAAATTTAAAGAACATTAGAAGTAAAACATTTCAGAAACTTACCAAATGGAGTACTGTAATTAGATGAACTTTGCTCAAACGTTGACCAAACAATAACACAAGTTTCAGTACGGTGTATAAAGTAAACTGTCAAATACAGTATGATCATTTACAACACTGCCTGCAAACTACTTATAGTATGTCATTATTCTACTACTTTAAAGAGATCAGTTAGCTTTCTTTGCCAAATAATTTCACACAGTTTCTTTAGTGCCTATTGTTTTATGCTCATCAGTTGCAAGAACTCAGTTTCGTTTGGTTGACTTTGTCACCCCATCCATGTAATCACTTTACACTTTATTTATATTATTCAATATTTCATGTGTACTGGGAACATCATCTATACTTTCGTTTTCAGCTTCGTCATCTTAATTCTCGACAGCTTAACTACTCTTGTTTTGAACGGCATCAGTAATGTCCTTGTCATCTACGATCTACAAAATTAGTTCTTCATTGGCGATGACTCCCCAACACTTCGAGTCTTAGAGATCAATATTGCACTGTAGAAAATCTCTTGCAGACCAGATATCCATACTGTTAAAATCTATGTCTCTACAGCATTCATCTGTTGCACTTTCTTCAATGTAACGACATTTACATTTACAGATTTCAAGTACATTTCCATTTCCTCATCTGAACTTGCTACTGTTGAAGTGAGCAGTTCATGGTGATAATGAGCCTTAAATGTTCATATGCTGCCCTAATCATGAAGCTCAATGAATGCTGTTCTGTTTTTTTTGGCAAAAACAGAGTTTTTATTTTTCCATCTTCTGATTGCAACACATCAGCATGTAAATGAGCTGGACAGTGATCAAAGTTTAGTAGAGCTTCTTCTCTCAGCTTATAAGTGACCATAGTTGCTTTCTCACTTACAGAACAAACTGTTCTTGAAACCAATTGGTGAAAATGTCACCTGTCATCCAAACATTCTTTGAATGCCTGTAAGTCAATTTTAATGTTAGCTTGTTCACATACATGAAATCATCGTGAACTTTTACGTTTGCCTGTACAAAAAGCTTTCAACTTATGGCTCCCGCGGGAAACTGTGAACCAGATTCCTTGTCGCAGGACCTTGCTTCTTCTTCAGTGGTCGTTTGATGAATTCCATGGTGACATTTCCATCTTGAAAACCATATGTCGGAAGCTATAAAATCTTTGTTGCCATGTAAATCAAAGTGAAAATTTTTAGCTAGGGCCCAAAAGTGGCACGCCTTCATTTCCCATTATTAAAAACCTCAAATGAAGTCATTTGTCAAGTTCACTGTGTCTTCCTTGTTTAGTCCTTTTTCTGTCCGTTCCCACATCACTTTCAACTGTGTTTAAAATTTCTGAGATTTTTCTCTTCTTTCACCCATCCCCTGATTGTTCCTTCTGGTACACCACATTCATGGGGCAACTTGCTCGAGATTCGCCACTCTTCACATAATCGGTAATTTTTAGTTTATCACTCACAGAGTACGCTTTCTGTTTCTGTGACATCTTAACAAACACACAGAAATCTACACTGTGAATGAATAATTTATGATCCACATGATGTTGGATTGTCAAGCACTGTTGCATAGTCACTTTGTTGACTGTGTCACAATGTTAACTGCAAGATACGTCTTCAAAGCTTCTGTCCCACAACATTCCTGATATGTCGATAAAACAACCCAAAGGTTGGGTTTAATTTCATCCATCTATTTTGGTTATTGTTTAAAGACCTTATAGGTTGTTGTTGTTGTGGTCTTCAGTCCTGAGACTGGTTTGATGCAGCTCTCCATGCTACTCTATCCTGTGCAAGCCTCTTCATCTCACAGTACCTACTGCAACCTACATCCTTCTGAATCTCCTTAGTGTATTCATCTCTTGGTCTCCCTCTACGATTTTTACCCTCCACGCTGCCCTCCAATACTAAATTGGTGATCCCTTGATGCCTCAGAACATGTCCTACCAACCGATCCCTTCTTCTGGTCAAGTTGTGCCACAAACTACTCTTCTCCCCAATCCTATTCAATACTTCCTCATTAGTTATGTGATCTACCCATCTAATCTTCAGCATTCTTCTGTAGCACCACATTTCGAAAGCTTCTATTCTCTTCTTGTCCAAAATATTTATCGTCCATGTTTCACTTCCATACATGGCTACACTCCATACAAATACTTTCAGAAATGACTTCCTGACACTTAAATCAATACTGGATGTTAACAAATTTCTCTTCTTCAGAAACGCTTTCCTTGCCATTGCCAGTCTACATTTTATATCCTCTCTACTTCGATCATCATCAGTTATTTTGCTCCCCAAATAGCAAAACTCCTTTACTACTTTAAGTGTCTCATTTCCTAATCTAATTCCCTCAGCATCACCCGACTTGATTCGACTACATTCCATTATCCTCGTTTTGCTTTTGTTGATGTTCATCTTATATCCTCCTTTCAAGACACTGTCCATTCCATTCAACTGCTCTTCCAAGTCCTTTGCTGTCTCTGACAGAATTACAATGCCATCGGCGAACCTTAAAGTTTTTATTTCTTCTCCATGGATTTTAATACCTGCTCCGAATTTTTCTTTTGTTTCCTTTACTACTTGCTCAATATACAGATTGAATAACATTGGGGAGAGGCTACAACCCTGTCTTACTCCCTTGCCAACCACTGCTTCCCTTTCATGTCCCTCGACTCTTATAACTGCCATCTGGTTTCTGTACAAATTGTAAATAGCCTTTCGCTTCCTGTATTTTACCCCTGCCACCTTTAGAATTTGAAAGAGAGTATTCCAGTCAACATTGTCAAACGCTTTCAAACCTTATAGGTAGCAATTTTAAATTATACTCAGAAAGTCTAATGCAGACTGTAATAAGATCGGTGTTTTCTTTTTTTGGGAGGGGGGGGGGGGGGGGGGGGGCATGCGCTTGGGTGTGCCAAATATATTGAACATTAAGAAAATTATTTATAAATGATATTTTATTTTGGGGGACATGCTTTATACATGCTATATCTGAATCTGTGATATATCAGGTGCGGTGTATCGGGCTTCTATTGTATGTACATTGTAGGAACTGTGAATGTGGCACACTCATAGTCAAAAAGCAGCAAAAGTAAAGGGACAGAAATTTACGCTAGTCAATGAATCTAAAATACCTCTAGTCATCTCCCTTGCTAGCAGTGGTACAGGGTTTCCAGGACTGTGTAATCCACTGTTACATGTAATCATGTGTTGTATGTCAAGCTTATTTGAAAAACTGAAACATGTTGGTCATTTCTGCACAAATCTGTTCTCGTACGTGTCAAATCCCATTTTAACAAGTCTGTTTTTGACATCCTGTACAGTTCACGCAGAAAGACGCTTCATAGATGATTTTTTTTTTTTTTTTCTGTTTTCAGAGAAGCAAAGATTTATGGATGGTGAGAAGGATGTGGCCATAATATCAGAAGCAGCTTCCAGTGGTATCTCTCTTCAGAGTGACAGAAGAGCAAGGAATCAGAGGCGACGTGTCCATATAACACTGGAATTACCTTGGAGTGCTGATCGTGCTATACAACAATTTGGTTAGATTTGGTTCACTGGTGCATGTTCTTGTCATCAGATTAACTGCTAACGATCTTCAGTGGTGATGCATTGAAATTTATGTTGTTGTTCATTTTTTTTAGGTCGAACACACCGTAGTAATCAAGTTAATGCACCTGAATACATTTTCTTAATTTCCGATTTGGCTGGGGAAAGAAGATTTGCTTCAATAGTGGCCAAGAGGCTGGAGAGTTTGGTAAGTTATAAGTTATTGTTACTCCAGTCTTGCTTTTATTCTGGAGTTCAGCAAATATTAAATATATGTATAAAAAAGCTAGAAAGATCTATGTATTTTTACCAGTGTTGTTGCTTGTATCTCTATAAACATTGCGCATCCTTTTTTATGTTAATAAAAAGACTGAAAACTGGTTTATATTGTGTTCTTAAGAGTATTTCATTCATAGCTTTGTATTTAAAAGTTCATTCTTTGCAGGGAGCACTAACTCATGGTGACCGTCGAGCAACGGAGACGAGAGACTTATCTCAATTTAATATTGACAATAAGTACGGTCGATCAGCCCTAGAAGCCACTATGAAAACAATAATGGGCTATGAACCACCACTAGTACCTCCACCAAAGGACTATAAGGGAGATTTCTTTAAAGGTATTAATTTTTATGTCTGTCTGTGACATATACGACTGTATTGACCTGTGGTTTTGGATAACCCACTGTAAAATTTTCCTCTGCTGCATATATTCTTGTCTGTTGTTTCTTTATGCATTTTACTTCATGGGGAAACTGTCTGTTGTTTCAAAAACTTGACATTTAGTTGTAGATCGCGTATGTGTGTGTGTGCGTGCGTGTGTGCGTGTGTGTGTGTGATGTGGTCACCACTTTTGACTGCTAAATGTAGTATCATTATCTTGTATAAACCATAGTCCATTTTTCTTTTTCATTTATGTCAATGCTAGCTCATCATTTATTAACAATGAAAAGTGCATTGTATGTAACAGAGGTGGGAGGGGGGGCAGCAGAAAATAGACTTGTCGGAAAATGTAAGATGTAGAAAACTAAAATGGAGTGGAGAAAGGTGTAGTTATTGTGAAGAAATGCTGAGATGGAAGGAATTAACATACATTAATGTCAGGTGGGTGGTGAGAAGCAAGGGCATGTTGTAGTGTAGTGCTTGTTTCTACCTGCAGAGTTCTGAGGAACTGGTGTCTGGAGGAAGAAACCAGATGGTGCATGTGGTGAAATGGGCACCGATGTCATGACTGCCATATTGTACAGCATGCTCTGCAATAGGACATTGTGTGTTGCCTGTATACACCCTCTGCATATGCCCTTTCATCCTGACCAATAGCTGGTTGGTAGTCACGCCGATGTAAAAGGCTGAACAGTGTTTACATAACAGCTGGTATATGACATGTCGTTTCACAGGTGGCTCTCCCTTCGGTAGTTCATGCTTTGCCAGTTACAGGGCTGGAATATGGGGTGGTAGGAGGGTGCATAGGGCAAGTCTCTCTCTCTCTCTCTCTCTCTCTCTCTCTCTCTCTCTCTCTCTCTCTCCTTACCCTCTCCCTTAAAACCCACATCCTTTCGTCTTTCCCTCTCCTTCCCTCTTTCCTGATGAGGCAACAGTTTGTTGCGAAAGCTTGAATTTTGTGTGTATGTTTGTGTTTGTTTGTGTGTCTATCAACCTGCCAGCACTTTCGTTCGCTGGCAGGTCGAAAGACACACAAACAAACACAAACATAAACACAAAATTCAAGCTTTCGCAACAAACTGTTGCCTCATCAGGAAAGAGGGAAGGAGAGGGAAAGACGAAAGGATGTGGGTTTTAAGGAAGAGGGTAAGGAGTCGTTCCAATCCCGGGAGCGGAAAGACTTACCTTAGGGGGGGAAAAGGACGGGTATACGCTCGCACACACACACATATCCATCCACACATATACAGACACAAGCAGACATATTTAAAGACAAAGAGTTTGGGCAGAGATGTCAGTCGAGGCGGAAGTGCAGAGGCAAAGATGTTGTTGAATGACAGGTGAGGTATGAGTGGTCTCAACTTGAAATTAGCGGAGATTGAGGCCTGATGGGTAACGGGAAGAGAGGATATATTGAAGAGCAAGTTCCCATCTCCGGAGTTCAAATAGGTTGGTGTTGGTGGGAAGTATCCAGATAATCCGGACGGTGTAACTCTGTGCCAAGATGTGCTGGCCGTGCATCAAGGCATGTTTAGCCACAGGGTGATCCTCATTACCAACAAACACTGTCTGCCTGTGTCCATTCATGCGAATGGACAGTTTGTTGCTGGTCATTCCCACATAGAATGCATCACAGTGTAGGTAGGTCAGTTGGTAAATCACGTGGGTGCTTTCACACGTGGCTCTGCCTTTGATTGTGTACACCTTCCGGGTTACAGGACTGGAGTAGGTGGTGGTGGGAGGGTGCATGGGACAGGTTTTACACCGGGGGCGGTTACAAGGATATGAGCCAGAGGGTAGGGAAGGTAGTTTGGGGATTTCATAGGGATGAACTAACAGATTACGAAGGTTAGGTGGACTGCGGAAAGCCACTCTTGGTGGAGTGGGGAGGATTTCATGAAGGATGGATCTCATTTCAGGGCAGGATTTGAGGAAGTCGTATCCCTGCTGGAGAGCCACATTCAGAGTCTTGTCCAGTCCCGGAAAGTATCCTGTCACAAGTGGGGCACTTTTGTGGTTCTTCTGTGGGAGGTTCTGGATTTGAGGGGATGAGGAAGTGGCTCTGGTTATTTGCTTCTGTACCAGGTCGGGAGGGTAGTTACGGAATGCGAAAGCTGTTTTCAGGTTGTTGGTGTAATGGTTCAGGGATTCCGGACTGGAGCAGATTCGTTTGCCACGAAGACCTAGGCTGTAGGGAAGGGACCGTTTGATGTGGAATGGGTGGCAGCTGTCATAATGCAGGTACTGTTGCTTGTTGGTGGGTTTGATGTGGACGGTAGTGTGAAGCTGGCCATTGGACAGATGGAGGTCAACGTCAAGGAAAGTGGCGTGGGATTTGGAGTAGGACCAGGTGAATCTGATGGAACCAAAGGAGTTGAGGTTGGAGAGGAAATTCTGGAGTTCTTCTTCACTGTGAGTCCAGATCATGAAGATGTCATCAATAAATCTGTACCAAACTTTGGGTTGGCAGGCCTGGGTAACCAAGAAGGCTTCCTCTAGGCAACCCATGAATAGGTTGGCGTACGAGGGGGCCATCCTGATACCCATGGCTGTTCCCTTTAATTGTTGGTATGTCTGGCCTTCAAAAGTGAAGAAGTTGTGGGTCAGGATGAAGCTGGCTAAGGTAATGAGGAAAGAGGTTTCAGGTAGGGTGGCAGGTTATCGGCGTGAAAGGAAATGCTCCATCGTAGCGAGGCCCTGGACGTGCGGAATATTTGTGTATAAGGAAGTGGCATCGATGGTTACAAGGATGGTTTCCGGGGGTAACAGATTGGGTAAGGATTCCAGGCGTTCGAGAAAGTGGTTGGTGTCTTTGATGAAGGATGGGAGACTGCATGTAATGGGTTGAAGGTGTTGCTCTACGTAGCAGAGATACGTTCTGTGGGGGCTTGGTAACCAGCTACAATGGGGCAGCCGGGATGATTGGGTTTGTGAATTTTAGGAAGAAGGTAGAAGGTAGGGGTGCGGGGTGTCGGTGGGGTCAGGAGGTCGATGGAGTCAGGTGAAAGGTTTTGCAGGGGGCCTAAGGTTCTGAGGATTCCTTGAAGCTCCGCCTGGACATCGGGAATGGGATTACCTTTGCAAATTTTGTATGTGGTGTTGTATGAAAGCTGACGCAGCCCTCAGCCACATACTCCCGACTATCAAGTACCACGGTCGTCGAACCCTTGTCTGCCGGAAGAATGACAATGGATCAGTCAGCCTTCAGATCACGGATAGCCTGGGCTTCAGCAGTGGTGATGTTGGGTGTAGGATTAAGCTTTTTAAGAAGGATTGAGAGGCAAGGCTGGAAGTCAGAAATTCCTGGAAGGTTTGGAGAGGGTGATTTTGAGGAAGAGGAGGTGGGTCCCGCTGTGACGGAGGACGGAACTGTTCCAGGCAGAGTTCAATTTGGATAGTGTCCAGGGGAGTTGGATCATTGGGAGTAGGATTAGGATCATTTTTCTTCGTGGCAAAGTGATATTTCCAGCAGAGAGTACGAGGGTAAATCTTTGACGAGGGCTGTTTGGTTGAATCTGGGAGTGGGGCTGAAGGTGAGGCCTTTGGATAGGATAGAGGTTTCGGATTGGGAGAGAGGTTTGGAGGAAAGGTTAACTACTGAATTAGGGTGTTGTGGTTCCAGATTGTGTTGATTGGAATTTTGAGGTTTTGGAGGGAGTGGAGCTGTAAGTGGGAGATTGAGTAGATGGGAGAGACTGGGTTTGTGTGCAATGAGAGGAGGTTCCAGCAAACCTCAAATATATATATATAATAGAGGGAAACATTCCACGTGGGAAAAATTTATCAAAAAACAAAGATGATGTGACTTACCAAACGAAAGCGCTGGCAGGTCGAAAGACACACAAACAAACACAAACATACACACAAAATTCAAGCTTTCGCAACAAACTGTTGCCTCATCAGGAAAGAGGGAAGGAGAGGGGAAGACGAAAGGATGTGGGTTTTAAGGGAGAGGGTAAGGAGTCATTCCAATCCCGGGAGCGGAAAGATTTACCTTAGGGGGAAAAAGGACAGGTATACACTCGTGCGCACACACACACATATACAGACACAAGCAGACATATGTAAAGGCAAAGAGTTTGGGCAGAGATGTCAGTCAAGGCGGAAGTACAGAGCCAAAGAGGTTGTTGAATGATAGGTGAGGTATGAGCGACGACAACTTGAAATTAGCGGAGGTTGAGGCCTGGTGGGTCACGGGAAGGGAGGATATATTGAAGGGCCAAGTTCCCACCTCCGGAGCACTGTCTGGTGGAGTGTGCAGGGACTAGACTGCCAACAGGCACAGCATCAGGAGGTTGTGGGACACAGACTTGGGGAAAAAGGAACAAAATAGGAGAGGAGCAGTAAAAGACAGGATGATGCACAGGCAGAGAGCTGCAAATAAATGGGGTAGGAGATGAGAATGAGGAGGAGATGATAGGCCAGAGGGGGTAGAAACTGTTGGATGGAGGGTGTGGAGACAGTATGTTACGGTAGGTTGAGGCCGGGATAATTACGGGAGCGGAGATTGTGTTGTAAGGATAATTCTCATCTGCACAGTTCAGAAAATGGCTGTGGCCATTCATCCTGGTGGACAGCTGATTGGTAGTCGTACCAGTGTAAAAGCTGTGCAGTGATTGCTTTGACAGATGGCCTGGCTCCTGATGGGATAGGATAAAACTATGTCAGGACTGGAATAGGAAGTGCTGGGTGGGTGGACTGGTCAGCTTTTGGACCTGGGTCTTCCACAGGGATATGATCCTTACGGCAAGGGGATGGGATTGGGAGTAGCATAGAGATGGACTAGTATGTTGTGGAGATTGAGTGGGCAACAGAGCATGACTTTAGGAGGGATGGGAATTATCTTGGGTAGAATGTCCCTCATTTCAGGGCACGATGATAAGTAATCAAAGCCCTGCACACTCCACCAGCTAGCATTTGTCTCTCCCTCCACCTGTACACTACTATCCCTTCCCCTTCTCCGTCCCCTCCGGATTGCTGTTTGCATTCCACATGATGTTGCATCCTGGCCTGAGGTGCTGGAGTTGGTGTGTGTGTGTGTGTGTGTGTTTGTGTGTGTGTGTTTGTGTGTGTGTGTGTGTGTGGGGTAGGGGGGGGGGGGGCGCACGTGCTTGCACGCGTTTCTCTTTTACTGACGAAGGCTGTGGCTGAAAGCTTAATGTGAGTGTCTTATAATTGTGCCTGTTTGAAACTTGAAATATCTTCTTTACGGTAAGTAACAATCTGTCTTTCTCTACATTATTCATTTTCACAGTTGTAATGAATGGTTTCTCTGTTGCTGCAATATTACACTGACTGCATCTCACTTGATGTTTTATCAAAACATTCCATTCCCTGTTTCATAGCGTAAACAACTTCATGGTATGCTTCTTTCCACTAATTGCTTGAGAAATGTTCAAGTGGCTGTTGATGCAGTCATATATGTACTGTATTTGGATCAGAATAACAAGGGGACACGCAGTTGTGTACAATTTAGTTTTAAATGGGCAAGTCACTTTGCGTACAGAACGCTTGTGGCAGCAGTAGCTTTGCAGTTTCTTACGGAACCCCCACTAACTTGCAGCTTGGGATTTGTTTTGCAGGACAATAATAACCTTATTACTTTTCTGTGCTCTTTCACTGC
Organism: Schistocerca serialis cubense; assembly: GCF_023864345.2. Lineage (NCBI taxonomy): Eukaryota > Metazoa > Arthropoda > Insecta > Orthoptera > Acrididae > Schistocerca > Schistocerca serialis. Next base: position 44,407,435 of record NC_064646.1, on the reverse strand, counting down.
TTTTGTTAGATACTCTGTTGCTTAAGAATAAGTGTGCTACACAGATAGACAAAGAACTTGATGTTCTCTCTGAGGTTTTCTCAGTATGGTTGGTTAATGGTGTGCTTCTGGGTATACAGCCAAGTTGTTGTTTCTGTTGTTGTACAATACTCCGTCAACTGACCCAGTAGTCTTCTTCGGGTGCAAGTCATTTCCTTATGTGTACTGATTGCCTGGACTCAAATGTGCTGTGAACTGTCATCGGATTCGCGCTGCTATTTGTAGGCAATTGTGGACTCAAATGTGCTGTGAACTGTCATCGGATTCGCGTTGCTATTTGTAGGCAATTGTAAGTGCAACTCTCGACACCCACTATGTCCTTTGTGCACTTTTGTTTTTCAGGGTGTAAGCTGCTGCTTCTTTTAAATTAAAAATACTTTCAGTAATTTGGTTGTATGAAATTCTTAGGCATCCAACTTGTCAGTTCCAAAAGCATAATAGGGCGAACATACACCCAAGGTATGGATGCCAGATGATGAAAATTCCTGACCATGAGCCTCCTGACATGTCCCCCGTGTATCCCTCCTGTAACTCTATTAATACCATATTTGTGCAAGTATAAAGTGATCCTGATTATAACGTGACCCCTTATTTTCTAGAAGCATTCGGAAAAATTTATTTTTAATGTATTCTCACTCATCAAAATTAGAAATTGTTATATTGGTATGAAATATTTGACTAAAATGTTAACATTATACCTATTCTAAATTTATGCCATTTTATGGATTGTATACATTTTGATAATACAATGAGAAATAACATAAACAAGAAATGGTTTTTATTAATTTGTGGACTGTTTTATTTTCTACATTTTTTATTATTAACCCTGTTGTCTGTGGTATCACGATTTTTAATTATCGTCCTAATACCTGAGCTGTGAAATTTATATCTTCATCATCATAAATATTTATTTGGCTGTTATTTCCAGATATGTTATACTTCTTCCAAATATATTGTTGTTTCTGAGGTTGTGCTTACTGTGGGACCCGAGAACACAGATGTCTTTATCCACATACATATCAGATTTTGCTTCTATACTGATGTCAGAATGTTACAATGTCTCTTGCTTCCAAGCATATTGTCTACTCTCAGCTCTCTCGTTGGCTTCATAGAACTGGCAGCTGACACATCCCCTTTTGTTCCTGTCACATCCTGGTGAGCATGGACAACATTGCAGCACGGCACACACATATATGCCACTGGCCCCTGTCTAGACTTCTACCCCTCCTCTGCAAATGAATACTACTGTTGAGAATTTGTCCAGTTTTGGTCATTTCAGTTCTAACTACAAATTGATTCAGGCAAACCAGTTTAAATGTGGTAGATGTACCTGAAAATCCAAAGTACCGACTATAGATTCCAATGGTTGGCAACACGACACCCACTACTCCCTTCTCCGCATTCGTCTAATTCTCACTAATTCTCAGCCAAGCTGGTACCACTTTTCGTTTTCCAACCCTTCCGTAGTGCTGAGCTCGAGCCACTGTGAGATACAGACTGCACTATCTTTTAGTGTGCAAGTCATATCTAACGATGGCAACTAATACATAAAGAAAAGATCACAATTATGATTTATTCCAATTCTCAAACTTCCCCTGTCCCACCATCTACTGATGTGTGATACTATCTTGACAACGGGTCTTGCTGCTGTAAATTATTGTCATGATAGCAATTACAGTTTACTATGATTTATTTTCTTTGTTAGACATTTCATTCTGAATTAATGTTCCTTCTTGTCTCATCAGCATGTCACCATCATATTCTAAAGCTGATTTTTATCCGGTATCCTAATAAGTGAACTGCAACTGAATTTTTCATTTGCAACACACTTAGTAGATCATTACAGTCCCCAGAAATAATTTTTTTAAGGGCAACATTTCCACTTTTGAATGTTACCTTTACTTAAAAACAACATTACGGTAATGTATTTATATAGTATTCATACACATAGGAGAACTTTTATTGCAGATCTGTTTGAATACAAGTAATATGATAGGATTTAGTGTTATTTTGTCCTGTGTTCCACAAAATTGCCAAATTTCAAGCAGAGAAATAGATTGTTGTAGTGGCTAAATCATAGTCTCTTGTTTTTCCATTGCACTAGCCTCATGCGAATCAGATGGCACATTATTGTTCGAGCAACATCGATACTGTATCGAGCATTTCGGCATATAGGGAAGTAGTGAGTCTGTTCGAAAGCAAGTATTGTTTGTCCAGCCCTGCTTTGACATTACAAAGAAGATTTTTACATATGTTGACGGGAGCAAAATACTCTTGGTCTTTCCGGATATTGGGCAACAGTAAGGTAGATAAGAAATTTTATCTGTCCCTAATATAAATTCTTGTTGGAACTTGAGAAAAAGGGCAAACTCTCTTTCCTCGGATCTTAGTTTAGAGGAAATGGACATATCTGTGAGTCACGGAGAGGAAGAGAGTGTGTGTGTGTGTGGGGGGGGGATTAAAAACCTCTTTATCTCCACACTTGGTATCACTATCCATCACAAAGAAATTCATTGCTGAGACTCTGTTTCATAGAGCTCAAACACTTTTAGACAGATTACTCAGATTGCCCGATTGAGTAGGCGTTGCGATCAAAGTCCAAAATGCATCAGAAAGGGGTAAAGACTGAAGTAGAAAAGAGAAGCCAGGAACTACATTTCTGGCCCAATATCTGGAAAGATCAGTAGACTACTATGGAAACATGCCTTCCAGAGTGTTTTGCTCCCACCAACAAAGTAGATAAGCCTTATTTTTAATATTAAAGACAATCTACTCTCTGAAAGCCAGATTTGAACTGTGTTCCACGTGAATGTGGCACATTTTACATGGGCAGACTGTCAGAACAATGGAGGGGAGTTGCGAGAGGCATCAGTACCACACCCAACTAAAATGACCAAACAAATCAGCTCTGGAGCGAATATAATCGTGAAATGAAATGCAGCGAGACAGTTGTCGTGGTGCAAATGTCAAGTTTTTGAGACAGTCTTAATTAAGGCGTGTAGTGAAATAAATATTTTTGAAAGTGTAATAAACAGGAATGGTGGTTTCAATTTAAACAAGGCTTGAGGTATGGCCCTCAATTTATTAAAATCTGTAAATAGTGGCACAGGATCAACAACAGTTCACAGTCTGGTTGTAGTCCAGGCAGCGAGTACAGATAACGGCAAAGCTTGAGCACCTGAATGAAACGTCTGGGTTGGTTGTCGAAATATGGCAAAAAAAAAGTGGAGCAGTGGCTCAGCTGCATACCTAGAAACATACTATTAAAGAAATTGATGAAAATCAGTTATCGTGGCCATATGTGTCATATGCAAATAGCTGTAATAACTGCCCTATAGGTAGCTGAGCTATATGGTAGTGAAACTTCCTGGCAGATTAAATCTGTGTGCCAAACTGGAACTTGTATCTTTTACAGACAAGTGCTCTGCCAACTAAGTAATCCAGGAGAACTGACAGAAGCAGAGCTGTGAGAGTTGGTCGTGAGCAGTGCTTGTATAACTTATTTTAATTCTCTTTGTTTTAATTTTTTATTTTTTATAATTGGAAATGATCATTCGTTTAGTTAACATATACATTTGTTGTTATATGGGATACTATGGAAATATTGCAGAATTTGCTCTATGTTGTTTCCTCTGCGATGAGATGTTGCTTTTTCACTCATTCATTTACCGTACTCCCTGACTAATAGTGTGTTTATAGAAAGCTTTGAAAGTGTTATATAGCTCTTTATTTGAAAAGCTGTAATGGCCACATAATATTCGCAAAGATGAAAATTTCCTCTGTGAAGTTGATTTGTGACAAGAGTAATGAGATGGTCAGTGAAAATCTTTTCTTTTATCACGATTTCTCCTTTTGTTTTATATTTCAGATGTGGCTGATGCTCTTGTTGGTGTGGGTCTCATTGTGAATAGTGAGAGTATGCCCGGTGTTCTTATGCTTGATAAAGATTACAACAACATGAGCAAGTTCCTGAACAGGTAATAAAATCCAAAAAAATTGCATCAAAAATATTAAGATTTATATTTATTTTTATCTCTGCTGGCATAGCTGTCCTTTAGAATGTTTTGATACTGCTTTTGCTGCTACTTTTACCAAAATCATTCAGAACTATAGAGCTTTTGACTTTTTGTCTGTGTGCCAATATGATCTGACTACAGTTTAAGTGCTTGTCTCTGTTTTGAATTTTATTGTTCCATCTTTGTTATTAACAATTATGAAAAGGATGGATTGCTACTCACTGTAAAGATGGCACATTGAGTTGCAGACAGACACAACAGGCTAAATCCTGGAAAAGAAAGGAAAAAACACACACATTCACACAAGCAGACTCACCCCACGCACACAACTGCTATCTCCAGCCGCTCTGTCCACACTGCAACTGTTGCATTGAACGAAAGCAGCAATCTGGAGCGGGGGTGGGATAGCAGCGTATGAGTTGGGGAGGGGAGAAGGGCACTCTCTGGCAGAGCAAGCAGTAGTAGAAGATTTGGGGGGGGGGGGGGGGAGACAGGTGGGTGCTGGCAGAGAGCAGTGCATAATGAGGGTGCAGGGATGTGAAAGGGGAGAAGGTGACAAGGCAGTGGGGGTCGAAACCATTGGGTGAAGGGTGTGGGGACAGTAGGTTACTGTAGGTTGAGGCCGGAATAATTTCAGAAGTAGAGAATGTGTTGTAAGGATAACGCCCATTTTCGCAGTTCAGAAAAGCTGGTGGTGGTGGATAGGAGGATCCATATGGCCCAGGTTGTGAAGCAGCCATTGAAATCAAATGTCTTACGTTCAGCTGCATGTTGTGTCACAGTATGCACTTTGTGTGAGCCGCAGTTTGGTGGTGGCCATTCATCGTGGTGAATAGCTGGTTGGTAGTCATATCACTATAGAAAACTGTGGAATGTTTGCAGCAGAGCTGGTACATGACGCAGATTGTTTCACAAGTGGCCCAGCCTCTGATGTGGTAGGATAAGCCTATGACAGGACTGGAGTGTTGGAAAGATTAGATGCCATATGAAGGGGAGTATTAAATGCAGTTGACACACATATTTTTTCTATAGAGTTCAAATTTGAGTGCGGCAGTGAAGTTATTTGGACACACGTAACAGGTCTGAGTGACATAAACAGGGTGTCTACGACCCGGGACAACCGGGAAAAACCCGGGAATTTTTTCATCCGGGAGAAAACCGGGAAAAACCCGGGAATTTTTCAGACTTCCGGGAAGTTTTCATTGTTTTAGCTTTCAGTTAAATTTTTGTAATTTTGACTGTAGAATTGATTCTCTAGCAAACAATGTTATTGTATCCTGCTACTGGAGAATGATACTGCAGCAAGAAAATATAAACGAGAGGGAAAAAAATAAACTTTAGTGGCAAAGGAAATGTGCAATTTACAACAACAAAACACCGTGCACGCACAAGCGTCTGCAAATAGCAAAAATATGTCAAAGGCCGTAGGGCGCAGACTGTAATTCTTCGTAACAATAAACTGCTTGCTATGAGCATGACGTCACAACTGTTCACGTTAGGTTCGTTTGACCAATTGCCAGCGGTCTGTTGCGCATGCGCATTCGACTCGCATATAAGCAGTACGTTCTCCGGCTACTTGAAGTTTGGCTATTAGCTGTATCAGTAGTACCAGCTAGCAGCCAGATGCAAACGAGAAAAATTTTTCTCCCGCGCCCTAGCTGCCAGATTCACTCTTGCACAGAGTTGTAGTGGAGAGGGGGTTAACCTCCACGTGACCCGTGTTTACGTTAAGTGATTTCGCTGCTTCTGTTCGTGTACAGCACCCACGTCAAATGAAAAGAAAACAGATTTCTGTGGCCGGAAGCTATCAAGTGAATTAAAATACATTCACATAATTACGGAGGGCAAAAATATATTATTAATTTCAGTTTTCTGATTTTATTTTATTTCCAAGTTTGTAGCAGTCAAGCATTAATCGCCTTGCAGAACAGTGAAGTTAATTTTGCAAGTTTGCTAAAGAAATTTGGCTTTATTAATCTTTCCGCTGAGGCAGTCATTTTATTTGAAACGAAGTGTTTCATTCTACAGTATTGCCTAGTTCCAACTGTTCGCTGAATTTCAAGTGCACGTTATCATCTTCTGCCATATATGGCATTATGCCATAATAAAGAACCAAAAATGAGATCGCAGAGTACTGGTACTCCAAGAAAATTTACATCCCAAAAACCACACTGAAAAGCTTAATACCAGATGGGACCTACTTAATTGTGAATCTGGAAAAGGCCAATTCGCACTCAAGCCGAATTATGCATTTTACTATAGTTTACGAAATTCCGATACTCTTTGGAGTACCCTCTGATGCCCTGTTTCTTTTATGGTGTAATGTAAGCTCTGTTAATGCTTTATACACACGAACATGCGGGCTTCCTACACCAATACAGTTGCACACGCACAATAATGCCTGTTTTTCTGGCGCTCTCTGGCAACTGGTAAATCGAACCTATTTCTAACAGTCTCCGGATAGTGTTGCGAACGGTGGTTAGAAAAGCATTACTTTCAATGTAAATTTCTTTTTACGCAAGATGAATTATGTTTCGTGTGAGAAAGTGGGATGGATTTATCACAGAGTGTTCGAAACTGAACAGTTTGAGGACCAGCCACTTACAAGAATTTCGAGCCGAGACATTTATGGGTCAAATGGCTCTGAGCGCTATGGGACTTAACATCTGTGGTCATCAGTCCCCAAGAACTTAGAACTACTTAAACCTAACTAACCTAAGGACATCACACACATCCATGCCATAAAAAAACAAAGATGATCTGACTTACCAAATGAAAGTGCTGGCAGGTCGACTGACACACAAACAAACACAAACATACACACAAAATTCAAGCTTTCGCAACAAACTGTTGCCTCATCAGGAAAGAGGGAAGGAGAGGGAAAGACGAAAGGATGTGGGTTTTAAGGGAGAGGGTAAGGAGTCATTCCAATCCCGGGAGCGGAAAGACTTACCTTAGGGGGAATAAAGGACGGGTATACACTCGCACACACACACATATTCATCCACACATATACAGACACAAGCAGACATTTTTTCCTTTTTTCCCCCTAAGGTAAGTCTTTCCGCTCCCGGGATTGGAATGACTCCTTACCCTCTCCCTTAAAACCCACATCCTTTCGTCTTTCCCTCTCCTTCCCTCTTTCCTGATGAAGCAGCTGTTGTGAAAGCAAGTCACATCTTCATTTGTGTTTGTTTGTGTGTCTATCGACCTGCCAGCGCTTTCGTTCGGTAAGTCACCTCATCTGCCAGCACTTTCATTTGGTAAGTCACATCATCTTTGTGTGTGTGTGTGTGTGTGTGTGTGTGTGTGTGTGTGTGTGTCTATATATATATATATATATATATATATATATATATATATATATATATATATATATATATATATATATATATATATATATATCTAAAACAAAGATGATGTGACTTACCAAATGAAAGTGCTGGCAGGTCGACAGACACACAAACAAACACAAACATACACACAAAATTCAAGCTTTCGCAACAAACTGTTGCCTCATCAGGAAAGAGGGAAGGAGAGGGAAAGACGAAAGGATGTGGGTTTTAAGGGAGAGGGTAAGGAGTCATTCCAATCCCGGGAGCGGAAAGACTTACCTTAGGGGGAAAAAAGGACGGGTATACACTCGCACAAACACACATATCCATCCACACATATACAGACACAAGCAGACATATTTAAAGACCACACAAAGGTATATAGACACACACAAAGGTGATGTGACTTACCAAATGAAAGTGCTGGCAGGTCGACAGACACACAAACGAACACATACATACACACAAAATTCAAGCTTTCGCAACAAACTGTTGCCTCATCAGGAAAGAGGGAAAGATGAAAGGATGTGGGTTTTAAGGGTGAGGGTAAGTAGTCATTCCAATCCTGGGAGCGGAAAGACTTACCTTAGGGGGAAAAAAGGACGGGTATACACTCACACACACACACACACACACATATCCATCCACACATATACAGACACAAGCAGACATATTTAAAGACCTACATGGAATGTTTCCCTCTATTATAACCATATATAATAGAGGGAAACATTCCACGCGGGAAAAATATATTTAAAAACAAAGATGATGTGACTTACCAAATGAAAGCGCTGGCAGGTCGAAAGACACACAAACAAACACAAATGAAGATGTGACTTGCTTTCACAACGGCTGCTTCATCAGGAAAGAGGGAAGGAGAGGGAAAGACGAAAGGATGTGGGTTTTAAAGGAGAGGGTAAGGAGTCATTCCAATCCCGAGAGCGGAAAGACTTACCTTAGGAGGAAAAAAGGACAGGTATACACTCGCATACACACACATATCCATCCGCACATACACAGACACAAGCAGACATTTGCTGCATGTCTACTTGTGTCTGTGTATGTGCGGATGGATATGTGTGTGTATGCGAGTGTATACCTTTCCTTTTTTCCCCCTAAGGTAAGTCTTTCCCGGGATTGGAATGACTCCTTACCCTCTCCTTTAAATCTCACATCCTTTCGTCTTTCCCTCTCCTTCCCTCTTTCCTGATGAAGCAGCTGTTGGTTGCGAAAGCTTGAATTTTGTGTGTATGTTTGTGTTTGTTTGTGTGTGTATCAACCTGCCAGCACTTTCGTTTGGTAAGTCACATCTTCTTTGTTTTTAGATATATTTATTTTACATGTGAAAACATAGCTTCTGTTGTAGCGTTTTAATCTTGGAGACCAAAATTATATGTGAAAGCTTAACTTTTCTTGTAGATATACGGTACTGTGTACATTAATGTAAACCGTTAACTTTTCCTCTTGCGTGTTCGCGCTATGAAGCCAGTGATCTTGCTATTGGGTGACTATAACACGTGTCGTATGCTCTGAATAGCTGCTGTCATCGGCTGGCGAGAACTCGTGGCTTGAGATATGACTCGCTTACAAAAGGACATCGTAACCTTGGTTTCAACGCTCCGGAAACTAATGCGCTGTGTTTGGTGCAATTCGAATTTATACTTTCGTAATACGAAAATATGCAGCGTATATGTTGCTGCAAGTCTCTTCAAAACTTCTCTGCCCCGTCTTTTTTATTTATTTAGTTATTTATTTATTTTTTTTTTTTCCGGGAAGTTCTGTGCGATTGTATAAAACGTTAACCATTCAAAGGATTGATAAGTTTTACAGTTCCAAGGGAAAATCTACCGAAAACCTACTGTCACTTAGCACAGAAAAAACGTATTTTCGCTCGGGAAAAAGCATATTTTTTAAACGGGATATCCGGGTGAAATCCGGGAATTTTTTTTCCTTGTCCCCGTTTACACCCTGATAAAGTTAATTGTTGGATGTTTTTACCAGCCCCTGATCCTGTTGTGACAGTTTTAGGGTCGTTCCGGAAATATCCAAATCGTCTAGTATTAGTTGGAGGCAACTTAAACTACTGAATATGGACTGAGATGTCTATGGGAACTTTCCTGAACAATCCTGTTGCTACAAACATTCCTGACATTATCAACAGTCAGTATAGAGACCGGAATTATTGATCACGATGTCATCGTAGTGGTGATAGTGTTAATAAATCCGTCAACAATCTAAGATTGTGTTTATGCTAGAAAATCCAGGTAAGTAGTTGTTTGCATCACAGTTACACAATGAATGGACATCATTTAGCTCAAGTATGATGGATACAGAGGAATTATGGCCAAAGTTTAAACTGATTGTAAATTGCATTCTGAAGACGTACATGTTAAGTAAGTGGATTAAGGATGGAAGGGTCCCTCTACGGTTTAATAATCAAATTTGGAGAATGCTGAGGAAGCAGAGATTGTGGCACATTCGGTTCAGAAAAAGAGGGTACAAATGTCAATAGGCCAAAGTTGGTAGAAATTTGTGCATCCATAAGAAGACCAATGCATTTAGCATATCTGAAAAGGTAGGCTAGGCGGAGTCTGGGTGCTACAAGAGGTTGATAAGAAGGAACACTGTGGGCAAGTTAGGGGTTTGGTAGTGGTGCCCCAGGTGGCAGTAGGATGTCAGTAGCTTTGATAATTTATGGAGGTGGTGTCTGGAAGGCTCTTCCATGTGCTGGAGAGCGAGGGATTCAACTTGCCACATCCCCAAAACTCCCCACCAACACTCCACTAACTTGAGAGCTGAAACAATCCCGGAACATTGTTGTTGACCTTTCCACCAAAGTCATCAGTCCCACAGAAGTTCCAGTCCTATCCAAAGGCCTCACCTGTAGTCCTACATCCAAATTTAACCATGTTAGATTTGTCAAAGACCTGTGCTTAGCTTCCCCTGATCCCTGCAATGGAAATACTTTTTTGCTACCAATCGCTCCAAGTAAACCCTACCTAATCTCAACATTGAATTCTATCTCTCCCAGTTCATACCACCATACAACTGTGATCCCCCCCCCCCACACACACACACACACCTAACCAACCCAAGGCACATTCCAGGGATTCCTTACCTCCCCAACTTGGCCTCACCAACCTTCTCTAAGACCCTTCTTAACAACACCAACTTTTCAGCATAAGAAAGACAGCTGTACACAGCCTTGAAACCGATCCTCACTTAATCATCCTACCTGCAGACAAAAATTCCACTACTGTCATTATGAATCTCAGTGACTACCTGGTGGAAGGCCTTTACCAATTGTCTCACACCTCTGCCTATAAACTCTGTGAGAGTGAACCCATCCCAGAAGTCCATTATAACCTGCAATCCTTGCTTAAAGCCTCAGGCCTTTCCCAGAACCTCTCCCCTGAATCCATTTCCCTCCTCACCCCTATGACACCCTGCACACCTACCTTCTACAAGCTCCTCGAAAACCAAACATACTACAATCCTGGATGCCCCATTGGAGCCAGTTATTGTGCCCTCACTGAAAGAATTTCAGCCCTCATTTACCAACAGTTCCAACCAGCTGAGCAAAATCTAGCATCCCATGTCAAAGATACCAAAAACTTCCCTCGCCAACTCTCCACCGTCCCCATCCCTTCACCTTCGGATCCCTAATAGTCACTCTTGTTGCCACTTCCTTATACACCTCCATGCCCATAGTCTTTCCACTGTTGAAAACTACATCTCCCCCGACTCCAAACCCACTAGCTCATTCCCCATACACGTTACTAACTTTATTCTAACAGACAACTACTTCTCCTCTGAAGGGAAGGTATACAAACAAATCTGTGGCACAGCATTGGGGACCTGCATGGCACCCTCCCATGCCATCCTGTTTGTGGACCATATAGAGGAAACTTTCTTAGTCTCCCAAAAGCACAAACTCTTGGTTTGGTACAGGCTCATTGATAATATCACCCTGGGCCAAGACAACCTATCCTCATTCAGCATGCCATCTTCTTAGACATCCTCTCCTCTCCCCCTCCCCCCCTGTGGGTGTTAGAATAGGCCTGAGGTATTCATGCCTGTCGTACAAGGTGACTAAAAGGAGTTTCACATGTTTTGGCCTTTATATGGTGGTCCCCAGTAGGGTTTGACCTCCATTCTTCAAAATTTTCCCTAAGAGCAAGCCAGTTGTGGAAGGGCACCTTACAAGGTGCATCGTGTCCATCGTGCACTGAAATCTTTAACCCATTTTCTCGTTGTCGCATTGCCTGCCCATTCTCCATCTCTTGCGCAAGGACACCTTCTTGGTTGCGTTTTCCACCATGCTCTGTGAAGTGTCGATTTCTGCATTGACGATGAGCACGGTAACCAGTCCGTTGTGGTGGGGCTGCCATGTACCCTTTTGGTTGTAGCCCCCTGACCACACAGGGATTGCTGTGCTGATGCCTGCGCCATTAATTCCCCACGTATGCCAAGGGGTAGATGACCATCCCCCTGGGGCATCGAGACTCCCAGCAATGGCCATCCTGCCAGGTGGCCTTTGCTGCAGCTGGTGGCGCCCATGGGAAGGGCCCCTGGTCGGAGTGGGTGGCATCAGGGCGGATGAGACGCGATGAAGCATAGTCCATCATCTCTTGCTGGTGGTGAAACACCAGCGGTCTCTAAGCAATCACGAGCTCAATTAAACGCACAGAAGTACAACCCCAAATCATTCCCCTTCCTGGCCACACCATGGGAGGAACGTCAGGCTAAGGATGGCAGCGGATCTTATTCGCCCCGGTACCTTGTATGTTCGAGAGCTGATGGGACATCTTTCATGACGATGAAGCCTCAGTTTTTTTTGTTGAGCATTTAGAGGACAAGTTTGGGGAGGTGGAGGGCTTGTCAAAAATAAGATCTGGGTCAGTCTTGATCAAAACAGCATCCCTTGCCTAGTCACGGAAGTTACTTGCTTGTGACAAGCTGGGGGTTGTTTCTGTACCCATCGCACTCTGTAAGAGCTTAAATATGTTCCAGGGTATCATATTTCACAGAGACCTTCTTTTGCAGTCCAACGATGAGATGTGCGCCAGTTTAGAGCGGCGAGGTGTACATTTCGTCTAGCATGTCCACCAGGGTGTGAAGAATAATCAGGTTGCCACCGGTGCCCTTTGAGGGTGATACATTGCCCGAGAAGGTCAAGGTGATGGTCTACTGGTGTGATGTAAAGCCCTATATCCCTCCCCCAATGCGGTGCTTTAAGTTCGGCCATATGTCTTCCCTCTGTACTTCTAGCGTCACATGCCCAATACTCCATGTGCCCCACCTCCCATCTGTGTCAACTGCTGCAAGCACCATTCGCCTTCCTTGCCTGACTGCAGGACTCTCCAGAAAGAAAGGAAAATCTTGGAGTACAAGACCCTGGACAGACTGACCTACACTGTGGCCTAGAGAAAATTTGAACACCTGTATCCTGTGCATATGACATCAACATCGTCTTACGCCCCCACTACAACAGTTCTGGCACCATCAGCTCCGCCAACCTAGGTCACCCCTCAGAGCCAGAAGACTACACCTCCCCCTTGAAGGTTGCTTCTGCACCACCTGCTTTGGGAGCAACCCCCCCCCCCCCCCCCCCCCCCCCCCCCTCTCCAACTATCGGGGACATCCGTCCGCACTTCTAAGCCGGAGAAGCGTAAGTCTTCTTCGGCTGCTTTCACTAGGAAGGGGTCCCTTAGGTCACTCCCTTCCCAGGTTTTGTCTAGTGGGAAAGACAACACCCGCCAGTGGCTGAAGAGCCCAAACACAGCTGGTAGTAGGGCTTCAGACTCATCCTCAGTCCCAGAGACTGAGCCAGTGAAGTCCTCCGAGCCAGGGAAACCCAAGGAGCAGCAAGAGAAATCCAAAAAGACCAAGGAAATTGCAGTGACACCCACACCACCGCTACCTACAAGCTCTGCAGCTGAGGATGGGGTGGAGATTTTGGTGTCCGCTGAGGACCTAGATCTCGCCAGACCCTCAGACACAATGGTTATAGACTGCTCAGACAATAAATCGGTGGCAGCAGGTGACTCTGAGGCATAAACTGCCTCATTGAATGTTCCATGCCTTCCCAGTCTCATGATGTCATCCTCCAGTGGAATTGCGGCGGTTTTTTCCACCACCTGGCTGAGGTGCGGCAACTGTTAAGCTTTACACCTGCTATCTGCATTGCCCTCCAGCAAACCTGGTTCCCAGCAATGCAGACCCCTGCCCTCTGCAGCTATTAGGGATATTAAAGGAACCGTAGCGACTATAATCAGGTGTCAGGTGGAGTTTGCGCTTATGCCCTAAACTCGGTCTTTAGTGAACATGTGCCCTGTAAAACCCCTCTGGAAGCTGTGGCTGTCAGAGTAAGGACGACGCAGGAAATAACTGTCTGTAATGTATATCTTCCTCCAGATGGTGCAGTACGCCTGAATGTATCAGCTGCACTGATTGATCGACTCCCTAAACCTTTTCTACTTCTGGGAGATTGCAATGCCCATAACCCCTTGTGGGGTGGTACCACGCTTACTGGCCGAGGCAGAGATGTCGAAACTTGACTGTCGCAATTTGACCTCTGCCTCTTAAATACTGGGGCTGCCACACATTTCATTGTGGCTCATAGTAGTTACTCGGCCAGTGATTTATCAATTTGTAGCCCAGGACTTCTCTCATCCATCCACTGGAGAGTACATGACGACCTTTGTGGTAGTCATCACTTCCCCATATTTCTGTTACTGCCCAGCGTCAGGTGCACGGATCCCTGCCCAGATGGGCTTTGAACAAGGCGGACTGGGGAATGTTCACCTCTGCTGTCACCACTGAATCTCGCCCACACAGTAACATAGATTTGATGGTTGAGCAGGTGATTAGCACAATTGTTTCTGCTGCAGAAAATGTGATCCCTCACTATTTAGGGTGCCCGAGGCATAAGGCAGTCCAATGGTGGTCACCGGAAGTCGCTGAAGCAATTAAGGAGCATCGGCGAGCACTACAGTGGCATAAGCGGCACCCTTCCCTGGAGCACCTCATAGCCTTTAAATGGCTCCGTGCACAGTTTCGCCACCTTATCAGACAACGGAAGAAGGAGTGCTGGGTGCCACACATCACCTTCCCAAGTCTGGGCAGATCAGACATCTTTTCGGGTACCAGGCCCCAACAGCTGTCCCCGGTGTTACCATAAATGGCGTGTTATGTACCGACGCAAACGCGATTGCCGAGCACTTTGCTGAAACCTCTGCGTCAGAGAATTACCCCCTTTCACACACTCAAACGGCGGCTGGAAGGGAACGTCCTCTCATTCACTACACACTGCAGTGAATCATATAACGCCCCATTTACAGAGTGGGAACTCCTCAATGCCCTTGCACATTACCCCGACACAGCTCCTGTGCCCGATCGCACCCACAGCCAGATGATTAAACATCTCTCATCTGACTACAAGCGACATCTCTTCGTCATTTTCAACCGGATCTGGTGCGATGGCGTCTTTCCATCACAATGGCGGGAGAGCACCATCATTCCGGTGCTCAAACCCGGTAAAAAACCGCTTGATGCAGGTAGCTATTGGCCCCTCAGCCTCACCAACGTTCTCTGTAAGCTGCTGGAACGTATTGTATGTCGGCGGTTGGGTTGGGTCCTGGAGTCACGTGGCTTGCTGGCTCCATGTCAGGGCGGCTTCCGCCAGGGTCGCTCTACCACTGATAATCTCGTGTCCGTCGAGTCTGCCATCCAAACAGACTTTTCCAGATGGCAACACCTGATTACCGTCTTTACTTATGTAAAGCATACGACATGACTTGGCCACATTCTATGAGTTGGATCTCCGGAGACCACTCCCGATTTTTATCCAAAACTGCCTGTCGCTCCTTACTTTCCTTGTCCAAGTTGGTGACTCCCATAGTTCCATCCAGAAGAATGGAGTCCCGCAGGGCTCTGTATTGAGTGTGTCTCTATTTTTAGTGACCATTAACACTCTAGCAGCAGCTTTCGGGCCCTCCGTCTGACCTCTGTATGCAGATGACTTCTGCATTTCCTACTGCTGCTCCAGTACTGTTGTTGCTGAGCAACACCTCCAGAGAGCCATCCACAAGGCACAGTCATGGGCTCTAGCCCACAGCTTCCAGTTTTCAGCCGCAAAGTCGTGTGTCATGCACTTCTGTTGGCATCGTACTGTTCATCCGGAACCCGCATTTTACCTTATTGACGATCCACTCACTGTAGTGGAGACCTATCAGTTCCTGGGACTGGTTTTCGACACTCGATTGACTTGGATCCCTGATCTTTGTCAACTTAAGCAGAAGTGCTGGCAGCACCTCAATATCCTCCGTTGCCTGAGCAACACCAATTGGGGTGCAAATCGCTGTATGCTGGTGCAGCTCTACAGAGCCCTTGTCCAATCCCGAATTGACTATGGGAGTGTGGTTTATGGTTCGCCAGTGCCTTCAGCATTGCATTTACTCGACCTCGTGCACCGCTGTGGGGTTTGATTAACGACAGGAGCTTTTTGGACGAGTCCCATGACCAGTGTACTGGTGGAGCTGGTGTCCCTCCAGTGCAGATCAGACGTGTGCATCTGCTGGCCAGTTACGCAGCACACATTCATAGTTCCCCTGAGCATCTGAATTACCGTCTCCTTTTCCCGCCCACGGCAGTCCATCTCCTGCGTCAGCAGCACAGATCAGGGCTAATGATTGCAAGTCATGTGCAGTCCCGTCTCTCTGAACTGGAGTTCTTCCCTTTACCACCTCTACTTGCAGTCCATTCAAGTACGCCTCCATGGTGTACGCCTCGGCTGCAGTTTCATCTGGACCTTTTGCATGTCCCTAAGGACTCCGTTAACCCTGCTGGTCTCCGCTGTCATTTCCTCTCGATTCTTGATGTGTTCCGGGGCTCTGAAGTGGTTTACACCGACGGCTCAATGGCTGATGGTCATGTAGGCATCGCATATGTTCATGGAGGACATATTGAGCAGCACTCCTTGCGAGTTGGCTTCAGTGCTTTCACTGCAGAGCTGGCGGCCATATCTGGTGCTCTAGAGTACATCCGCTCATGCTCTGGTGAGTCATTTCTCCTGAGTGCTGACTCATTGAGCAACCTACAAGCTATCGACCAGTGCTACCCTAGCCACCCTCTGGTAGCGTGCATTCCGTTTTGTGGTATATGTTTCATCCATTTTATTATCACACTTGTGGCATTGTTTTATTGGGAACAAGGGACCGATGACCTCGTAGTTTGGTCCCTACTCCCGCCTTTAAACCAACCAACCAATCTGATTATTCCATCCACACCTCTGTCAACATTAAACTGACCAACTACAAGTGGTACCTCAATTTTGACAGCTGCCATCCATTCCATGCCAGAAAATCCCTCCCATACTGCCTGGCCACGTGGGGGCGCCGCATATCTACAGTGACAGAAATTCCCTTTCCCAGTATGCTACAGATCTCACCAGGGTGTTTACACATTGGCACTATCCGCCATACCTAGTCCGCCAACAGATCTGCCTTGTCATTTCCCCTCACAACCCCAATCTCCCACCAATCCCAAAAACCAGTCACAAATGAGTGTGCCCTACGTCACCCAGTACCACCCCGGACTGCAACAACTGAACCACATCCTTCACCAGGGCTTTGATTACCTATCATCATGCCCTCAAATGGCAGACATCGTAACCGAAATACTTGCCACCCGTCCTAAAGTGGTGTTCCGACAACCACCCGTCCTCCACAACACCCTGGTTGATCCCTGTGCCACTCCCAATCCCAATCCTTTGCCAGAAGTATCAAACCCCCGTGGAAGACCCAGGTGTGAGACTGCCCAGTCCACTCGCACAACACTTTTTGTTCCAATCATGTCATATACCAGCTCTGCTGCAATCATTACACAGCTTTTTATATTGGTATGACTACCAACCAGGTATCTGTCAGGAGTGATGGCCACCATCATACTGTGGCTAAAAGCATTGTAGACCACCCTGTGGCACGATGTGCAGCTGAACGTAACGTGCTTGATTTCAGTGACTGCTTCATAACCCAAGCCATCTGGATCCTCCCATCCACCACCAGCTTTTCTGAACTGCGCAGATGGGAGTTAGCCTTACATCTTCTCCACTCCCAGAATCAACCTATGGTAACCTAATGTCCCCACACCCACCACCCAACAGTTTCTGACCCTTCTGTCCTGTCGCCTCCTCCCAGTTCATATTCTCTCACCCTCATTGTGTGCTGCTCTGTGCGAATGCACCCACCTGTCTTTCCCCTTCCTGCTCCTCTCCTTTTCTGCTACCTAACTCCCGCTCCCCCGTCCCCACCTCCCTGATCCACAGCCTTGTGATGTTGCGTCTGGTGGAAGTCTTGTCATGCTCCCTCCTAGTTCTTGCACGCTCCACCATACAGTGCACTTCTCTCCCATCCGTACTCTGCAATCCCTCCTTCTTCCCTGCCCCACTCCGGATTGCCACTTTCGTTCAACACAACTGCTGCAGTTTTGTGTGTGTGTGTGTGTGTGTGTGTGTGTTTTCCTTTCTTTTGTAAAGTAGGGTATGACCAAACGCCTCAAGTGTGTAACAGTCTTTTGTTGTGCTTGTCTGGAACTCAACATTCCGTCTTTACGGTAAGTAGCAATCTATGCCTTCTTTTATAATTGTTGATATTCCAACTTGTACTTCTTTGGTATTTGACATTTTTATTTTTAATTGTGTTTGGGTGTACTGTTCTTGTTGCAAGGTGTCAGTCTTTTGTAATAATTCTCTTCACTCGTTGGGCTTCCAGTTGCATCCATGACTGGAGCTCTTTAGAGTTGAGACATTGAATGATTAACTTTACCCTGTGCAAATATGAAAAATCACTGATACTGTTATTATTTTAACTGTGAAATTTGGATTTTCAGAAAGCAGTAATGTTCACTTTTCTTCTGGTAGTAAATGCCTTTAACTACTTACTTTTCTTTTCTTCACACTTACATTTTGTCATTGCATCAATAGCTACATTAGGAGACTGCTAGCTAATTAATCTGACATAGTCATTCGTGTTATTGTTATGGGTACCAGGGTACCACAGTCCCTCGTGTTCATCCTTTCCTTCACACAGTAGCCTGTGTATCACAGAAAGATGATGCGTCACACATTAACTAAAACCGCCAGTTTCCCCAATACCAAGTGAGAATTTTGTTTCACACCCAGTCAAGGGTGTTATTAAAGTAATGTGGTTGAAGTGATACAGTCAAATTGGTGTTCATTGCATTCGGGCTTGTGATAAACAATGACGGGAAATTGCAATTTATTATGGTCTAAGAGTTCACTGCTGCTCATTTGTGAATACACTAGTTTTCTCCTACAGGTTATTGTGGATACAGTGAAACCTCTGTTTTATGTTTTTGTGTGGTCCAGACTTAAAAGAACACAAAGTTGAGAAAAATGCAGATTCGAGGAATACATTAAAACCCCCAAAATAAGAGCAAAAACATACTTAATTGGCATATATGATTAAAAATAACAATCCTATCCAATGCACTGTATAAGATGTGTATAACTGAAGGAAATTAAATGTACAATACAAGTTTATACAATAATTTGTTAATGAATATCATCAGTTTTTAAAAAATCACAGATGTGTAACAGCTAGTAAAAACTTGTCAAAAAAGTGA
This sequence comes from Schistocerca serialis cubense, assembly GCF_023864345.2. Lineage (NCBI taxonomy): Eukaryota > Metazoa > Arthropoda > Insecta > Orthoptera > Acrididae > Schistocerca > Schistocerca serialis. The sequence goes on along the minus strand of NC_064646.1, from coordinate 44,388,399 downwards.
AATTGGTGTCTGGGTACAAGGTAATCGAGCTGTTTTCCGACGTGCTACAACCACAAATTAAACATCAAAATATGTGTTTTTCAGAGATCTCTCCTTTGTGCTCACCCAGCAAAAAGCAAAAATAGATGAACATGGTGAACTAAACCATATGGTAAAAAATTTGTGGCCTACATTGTGAAATAAACTGAAATATTGTGAAAATTGCCAGAATACATCATCTCGGATCTCTGTTTTCCACCTGCAGCCAATAGTTGTATAGATGGTGACATCACACTGATGCAGTATCTTCTAGCATAAAAAGTTATAAACATCAAGTTTAGTTAGTAGCTTGTTCCAAAGTATGGCTGATGTGATCAGCGTATAGCAGATGGAGTGACTGTGGCTTCCACTTGGGTTTAATTTATATACTTATACGTCTTACGCCCTCCACTATTGAGCATTAATTTTACTTACAGTAGTTTTGCTTAGAGCCTGTCGACAGAATCCGGAATGTTTGATGCCTGTACTGACTGCAGCCAACGTAGACTACTCAGTTTGCTACGTGCAGCACCAAAATTAACAGGACATGTTCAATGAACTGTTGTGCAATGGCTTGTTCGTCTTTGTTGCAGTCGTCAGTGGTGTTTAATGCGTTGTAATGGCAAGCCGATGTAACGGATTACTGAGACGGAGGAAACACTCAAATCACAGCAGGCTTAACTTTATTTCATATTCATTGGTATAAACAAGTACCATTTGTTTGTATATATGTGCTTACACAAAACATGCTATGTTTTCACCACAGCAAGCGACACGTTCAAAGTGCAAACTGTGTGTGTTGGCAATACTGCAGATTGCTGTCGGGTGAAGTAACAAGTTGCCGACCAATAAGATCTCACTAAACGGAAATGGCCGACATTGTCTCGATTCTGACCAAGCATGTTGTTCGAGATGATTTAAAAGGTTTACAGTCGATATTGTTGCTGAACACAGTACATCAGAAATACTTGCAAAAAGAGCAGACTGAGTTATAAGTAGCACAAGAATAGGTGGCCACAGGTCCGCTCCATCACATATTGGTTCGCTCCAGAACGCTTCGTGTGGACTGTTCGCTTTTTCCATTGCTGTTGCAACCTAGTAGTTGTTGTATCGTAATTTCATAGTGAAGCTAAACGTTGCAAGTTGTGTTGGCAATGCCCCATGGATTTTGTCAGCATTTCCTCTCTTGTGTCTCCCCTCTCCAGAATGGCCTAAAATATTTCCTTAGCTCCGTCACCCCCCGCAGTGGGAACAATCTGTCTTTTGTGCGACTTATAACTCGTTCAGTCACATCAAATGTCAATAGAAAGAAAACTGGATGAAGTCAAGTGAGACATTGAATAAGAACATGGACTCGAGGTAAACCTTACTAGGAAGAAATGTAAAATCGGGAAATTTTTAGCATTGATCGTACAGATGTTTCACAGGTGCTATGAATTTATGGTGTAGAATCGCGAAAAACTTAAAATCTGAGAACATAAAATTGGAGTTCCACTATATCCAAGAGATCTGAAGGATCCTCTGGAGACAATGGAGATGGAAGCTGTTCAGTTGGGCTTTGTGTTTAGCGAGAGTTGTCCATGTCTCACAGCTATACAAAAGGGTGCTGATAACACAGGCATTATATACTTGCAATTTAGTTTTTAATGTTAGTGGTCCATTCTTGCATACTCTGTGTTTCAATCTACCCATGATAGCAGATGCTATTGCAATTCTGTTGGTAATCTCAGTGTCCACAGACAAGTTGCTACATATTGTAGATCCCAAGTAGGTAAAATCATCAACTACTTGGAGAGGATTGCTGTCAATGCTGATGGATGGAAGGTTGGTGGTCCCCTCAGTCTTTTGGAGGCTGATGGTAAGACCAAATTTTCCACATGCATGTGATAACTTGTTGATTAGATACTGCAGATCGTCCTCTGAGTTTGCTGCCAGAGCTGCATTGTCTGCATATAACAACTCGCAAATAACAATTGTATTGACTTTGTTCTTGGCCTTGAGACGGGCAATGTTGAAAAGATTTCCATCAGAACTTGTATGTAAATACACTCTCTCCTCACAGTCTTCAAAAGCAAATCTCAGCAGAAGGGAAAAGAAAATGCCAGACGGAGTAGGAGCTCACACACACCACTGCTTTACACCAGGGAATGATTCCGATGTTTTGCTGTTGAAACAGACTGTTGCTTGCATTTTCTCATGGAAAGAGACAGTTATTTGTAGTAGTTTAGATGGGCATCCAATCTTCTGCAGCAGTTTGGAGAGCCCAATTCTGCTCACTAAATCAAAGGCTTTGACGAGGTCAACAAAAGCAATATACAGTGGTCTCTGCTGCTCACGGCACTTTTCTTGCAGTTGTTGTAGAGACAAAATCATGTCCACAGTTGATCAGCCAGGTCTGAAGCCACATTGAGATTGTGGGTAGATTCTAAATGCTAGGAATTGCAATCACATTAGGATGAATCTTGCATAAGCCTTCCCAACTACACTCAACAGTGAAATGCCTTGGTAATTGTTGCAATCACTTCTGTCTCCTTTCTGTTTATACAAAGTAACAATCGTTGAATTTCACGTACTTAGCGGGATGTAGGCTTCTTCCCAGATGGTTGTGAGAAGTGAATGTAGGTGCCGTAGAAAGACAGGCTTGTTATACTTAATAATCTCTGCAGGGATCCCATCTTCACCTGGAGCCTTTCCATTAGCTAGGCAATCTATCGCTCTGCCAAGTTCTTTCATAGTGGACATTGCATCAAGCTCTTCCATAACTGGCATTTGTTTGATGACATCAAGTGCATCCTTCCTTACTTCATTTTCAGCTGCATACAGCTCGAGATAATTGTCATCTCACTGCTCCATCTGCTTGCCTTCATCAGCAATAACTTATCTCCAGAGGAGCCGTTTTTCTGACAGTTGGACCAACTGCTTTCTTAATACCATCGTACATTGCCTTAATGTCCCCGCAATCGGCAGCTTTCTGTATACCTGCACATAAATTTCGCCAGTAGTTATTTGCGCATCTCCTAGATGTCTGTTGTGTCCCGTTCTTTGCTTCTCGTCAGTCATCCTTAGTTCTTCCATTTGGGTTTCTTTTATAAGCAAGCTTTCTGTTTTGCCTCAGTGACTGGTTCCATCTCCTCCAACTTTTGCTGATACCAGTCCTTGTTTCTGTTCTCTTTCATTCCATAGGCCAATACTGCCAAGTTGTAGGTGGCGTCAGAAAGTTGTGCCCATTTGTTACCAAAATTCATTTCTGTTTGTGCGTTTCTTGATAAAGCACTTTCAAAACTACTGGAAAATTCTTGTTTTCATTGCGAGCTATGAACATGATATGTATTGATCCGCGGTTGACGTCTGTTTAGCGTGTTGATATTTCTTAGGGGTGAGCCTCAGTCTGCTCCCCACCAAAGCATGGTCAGTGTTGCAGTCAGCTGTGATAGCTTTGTGTCAATAGGACATTTTTTAGATCTGTACATTCAGCTATCACAAAATCAAGTTGGTGCCAGTGGTGAGAGCGGGGGTGTCTCCAGGTCACCTTGCGTCGATCTTTATGTTGGAAATATGTGTTTACGATACACAGACCATGAAAGCAACACACTTCTAGCAGTCTCTGCCCATTATCATTTATTTTTCCCACTCCATGATGACCCAGGCAAGTCAGCCACATGTCATTATCTAACCCAGCTCGAGAATTAAAGTCGCCTGGAATATATAGTGACTCTGAGTCAGGTACTTTGACTATTCTGTCGCTGAGTAAATCATAAAACAGATCCTTCTCTTCTATGCTGGATGATAAGGTGGGAGCGTACACATTAAAGATGTTGATGGTTCCACTTGAAGAGCATACTTGTAAAGTAAGAATCCGCTCTGTTCCACCAGATGGTGGCACAGTACTGTTCAGGAGGGTGTTTTTATCTGCGAATCCTACACCGTGAAGTCTTGACTCATCTTATGACGTCTGGTATCACTTCGGTTGCAGGAGCTGCTGGGAGGGGACGTAGTACGCCTTCCAACCACTTTTGGGGCCCCACTCCAGATTTTCTTTCAGGGTTTTCTCCCTTAGCCTCCATCCCTCCCAAGACTAACCTCAAGGCAGTGGTATGTAAGATAATTAGATGAGGAAAGGCATGGTAACTGAGGAAAGGGTAGGGTAGGGTAGGAAATATGGGTCGTTGTGAGGCACACTTCATCTGGCTCCTCTGCTAAGACTTGTCCGGCTAGGTTAGACCTGCCAGTAGCTGCGCTACCGCTGGAATAGCTCTAGCTTCCCTGGAGTACGCAAACTCTCCTGCCCACACCGACAATGCTACGATTAAAGGCATGTGGGAGAGACATGATATAGGACAGTGGTAAACCTAGTTAATTTACAATACAGTAGTCATTTTTACTGCATTGTTGACAGAATCCAAATGCACATTAATGTAGGTTGGTGGACTACATTGCTTCTACATTTCATAATAGCAGTTATTAAGTGAAATTAGATGATAAGCGCAATGTTAGTAAAATTTGGTAAATTAGGTTTACTTATTATGATGTTCCATAAATTCTCTAGTATGATACACTCCTCTTTTGCATAAGTTTTTCTTACTGTGTTCAAGTGTAGGTTCATCTTCTGCCTAGTTTCATATGTGTGCATATTACAGTTGTGTGTGATGAGATTTTCCTTTTTTAAGATGCTCCCTTTTGTGAAAAATTAGTATTTCATATATATACAAGCAACGCAGTGGCAATATTTTGAGAGTTTAAAAAGGGGTCTACAGGAATCCGTGCTTTTTTTATCACCCTGATAATCTTTTCCTGTATTTTAAATGTTTTTGTAGAATTTGGGGAATGCCCCCAAAAAATCATTCCGTCCATAAGTAGCGACTGTATACTACAATGATACATTATCAGCACTGATGAGCAGCTTGTATTCTGAGTGAGGAACCTACAGCATATGCTAGTGAATTGAGTCTCTTTCTTCCAATTCAGATCGCCTGAACATGAATGCCTAGAAATTTTGTATGACAGACCTTTGATGCGTTGGGAAATGGCTCATCAATCCATTAAGCTGATGTATCATAGTTTATAAATGTTAGGAATAAATTGAAATTCCAAGTAATTAAGTAGCTATGTCTTGTTTTAGAAGAATTGGAATGATTAAATAGAGACTAGGAGCAAATATAGAAGTATTCTCAACAAAAATCACATAGCTGACTGTTAATATCGCAACTATTGCCCAAAAGAAATGGAAAATTAAGTGTAAAGGGCATTCAAAAAGTTTTACACAGTCTTCTCTAATTTTTTTATTTTTTGTAGCTGGAGAATGAAATTTTTTTGAGCATACTTTGGAACATTTAGCTATACATTGAGCCTATTCATTGTAGCCTCCATCAGCTGTGACACATCTGGCCCAACGTTCTTTCCATGATGTAAAATCACTTTGGTAAAATTCTGGGGATTTACTTTTACATCATCCCTTGACACAGGAAATATGGACTTTCTCAAATGGTTCAAATGGCTCTGAGCACTATGGGACTTAACATCTGAGGTCATCAGTCCCCTAGAACTTAGAACTACTTAAACCTAACTAACCTAAGGACATCACAGACATCCATGTCAGGCAGGATTCAAACCTGCGACCGTAGCGGTCGCGTGGTTCCAGACTGTAGCGCCTAGAACCGCTCGGCCACTCCAGCCGGCTGGACTTTCTCACTATCAAATGTTTTACCGTGAAGGTGAGCCTTCAAACAACCAAAGAGATAAAAATCAGGCGGAGCCAAGTCTGAACTGTAGGGAGGATGAGGAACAATTTTCCAACCCATTTTCCTGATTTTCTCCTGTGTCATAAGTACTGAATGGGGTTTGGCATTGTCATGGTGTAATTTGATGAGCTGAGCCTGAAGCTGTGGTCTTTGGGTCTTGATGGCAGGTCACAGCTTGTCCAATGACAAACAATAATGGTTCCAGTGAATTGTAGAGCCAGGTTCCAAAAGTCAATGAAAATGACACCACACTGAGCCCAGAAGAAGGTCATCACCTTTCGATGTGCTGTTCGTGAAAGTCTTGGTTTCTTCTTCCGAAGGGAACCTGGATGATGCCATTCCGTGGATTGGGTTTTGCTCTCAGGTTCGGACGAAAACAACCATGTTTCATCCTGGATAATGACACCCTCAAAACAGTGTTTCCACTCTTCAGTAAAGGTCTTCATGAGACCCTCACACACATTCTTTCTCATAGTTTTTATTTCTCTTGTCAGTAATCTAGGCACTCAATGTGCACAGATTTTTCTGTACCCTAGTGATTGTACCACACTACCCAATGACAAACGAGTCATTTCAGCAAGCTGTCATGTTATCACACATCTGTCATGTTGTCACACATCTGTCATTTTGGATTATTTTATCAATGGTCTCCTTACTCACATCATTCGCTGCCATCAGTCTACCGCATCATGGATTGTCCAGTAAAGAGAAATCACCTTCTTTAAACCTCTGCAACCACTGCTGGATGCTGCTGCGATCCACTGCCTCCCCCCCCCCCTCCCCCTCCCCATAAACAGGGAGCAACTTCCTGTGAATCGATGTGGCAGAGTCGTCGTGGGTCTTGAAGAGGAACTCCATCAGCGACCATTGTCACAACCTAACATCTACTTCCCGGTCCATTATGGCTCACCTGTAAATAAAAGAAAATACTTTTATACACCAACTTCTAGCTAAATGTTCCAAGTATGTTCACAAAAAATTTCATTCTCCTCCCTGAAAAAAAAAAAATAAATAAATAAATAAATAAATAAAATAAAAAAATAAATAAAATAAAAAAATAAATTGGAGACAACTGTACAAAACCTTTTGAACACCCTTTTGTACATTCACAACAGAATTCACGAGGGTATCTTTTAATGTTTGTTGCAACTATTGACCGAAGGAAATGAAAATGTTAATTAACAAAAAAGTGAAGACCAACTTAAGAAGCATACAGGTATGTTGTTAGGTATGCTAGGTTATGAATAATGTAATGAACCTATGAAGGAATGCCTTTTTATTTTTATTATATATTTACACGTAAGTTATTTATAGCAGTGCAAGAAGCATAGTTTGGGTTGGGGGGGGGGGGGGGGGGAGAACATGTGGGATAACAGGGTAGAGTCAGTATGTTACGGGAAACATTGTGATTGCACAGTGTTAAGATAAGGATCACAGGTTATATATGCTGTTGTAAATTGAAGATGAGGTGTACCTGATGTTGTGTAGGTATTATAGAGCTAAATGGTTGGCAGACCTGTGGAAGGAATGGCATACACCTGGGTTGGGTGAATGTCCTGTAGAGGGTGAATAGGGGGACATTCACATCGAAAAGGTAGAAAGGTATTTGCACAGTATATGCCCATAGAACAAGGTGTGCAACTGTTAAAGAGGAGGTAGCTGTACAGTGCATGTTATTCACACCATTTGAGCGTTCTTCAAAATAGTTAAAGACTAATAGACTTACCTTGGTACTGATGATTCTTTGCAATGACATTTTCACTTACACAGATCGGAGATTCGAAATTGTGAGAGACCACAACTCCGTATGGTAAAAATAACCCTAAATATTCTTTTAATAAATTGGAGTAACTTACACTCTTGTGATCAATATTTTAAGAGCTAAAAGGGAATGCAGTTACAGTTTAATAACCACAATACAATCTGACCGAACAGTTCAATTATTTCTTGTACTCTTTGTTATGAAAAGGAAGCAGTGTACATTAAAATCTCATACAAAGGGAACAATAAAACGCAAAATGGAAAAATCATTTATGATATTGTAGAATGTAGTGAACAAAAGAATGATAAGTGTTGAAAAAAATTACAACTGAAATTAAGCAAACACCTGTTATTTAAAGAATAATATTTTTTAATCTTATGCGATGTTGCAATTAGTTAAGTTTGTTTGTTTACGCGACATCTTTAGGCTCTGTGGAGGGATCTGTGGTGTAACTTTGCGTTCTGTGGAGTTCATGCTTCACTTCCATCCTCTTAGGCGGAAAAAAGGCGTTTGTGGAAACTAAAATTGTAGTTTAAGTAATTTCTAAGTGTGGATCATCCCACCGTGCGTGCTCTCATTTGATGTATGTACAGACAGATGCAAAAGGAAGTCATAATGGCAAGGCACAACAGTGAACGTACGTCTGCAGCTGCCAGGTAGGCCCGCTTCTGCTTTGGCATTGCGACTAGGGGGTGCCTCGGAAGTTGTGGATAGTAGGGCCATTGGCGAGAATGTAAACAATCTTCCACTGAAGACTAGTGATGAGAACTGTCATTTCAGTCTTTTATGACAAAACATTACACATTTGTGTCATGGTCTGTTGTGAGCTACAAACTGAGCGATCTGCATCACCCACCATTGTAAAAGTAAGTGTACAGTGGAAACATTGCTGTTGTAATACAGAAGATTTATTGCAAACCTGATGATGTAATTCAGCAGCTTAAATAGATCAAAGCTGTTTTCCAACATCCACCCCATCTGTAAAAGGAGAACAACTCACATGGTACAGTATAGTGGCCCTGCATAGCAGGTCCACTCAAGTAATTAACTTCAGGAATAGCAACCACAAATTATTCGTAAGATAAAGTTGACACACGTGCAGTCACATGAGGGATCGTATGTGTAGTGCAAACTCACAATGGTGTAACACTCCAGTTTGTGTGGGGCAAAATCTTGGTACTGTTAGCGTTTTAGAGGGCAGTACTGAGCGAATTGTACAAAATTTGATGAGGACATTTCTCGTGACTCTTGTTAGATGTGACCAGTCTGGCTGTCCTCGAGACTCGTGATGATGGCCTATTTACTGTTCATCCACTATGACTCCATGAGAACTGTCAGTATCAGTTACGTTACCCTCCCATTTCATCTTCGTAATTGACTGAAGCTTCTGCTATCTTTGTTGAGGAAATCCCATTTGAAGAGGTGTACAAAGGATGCATGGGCAGTGTGAATATTGTTTTGCACATCCTTTTCAAACGTGCAGTATTGAAAAAGAATATTTTCAAATGAAGCAAAATGATGTATTTCTCTGGTGTCTCAGAGGTGATGATAAAAGACAGGAAGAACATTTGAAATCAGTTTTGGTATATTCGCATAATGGTTAGGCTGATATTGTTTCTTTGGGGATTTTCTTTCCAGATTTAATTTGCCAGTTCCTTCGACGGCACAACTGCAACAAAGAAAATAGAAAAAAATATCCTTTGCTACTGGTATCCTCTTATCTGTAATCCTTCCTTTGGCAACAAAGCTTTGAGAAGTTACATAAGGTATTCTGCTGGTCTGAAAATGTCAGCTTATTTTCGTATTTGTTGAACTTGTTCTGATAAATCTTTGAGTTACTCCTTACTAACATTGTGTCCTCCAATTACAGAATCCTGGGAATGCCTGTCGACCTGCAGAATAGGTTATTTAAGTATTTCACTGACACCCTTAATGCCATAGTAACACAAGCTAAGAAGTCTGGCAGATTTGACATGGGCATATTGGGTAAGTGCATATATTAATATTACTGTTATTAATAGGCATGTTAAAAATAATTGCAGCTTGCTCTTAAGGGAGTTATTATCCAGCTCCAAAATAAATGTTGGAAGACTTGTTTCAAATTTCATATTTACCACAACATGATGAAATAAGAGTTTCTCCAAGTTTAAGCCCAGTGTGTAGTGTTTTAGTATTGTAGTGGGCTAATAGTTTGTTGTAGGAAAATTGCACGGGAAAATTGTGATGAAAGTTTTTAAGTGACTCCTGTGCATATATGAGTACAGATGGAAGTGAATGGTACTGTTATGGCAATGTGATTAAAATCTGTGTTCACAGAACTTATTTTGAAAATGTTGTTTGTGCAAAGACATAAAATAACTGCAGTCTGCAGCACAATACACTGGCTGACAGAATCTCTGTCTGCAGCTCACACTTCACTGTGCACAATAAATGTAGACTTTCACATTAGTATATACATCTGCTATTTAGCTATTTCAGTAACATGAAATGAAGCAACAGAGATGGTTTGTTGGGCACACAGCTTATCTTCTGTCATAAACCTTACAAAGACACTATGTGACAAATGCATTTAGGAGCAAAAAATAAAGAAAATATTACACAGGATAGTAACAAAATAAGATTTTGATACAGTGGAAAACATAAATAAAGAATACTGATGGTGAACAATAAAAACAAACAGTAATTTTGCAACATACCCAAAGAAATATATAGGGTACTGAAAGTGAGGTTGAATCGGTCAGGAAGTGAAGTTTCACCCCTTTTTATGCCATACTTACAAAACAGAAGACATCTCTTCCCCACCCACTTCCACTTTATTCTCCCCTCTCATCAAGAGAAGGACATTTACCTACCTACCCAGTGTCTTTGCATTTCTTTGATCATCTGCTAGTGGTGAGAAAGTTAAAAGGCAAGTGTATGACGTGTTTTATGCAGAGACAGGCAGTGTCACCAGTGTGCTCTCTACCTCACAGTACATTCACCACCAGTTCTCTTCCGTGGCAACTTGCGACTCTAGAGTATGCACCGTATGAACTGCTTCTGATTCTTTCTTGAAAATTTTATACTAGGAAAACTCATTATCTCTCTTAATGTAATATGTGCAATATTTGCTTCATATCATATCACTTAAATCCCTAAACAGTCTCATGGTGTGTACGTTAGTGTGAAAATTAGTGAATGGTGTAGTGAATCCGTTATCATAGCTGAGGTAGATAGAAAGCCAAAACACACCAAAGTAATACGGGTATATACGAATATTAGTTCCACAGATGATGAAGGGATTAGAAAATTTTGTAATGAGATAAAAGAAGTTATTCATTAGGTTCTGGGGGATGAGAATTTGACTTTGATGGGCAACTGAAATTATAATTTGATCACTACATACAATCAGTTCAACAATCGAGATTCCACAGGGGGAACACATTATTAACCTTTGCCCACAGATGATCAATTGGGTTCAAATCTCAATATGTCGGACGGCTTGTGATGTTCTGTTCACCTGCGGGTTTCTCGTTGCACTCGGTTTTGTGGAATCTTCAAGTCTCCTATCTTGTTGGACTGAAATATTGAGAAGTGCTAAGCTGTAGGAGAAATTCTACTGATATAGACAGCACACGAAATAAGTTTTAAATGTGGTTTAACCCAGTATATTCTAAAGACATAAATGGATTGAAGACATCGGCTGCCATTGGCAGTGGGGAAAGTTGAAAATTTGTACCAGACAGGGATTCGAACCTGAGTCTCCTGCTTATTAGGCAGGTGCACTGACCACTGCGCCATCCGGACACAGTCGTCACCACAACCGCACGGACTGCTCTAGCACACCTCCCATCGAACTCCACACACTACTGATGCAGTGCCCCTGCTCATTAGCCATCAGAGCATCTCGCCAACTCCTGTAAGAGTTCGAGCTCGGTGTGCATCTGTACTGAAGGGGTCAGTGGTCATCTTCCTTCATTATATATACACATGTGTTGTCTGTTCTTTTGGACATGTCCGAAAGAACAGACTTCACATATATGCACTGAGATGACAAAAGTCATGGGATACCTTTTGATATCACATTGGACCTCGATATGCCGTGGACTTGACAACTCGTGAGAAGTCCCCTGCAGAAATATTGAGCCAGTCGCTCTGTAGCCGTCCATTATTGCGAAAGTGTTGCTGGTGCAGGATTTCATGCACGAACTGACCCTGTAAATGTTTGATTAGGGTCAGGCGATCTGTACAGTCAGATCGTTCACTCAAATTGTCCAGAATGTTCTTAAACCCAGTCGCGAGCAATTGTGGGCTGGTGATGTGGTGCATTGTCATACATAAAAATTCTGTCAGTCATTTTTTGGAAACAAGAAGTCCACAAATGGCTCCAAATGATCTCCAAGTTGTCAAATGTAAACGTTTTCAGTCGATGATCAGTTCATTGGTCTGGAGGGCCCAGTCTATTCCACGTAAACCCAGCCCACACCACTATGGAGCCATTGCCAACTTGCACAGTGTGCTATTGACAACCTTGGTCCGTTTCTTCATGGAATATGTGCCACAATCACACCCTACCGCCAGCTCTTACCAACTGGTATCGGGACTCGTCTGACCGGACCACGGTTTTCCAGTCGTCTAGGGTCAACAGATACAGTCACGAGTCCAGGGCAGGCACTGCAGGTGATGTCATGCTGTTAGGAAAGGACTGGGACCTCCGGACCAACTGAACTGGTCATCGACTGGAAATGTTTACATTTTACGACTTGGAGTTCATTTGCAGCCATTTGTGGACTTATTGTTTCCAAAAAGTCATCTGCTGCTGTAGCCCATTAATACCAAATTTTGCCACATTATTCTAATGGATACGCTCATCTTACGTTCCACATTGAGTTTTGTGGTTATTTCGTGCAGTGTCGCTTGTGTGTTAGCACTGATAACTGTGCAGAAGCTGGTGTTTTTGGTTGTTAAGTGAAGGCCCTTGGCCACTGCATTATCTGTGGTGATAGGTAATGAGTGAAATTTGCTATTCTCGGTAAATGCAGTGTCCCGTGTGTCTAGCTCCAACTACCATTCCGTGTTAAGATTCTGTTAATGTCCATCGTGCCACTATAATCGTGTTGGAAACCTTTTCATGTGAATCACTTGAGTACAAATGACAGCCCCGGCAATGTGCTACCCTTCTACACCTTGTGTACATAATAAAACTGCCATCTCTGTATGTGCATATCACTGTCCCATGACTTTCATCACCTCATTGTATGATTAAGGTGAACACTGCCAGTGATACCTTCAGTGTAAATGCATATCAATCTCGAACTCTTACGGAAATCAACGAGACGCCACCAATAATGAGGCTAATGAGCAGGGGCAGTATATCAGTAGTGTGTGGTATAATTTGAGAATTTGGGTCTGACGGGAGGGGTGGTGGGGTACTCCGTGTGGTTGTGGTGACCACTGTGTTTGGATGGCGCAGTGCTCATCGCATCTGCCTAGTAAGCAGGAGACTCGGGTTCGAATCCCTGTCTGGCACAGGTTTTCAACTTCTCCCATTGATATAAATAAGTGCCCACTAGCAGCTAATGTCTTTAATTGATTTGTGTCTTGAGTCATAGGGGCTGCAGGATCAAAATGGTGTTTGTGCTTTCGGACATCTCCGAGAGAACAGGCACCACGTATACACGATATATATTTTCACAGTTTGCCATGTACACAGATAAATGAAAGTGCAGCTCCTCCATTATTATCCCATCAAAAAAGAGAACCACCCAACTAATAAATAACATCATAGAATTGGCTTAACATCACAACGACAGATCAAAAGTATATTGTCAGAAATATGGTCAGAACAGTGCTCTTGAAATAGTTATGATAGTTACATAATTCATAAAACTGTGTACAGTAGAACAGAGAAAACATCAGGGTGAGGTTTCACACTAATATTCAAAGGAAATGGTATTACCAGTCTCATTGTTTTTTAAAAGTGCTTGTTGTGCATAGTATGTTGTGACACAAAGGTGCGACCCTCGCCTAACTGACACAACCGGTATTAGGATATTACGTGTATACCGGCAGGCCGCAGACTCTTAGTGCAATCTGGCAGAGGGATGTTCACAGTAGGTTGACTGGTCGTGGACTTTGATTTTGAGAGTGGGATGACTATTTAAAGACAGGACGTAGAACATGTGAATTTTAAAACTACATAATGCTTTGAAATTTGGTGTTTACTGTTCTGCAGGGACTCTTAAGACTTCACAGTTGTTTGGTTTATAAAATATGTTTCAGGTTAGCAATTCAGAGCATAACAAGGAACATTATTGTTATATTGTTTTTTGAATCCTCTATATATGAGTGTGACATCCATCTAGAAATAAATCTTTAATGATTCGAAATTAATCAGAATCTTAATAATTGACTTAATTAACTGGTAAGTTGTGATGTCTTATCCAGAAAACATTACAGTAAGAAAAGTACATTGTCAAAGTTCATAATTGTACAGTCATTGAAACAAAGTAGGCGATTGAAATTTGGAGAGTCTCAACTTTGACGCCAGATATTTTGGAAGTTCATTACCTTTTCATAATTCCATATATATTCTCAAAAAGTTGTGAATGCCTACGTCGATTAGCTCATTAACGTTTCTCACTTATGTGATGTCGTAACATTAATTAGTTGAATTTTTTAGTTACCAGTACATTCAGTAAAACGAATTGCAGTATTATAATCAGGCCCATAAATGTAAACAACTGAGCTGTAAGTTTAAATAAGATCTTGTATAAATATCAAATTTACAAATTCTTTTGTTGGAGGTATACATGTACACATGTGTGTTATACATAAACTGTAAAAATGTGTGTGTGTGTGTGTGGGTTTTTTTTTTTTTTTTTTTTTTTTTTTTTTTTTTTTTTTTTTTTTTTTTTTTAAAAAGTAGAAAACATAGCAGATAGGTTGTTCCTTGTAAAGCGTGGAGAACATAATGTTGTTGGATTTGAATGAAAATGTAAGCGTGTTACAAGAGAAAATCTGCCTCCAGTTTGTGCCTTTCCAACCTCGATTGCATAGCTCATATCAGATATGGCAGTGTAACTTAAATACAGTTAATCCACACATAAGATATTAGGTGAACGCACTACTGTGTAACTGCAGTGTATAGTTTCATTGGCAGTGATTTAAGGATTTCTTTATGTCAATCATAGATTTAAAATAGTGTTTATGAGGCCTAAGTGACTAATGTTTGTGTATATTTCTTCCTATTCTAGATTTAGGCACAACAGGTGAAGAGGTAAAGCGAGTAAAGCTTTACACATTCCTAAGAAAGCACGCCACAGGTTCAGCTGTGACAGAATTACACATAGTCCACGTAGAACGAGGAATGAGCTGGGAAGAGGCAATGGAAAAATGGGGAGAACTGGAGGGGTCCCATGAGGGGTTTTATTTGTCACACCAGGTAATGGCTCCCATGTATTTCTTTTCTGTTTGAGGTCTCATGGGCATTACTATTTTTCTTTTATCGTTACGTGGGGTTAAAGGCAGTCAAGCATATACTTATTATCAGCCGCAGCATCCACCATTTATACTTGTGTCCAGTGCCTTATATGTTTTTTTTATGTGTCAGTCACTAATCAGCTGATACAGTCACCAATTTACAATATACCTTTGATATGACAGTGTGTGGAATAATACAATAGAGTGTCTGTCTGTGCACTCGGTGACCAATATATAAAAAAAATGTAAAGATGGTGTAAATCCTCCCACTCCATGGCCATGGTGGAGCAGCTGTGATATATTTTCAATAGAAAAAACAGCGATGGTGGCAAAAACACATTTCACCTTTTTGAGAAATCTTCAGAATTTGTATAGGAACAGCAGGTAATGCATTAGTTGTAAGTATATGAAATTTAGATGTGCACCTTCGGTGAAGGCATGCGGCTTTGCTTAGGTAGGGCCACACTTTCAATCTTTATACAAATATTGGTTTGTAAATTGTAGTGGCCGTCAATATGTGACCATTTGTATGCACACTATGTGAAAACTGGCCAGCTGAGTGCACACATGTGGTCACGTATTTGGGGCCAGGGTTCTCAATTTTATATGTTGCACTTCTTTATCTTAGGCACTGAAATTAAATAAGTTTGTCACTTTCAATATCTTACTACAATTTTTATATAAATATTTGTATAAAGATTAAAAGTGTGGCCCGATCAGAGCACAGCTGCTTTCTTTCATCGAAGGTGCACACCAAAATTTCAACTACTTATGACTAATGTGTTACCCACGGTTCATGAAGATAACTCAAATGGCGAACTGTCATCGAGCTTATGCTGTTTTTGCAACCTAGACTGTTTTTCCTACTGAAAATATAAGACAGTGGACATGCAAATAAGTGGCAGATGCTACAACAGATAATAATTGTGTGCTTGATGGCAAGGAATTTTCCTTTAACACGATATAATGATTTTGTGGTTTAAATACAGCCTCTCGACCAAAAGTGGTTGTCGATGTATGAGCACAGGTTACAGCAGTTTTTGGTATTTTGTGATGTCACTCTTTAAGTATTTTATTGTCATAATTATGTAGTTAACAACTCTCAGTAAAACAATGGTAACACACATGTAAGCATTTTGAGAGTCACGCTCTCGTCATCTGGCTGTCCGCATTTTCACCATTGGGGGCATAAAATAAAATTACGGAAAGGAGACTTTGTCTTACTTCAAAATTTCCAGCTTGTGCCCCCGTGTTACGCTCAGCCACTATGCCACCAGTTCACAAGTGTTCCTCCTCTTCTTCAACAGTCAGCAGTGTTTTTCATGTGATTTTATGGCCACTGATTTCTTGTATATTTGTTCGTCTGTTTTTAACCTCCCCCTTCCTAATCGACCAATTGCATTGTGACGTAAATGACCGTGATTGCATCTGCCTAATGACACTTTGCACTGAGTAAGGCTTTCATTATCGAAAGAAAACAATACCGGTTAGTAGGAGTGTAGTGTGCAACAGATCCTTTTGAAGGAAGAACCTATTCCAAAACTAAGTACTGAAATGGTGGAATATAGTGCGATGGCTCACTGGGGGTGCGAGGGGAGGTGGGGGGTGGGGTTGGGGAAGGGTACCACGAAATATTTAATACAAAAAATACTTCACAAATAATCACTGCCATGGCGACAGAAGGTTGTCATACTTCTCCACAAGAGAACAGTTCACGAGAAAATAAATGAACCCGAAAGCACTGAGTTTGTAGTTACTTATTGTGAAACACTAAATTTTGAAAGTAAGGTTAAATGAAGTTGAAGCTGCTTGCAAAAGAGTCGGAATGACGATTGGAGTTCGTGGAGACTGATGTGCTTAAACGGACAAGTGGTATCATTTGTTTGGATCAAGTTTCGAACGACACTGTCTGGAAACATTTCGGGGGTTGCACGGATCCAGAAGAAGTGCAAGAAGGCCGCTGTGATGGTTTGGATGCGTGCTGTGCGCAGAGGACAATACCGTTGCAAAGGCAGCATACACATTGGAAGTCATGGGAAAGAGACCCAAGGGATGACCTAGACAGTGGGCCAACACTCTGCACAATGACTTGAGGGCTGTAAATATTCGTCTATAGACATGGCCTACTACAGAACAAAATGTAGACAGCAAATCTGCTTAACAGACCCTGCCACCAGGTGGAACAAACACTGAAGAAGAAGAAGAAGAAGAAGATGTAAAGTGATAGGGCTGACTTAGGGTTATTCACTTCACTGTTCTCAGGAGGTTCTGCCAGTTTGGCCCGCATATTGCTGGCACTTAATCTTGTAAACACCTTTGTTACCACAGGGTTGTACCAATCATTCGTTGTGGTGTATAAACCACTGTCCATTGTTTTTAGGGATAAAATATGTAGGTATGATATTAAAGATTTTAGCCACCTGCCTACGTTATTCGATATTGCTCTGTAATAAGGTATTCTGCAATATATTTTATTATCAACATTCACCACCTATTTAAGATGAGTGCTATTCTTTAATCCCTTTGTACTACACCCTCTGACAATCTTCTGTTAAATCATTAACCATATCCAGAGGATAACAACTCACCTGGGCCAAATATCTAATGGTATCAAGTTCTCTCTTTGCCTTTTTATTGCGTGACAGAATTTCCGCACTCTGTGCAGCATTGCTGTGCTGGCAGCATGTTTGAGACCTGGGATGATCAGAAGAATTGAATATCAGCGTATCTGTCATGGTGCACTTACAATAAATATTGAACCCATTTTTTCCTTCATTTAAGGAGATGTTTAAGTCCTAATAGGGTAGCTTATCCTATGCAATAATTCGGTGGTAGATTTAACCCTTGAGTGAGCGCGCCTGTGTGTAAAGTGTGACAGTCACAAATAATATTGTTTTGTACTGTTCCGTTGTTGTTTTATAATTGCGAGCCTGTACCTATTCCTTCATTATTGCTTCAATTAACATGGTAATACATTTTGTAGTCATTGGCCAAGCAAGCAGAAGTAATATAAGATAAACAGAAAGCTACGTGAGAAAAAATATACAATCCGTGCAAGAAAAGACCCAGATTCTGAACTAACAGCACCATCCAACAATGAGACAGTCAATTACAAATTAATTAGTTAGCAAATAGGCAGTTGACAGGAATTTGATGCAACTGTGCTGGTTAATGCTTTGAGGAGGTCATTAGTGTAGGCTAACACTTATGTGCAGCAACAGAGTGATACAGTGAAAGGTTTACTTTATTGTTGTTTAATTAAACAGTGATTTAGCTAATATAATGTTAGTTTATTTTATTATTGTTTAATTAAACTAAGATTAAACTGTAATTTTGTTCATACATGTTTACCCCAGTAACATAAAGTCAGCTGTTCTTCACACGTTTACAGGCTGTGTTGCGCACCTGCTTGTGTTGTGAAACACTGCGCACCTGCTCAAGGGTTAATATAAGGATGTTGGCAGTTAAGTGCCTGAGCACGTTTAATCCGACCGATAGTTATTGCAACCAAAATTCACAATTACATTTTGAATACACTGATTATAGCAGTGGTTCCCAATTTTTTAGAAACCATTACCACTGAGTGCAGTCAGATATTAGCTGTTACCTCCTTTCCAGCCACCACCAACATTAACACCTGATTAAACTTTAGAATGAAAAATAATTTTCTTTGGCCACTTTAATTTTTAACATAACTGAAAGTTAATGATATTTAGTTTTTTATAGGTGTTTTATTAAATGATGAACTAATGAGTCAATAAGACAATCACTACTGTTTGTTTATAATGACCTTTATTTGTTGACGAAACGGTTTTTTAGTGCTTCATGAGTGCTACTTACAAATCCTCCTTGTAAAAGAAACTTGCCTCTTCACATTGAGGGCAGACACTTGTTGATGCTTCTTCTGCACCACTCATCTCTCTAACTACCCTTGCTTCACCAATAACCTGCGCCCCCTATTTAAAATCAACTAAATTAAAATGTGTATACTATACTTAGGCCTGTTGTGTGTAAATCACTTGACTGCTAGACTGCTTACTTCTCAACTGAAAGAAATTATCACTGCCATTGTTATTAATTGATGATGATGATAATAATAATAATAATAATAATAATAATGTGTAGGCTCTACTGTGAAGTAGTAGCCATCACATAGTTACTGTCGGTTGTGCTGTAAGTTAGTTCACATATTGTTCCAAAGTGAAGAACAAAGCAATTTCTAGTCTATCGCAGGAACTATCTACAACTCGGAGAAGGCATTTTCATGAGATGTTGAAGCATATGTGATTTGTGTGTGTCATTTTTGCTGTCAGAGATGCATGGTGTAAAATAATAATAATTTTTTTTTTTTTTTTTTTTAATTTTTGTTTCCTGACCAATACACTATTAAATCCTTCTGTTTTTACCTCTCGGAAAATTACATTTCACTCCCCAGGCTGGGAACCATTGGCTTACAGACTATGATCTTGTCCTTAAACTGCAGCTGTGCATTAAAGAATATTTGTTCAAAGTGCACAATGTAAATGTTGGCTAAGGCAGTGGGTATAGGGCAGTCCATGGCTAACACCACATTTTGTTTGTAAACATTTTCCCCAAACTAAACTGTGAACAGTTGTGGTATTCGCGCCATTTATGTGATTTTGACTCCTGACCCCCTGTTACACCCTTTGATGCTCTTTTGTGTTCCGCGGACCTCAACGATATTCTGTGAAGCCTGCATTTTCCTGCTCGGATGAATGTGATGACCTGCAAGATCTTAATAAATTGAGTGGTAACACAGAGCCTTTTTTAAATTGAAACCCCCATCCTTGTTTATTAAGCTTTCCAACATCTTTCTTTAAATAAGGCTCTTCTGTTACGCTGACTCAGAAGCTCAGTGTTTGCACCACACTCCTAGTCCCCTCGTATTTCGTTTCAGAATTAGCGATTCTATTCGAGGTTGCACTCTGTGACATCTGATTCACTCGGTTGTTTTAGTCAAGTATGTCACTGATGTTTCTTGCATCTGTCCTCGACTGTTCTAATGGAGCTCAAACGCTTTCAGACAAGGAGAGTCTCGCCGAAGAATTACGACGTGTACAACCTGTCTTCTTATGGAATGGGTATTCGGACCATCAGATTGAGTGGCTGTTGCGGTCAAAATAAAGGACGCCCAAGAAACAAGCTGAGACTCAGACAGAGAAACAGAGAATTGCTTATCTACCTTATACTGGGCCAGTATCTGGAAAAATCGGTAGACTGTACTATGTACTTCAGTCCTGACAACAAAGAGAAGATATTCTTCTTTGTAACATGAAAAAGATATAGGCTTCTGAAACCTGGGTCTGCACAAATGTGACATGTCTCAGGTGGCAAACTATTAGAACAGTCGAGGAGAGGTGCAAGGAACATCGGTGATACACCTGACCAAAATGAACGAACAAATGAGCTATTCTCGGGCTTTGTCTCAAATAGAATCGTGAAATGAAATTTGAGAAACAAGAGTTTTGAAGGGCACAGTGGTCTTCGGGATTTGAACTTGCAGTTGACTATACATAACGGCACGACGCTGATCGTAGTTCACAGGCCGGCCGGAATCCGGACGAACAAGTACATGTAGTACTGCACCTAAAGACAACAGAAAAGAGTGATGACACAGTCAGTCTTCAAATTATATTGCATAAGATGGAAATGACAAGTTGACAGAGCATCCCAAAGTACACCATTATTTGTTTACTATGAGACATTGCACTAGCCACAACACAGCCCACTGCGAACACTGTTCTTGAGCGTGGTATGAGGTAGTTGCTTTTTGTGAGCCGCTGGAAATCACCCTTACTACTGTAAATAGATTGAAATCTGCTCTGGGAACGAATTTATTTGGGGTGGGTTGTTTCTGGAGAGACTACTATCCCCCCCCCACTCATTCCACTAACCACAGGTAGTCAGGTGCTCTCTGACACTTCACATGTAGAAGAGTCTGCCAGAGGAAAGCAGGTGTACGAGAACATAGGTCTCTTAGGCCTATATTACACTATATTTCATTGTCAAAGTTGAGACTTCAAAAATTTATGTCAAAGAATTTTGACAATGTAATAGGGAACTTCATCAAATCTCGCCTTCTGCACGAATAGCATTTCTGAAGTGAGTATTCTGTTTTGTAATATGAGAAGCAACTTTACTAAGAAAATACCGAAGTGCACTCTCATCCATTGGAAAGTAATTTATGAAAGACTTGACGTCCTCCACTTGCAGCTCTCACAGCAAGTTTTGCTGAATCTTTTTCTATCTCGCCATAATACCCACAGCTTCACCTGAGTGTGTTTCCTTTCTTTCCAGATGCAGGCATAATGCAATTGTGGTACAAGCAACTGCAGTGCATAACATCAAATTGTTGTTGTCCGCCATCTTGAACTTTGACAAAGCATATGACGACAGTGTGTAATATTCCTTTTTAGCGCCACGTAAAAAATCTTTAGCAGAGAAATTCCTTTGTCTAAGAAAAGTTCAATTGTACAGCGAACGATGGGACTCCTTATGAAACAGCAGCAAGGGATGGGCAGGAGTCAGTATCTGGGTTGGCACTAACTTGCGAACAGCCTTTTTTATCAATCACTGGACTCATCCCCTGATGTAACCGAGAACTTGAGAGACAATCTTTGCCGACTAGTGGCTGTGTTCACCAGTTGTATAGTCTTCATCAGAGGAGACTCCGCTGACCTCACAGCAGTTGACGGGCTAATTACAGTTCTGTAGTTGGTAGTTGTGATGAAATAACCTGCAACACAGTACTAAATGCTTTCTGTGGCAGTTAATGGTAACATGTAGGTTGGAAGCCAGCTTATGACAGAAATACTGTATTTACCTATTTATAAGCTGAGGTTTTTTCCCCGAATAGCTCACTGGAAAAACACGAGGTGGTCTTACATTCACAGATTGAGCTACTGTCGAAGATGCCAACATTTTTTTACGCTGTGTAACAACTAAATATAGTGGTCATCTTACATTTTGATGTGAAGCTTTTGTAATTAAGTTTATAGACAGATTTAATTTGACTATGTCAGAAGGTTGGGGGTGTCAGCAGTGACACTGGCTCAGCCGAACACTAGGGTGGTTGTTGGGAGAGGAGTGCCGAGCGGGCAACACATTTCAACATGCTGCTGACTGTGAGAATGCGACCCGTATACCTAGCTTTTTATGAACATCAGAACTGCAGCTCGCCCAAATCCAGTTGCAGTTGGAATTGAATTGATTTGACAAATGGACAGGTACTTCACAATTTCATACATTTCTACGTGAGACAAACTGATTTTACCATAAATATGTTCACTCGGAATGCTCTAAATGCTGCCCGACAAATGAAACATCAGCTTGAACAATGGCATTAAAGCTGCTACTTCAAGGTAGACAGCAAATGATAAAGTGTGATGTTATCCCAAAGCTGTCTGTTCTCTGTTGATTCTGCAGTAGGAAGCCAAGAGTAGGATTTATTGTCATTCCTTTGCTTAGATTGTCAGTAATGTAAGAACGGTAAATTCTAGCAATAAATACTGGTTCAAAATAACGGCAGTGACTTGTTTGACAAATGTGGATCTACGAATTCATGGTTTACAGTTGTTACACGCTGACGGTACAACACTGATGCTGCATTTGGCTCGGAAGGAAGGGATGGAAGTAACCGTACAAATGAAGATGATATTATTTATGATGATGATTTTTTAACTTCTACTTGACCAACGAGGATCACTTAACAGCTTCCAACCTGTCTTCTTTCTTTGTTGCTTCCTGTTTCTGCAGTACATATTCTCCCCACGTTGTCTTTCCCTGTCTTCCATTAAGTTAATGGTGATTCATGAAGTATGGGCCACAACTAACTTTGCAGCTGAAAGAAAATTTGGTGTCACAGTAGCAAATGGCCATAGGTGTCATCAGAAGAAGAATAAATTCGAGAACACCAGTTGTACTCGTCAAACTTCCAGCGGATTGAAGCAGGAAACATTCCATTAATTGGAGCAGCTAGTTGTTCAGTACATGTGAGAGAAGCACATTGAAGTCTTACCAATGCCTCAAGAAATAAGGTGCTGGAGATAAAGAGGAATTTTCCAACAGCATGTGTCGTGCAATTTGAAGCGAGTACTGGATAATGTGTGACGACAAGGAAAAGGGGGGGGGGGGGGGGGGTTACATTACGACACAGAATGACTCGAGCTGGGGAATACCCACTATGTTTGGCAATAAATATTTGCCTGCCTGCATCATATAATCAATATTAAGAAAACTGCATGACTATTTGCTAGACCTTTTGGGTAACGCCGATCTATTGCCAGTTTATTTTGATATGCTGCCCGATGTTACTGTCAGTGTGAAGGCCATTAAAATTCTTCCTATTGGAAGTTATATCTGTGATACAGCCAAAATAACAGCAGTAATCCTCGGTGCACAGGCAGATAGAAGGAAGCTGCCCCTGTATGCGATTCTTTGCAGGAAAACCCTATCGAAAGAGAAACTGCCTATGTCCCTTATCTTCAGTTGCCAAGAAAAGGGATAGACGACCAGTGACTTCACGCTAGATTGGTTGAAGGTTGTCTGGAACAGAATATCAGGTTCCTTGGTTAACACATGGATTATATTAGTGCCGGATTTTTTTCAGTGGACAACTTGCCCAGGAAGTTAAGGAGTAAACTAGACAGAATTGATGATAATTCCTGGTGGCATGACCCCACAATTTCTAGTAACAGATGTTGTTGCGAGTAGGCACTTTAAGGCTCACTTGCGACAGCTTTACAGGAAGTGGCTTCTTAAGGGAGATTGTGCATATGGGGGTGCAAGTTAATGAAACGCTCAGTATCTGTGCAGGGTCTGTTTACGGTTACTGCCTGGCACCGAATCTCGGTGAATCTGCAGTGAAGGGATTGATAAAGTGCTGCATAGCAGTTGCCATGGTTGCCTAAGGAGGAGGGAATGGCGATAGCCTTACAAATGAAAATAATTCGATGAGACCGATGACCACGCTGTCTGGTCTCTTTCCCCAACCAACCAACCATCTCTATCTCTCTCTCTCTCTCTCTCTCTCTCTCTGACCTTGAGCTTTGTTTATTGTTATTGCCAACAAATCCTTAATTGGTTGGAATTATTGGTGACCGGGGTATGAGAGACATCTCCTCCTGCTGGATCTGTGAGGATTGACAGTATTTCGCATAGTTTTTCTCTGCAGGCAGGTAGCATTACAAAGTTTCGGATGATACAGATTCAGTAGTAGTGTTCTAATCGTAAACTGATAAGCCGTAAATACAAGTGTCCTATTTTCTGTGAGAACTGAGTGCGAGGAAGAAACCAAAATGGCAAAATGTTAAGTATACAATTTTTATTTAAAATTGTATGCAAGGAGAAAGAATATATAAGAACAGTCAGTCTGTCTAATGATTTAAATGTCCTGCTATTTTAGTTAAAACTGACTGCAAGAAAGAAAACGAAACGACACATTTTCTCACCACATCATTTTCTTTCTCACAGTTTGTGTCAACAGAAAACTTGTACATTGTTCCTTGAAAAATTATTTAGCCTTTGTTTGTCAGAAGATTTATTAGAGCAGCGTGTAACAATTTCACATAAATAGATCAAGATCTTTTCGAGACGACTATTTTTCTTTGTATAGTAGTATAGATTTTACGTACACATTTATATGCCAAATATTAAAAGACAGCATAGCTCATGTCTGTCTAAACGTTTAGGGGAGTTGGATTCCACTAGGAAATTTATGCACCGTGACCACACAACAAGTATTGCAAACACGGGAAACTCCAGTGACAGTTCTATAAATTTTGAACAGTTTTGTTAGTATTGTGTGTCAATTTCAATCACAGAGTGGTCATCTTCAGTGCAAAATGAAGTCCAGTAGACTCATTTAATCGTGCGCAAAATATAACTTTAAAATAAGTGTTCATAGTGAAGAACATGCCGACTAGCAGGTAATATTCAGACTGACTTGCTACGTGGTACTGATTCTTCTGGAAAATCTGAAATTCTCAGGGAATTACATGTCACCTGGAAAAAATGAGAAACTCACAGGGAATTTAAGGGATTTCTTAAAATCTCTTGGAATTCTGCATTTTTAACCTAGCATTAAAACTGACTGTTATTGAGTTTATGAATTGCAAATTTTAAAATACTTAATATTTCAAAGTGTATTAATTATATGAATATTATTCTGTATAAATTATCAGTTTTTAAAAACTGTGGTTAAACTACTGCTAATGGCTGGTATATAGCTCAGTTGAGAGAAAAGAGAAGTAGTTATTGTGATATGCTGGGAGGGGCCTTTCACATTTTCAAGAGAGATCCGACAAAACACAAAGAAATTGTAGTCATGCGTAAAGGCTGTCAGTGTACTGAAGTAATTGTAGAGCGAAGTAGAAGTGCTCCATTTTTAAATGTTCCTTCACGAAGGATGATCCAGAAGTACTGGCCTGATTTAATTCCCCCACTACTATCAAGATGAGCTCTATAGATAATTTACAGTTGAATGTTGAGAAACAGTTGAAATTGCTAAAACCGAATGCCCAGTGCCCATCAGATTGTTTACATACAGTTTGTGTACACTAAAGTTACATTCTATTGTGATTAAGTTAATTACCTGATATTGCAGTTGAGTGAGTGCCGAGTTCTTGTTGTAGGCGAAACTAATTAATTTTTTACGTTGTATCATACACCTGAAGTACTAATCTGTAGGCCTAATTTTTGCAGCTCATAAACAATGAAAATTGCTGTATTGTACAGTGTGTTAGACAATTTAATTCTATTTTGAAGCATGTAATGTGTGTTGCAATGTGCGATAAAAGCGGATGTTGCCTTAAGATAGTCAGAGAGGGGGTGGTATTTATAGACTGTGGGGAAAGGACAAATTAGGAGCAGGGTACCAGGTCACAAGTATTGTGAAGGCAAATGCTAGCCTGTCTCACGTCCGTTGTAATTTAATATATTATTATTATTATTATTGTTATTATTATTTTTTGATTGTTGCCGACTTACGTGGTGGGCCTTAATAAAAATGATATTTAAGTTGAACAATGTAATAAACTTTTCATATTAATTTCCTCGGCTAGTCAGTTCACTTTAAAGCAAGAAATCTTTAGTTATTAATTAAAATTGCGGCCCACACACGCGCGAGAGTATTTTTCTTACCTCCGTTAACCATTGTATTGTAGTCAGAGTCCTGGCTCTGGGTCTCGGCTATGGTACTGAAAATAAGAATCTTAAAGCTAAGTATTTCTGCAACTTCGTGCGGCTGTGGAGGAAAATTAATATTATGCTAATAGCGGGCGAGTTTTCCGCTTCCGCTAATTTTTCATAAGTTAATATCGCCACGTAATGGCGTTGTTGGCTGCATCGGCCGCTGCGATTGTTGAGCTGTGAATTACTTGAATGCAGGTTAATTCAAGGAAGGCGGACATGAAATCGGGATCACCTCTTACAAATTAAAAGTACACAATAATATTAAATCAGTATATTATATGCTTAACTCATACAAATATGCTTACATTTGCCAGCACTCGCAAGATGTCCATCTGTCACCATAAAGACAAGTGAAGAAGTAAGGTCGACTAAAAAATTAACAAAAGAGTGTAACTTGTCGTCTCTTTAGATCATTCTGTCATAAATTATTTCTTTGCAACCTAAACCTACACAGAGAAATTATTATTTTACGGCTACATGATAAAAATTTGGCACTGGGGACGCTATACCTGAGCCATGTGACAGAGGGTATAGGGAATTTGTGCAGAGATGTTAGCAAAGAGGATTGGTTATTGTAGTAAAGGGAGCAGGCAACAGCCACACTAAGAACAGTAATTACAGCATTAGGGGCAGCTTGGATGCAATAGGAATAGCAGCTACTTGCAGAAATGAGAGATTTATGGGGGTTCTGCAGCACTATGACCAGACCTGGGTTAACACTGCTGTGAGCAGTGTGTACGTGGCGATGAACAGGTTGCTGCTGACTGACATAAAATCTCATATGAGTGCAGTGACTGTTGCTGCAGTTTGGGAGGTGGGGTATACTAGGCACGGCCTACACCTGAATAGGAGGGGGAAAGATAGGTTGGTTGAGCTTCTTGCAAATAATATTGGGAGGAGGGGGGGGGGGGGGGGGGGGGCAATCACCACATAAAGCGAGATCCCTGTGGTTACTGGTGTCAGGGGGCAACATTTTTGGGTTAGAATTGGGCTTCAGGCACCCTGTTTTGGAAGAAGTCAAAATAACAAAAAAGCCCCATGAAATGCTCAAGAAGAGCTTCTTGATTGTTTGGAAAATTTAGAGAGCTCTGAAATGAGAGAGATCCTGTGCCTGTCTGAGTGCCACATAACCACCAGGTTAGATAAGTTACATATAAAAGATTACATTGTAGCAGCTTACTCGTGCAGAACTAGTGTGGGAAAAGGAGGAGTTGGTACATACATTAAGAAAGAACACATGTTCAAAAATATTGAATCAAGTAGATTTTGTAGTGATCGTCACACAGAAGTTTGTGCTTGTCAATTAATTCTGAAAAATAGTTCACTTTCAATTGTGACTCTGTATAGATCCCCAATGGGAAATTTAAACTGTTTGCAAGGAATCTGGATTCCTTACTGTACTGTACCGGCAGCTGTTAATAGCCCGTGGTGACGTCTGTGTAGATTTTCTAAAGGATTCTGATAGGAAAAATTATCTGGAAACCTTATTTGGATCCTACAATTTGATCTCCATAATTAACTTTACAACGTAAATGGATAAAGACGGTTGGACCGTAATTGACATTTTCTTTGGTGAAGCTCAAAGCAAGAAAATAATTGTTCACCCAGTAACAAATGCTCCCTCTGATCATGATATACAGTTAGGATGAATAACATAGTGCCTTGTAATATGGATACTTCTCAGTGGAAATCACTTAGAATAATAAATAACTCCGGAACAAATGTTTTCAAGAATTGTGTACAGTACATGAATTGGTTATTAAAAAATTGAGGAACATGCACATAAAGTGAGAAACCGATAATTTCGACAACAGACTAAAGGCTGTGAGACCTGTTCAAAAAATTCTGGAACTTTGTCCACAAATCTTTTCTGCACTTATCTTTTACTTATTGTGCATGGTCTCCTTCGAAATACTCTCTTCTACAATTGATGCACTGCTCCCAAAGCTGTTTCCACTTTCAGAAGTAGGCTTGATATGCCTCTTGCTGGATCACGTGATGCGCCATCTGCGAATTTTCTTTTATCTCCTCTGTCGTTGATGGTCTTCATCCTTTCAATGGGGTTTCTAATGGGTGATCCTAAAGCTCTTCACAGATTGCGATGCGAAGGTCTTTCTGGTCTTGACTTATGAGCCTTGGGATGAACTTGGCGGCAACACAATGCATTCCAAGATGCTGTGTCAGGATTTCACGTTATGATCCAGCTGGAATGTTACATTCCACTGCAATCTCTCATACAGTCAATCTTCGATTGGTATGCACTGTTTCATTTACATTCCTGACATGAGCGTTGTTAGCAGACTTCGAATGGAGGCCCTGGATGATGGTCATCTTCAACTTCTGTCTGGCCACTTCCGTTTGAACCATTCGTAACACCGAGTATGGCTTAAGCACTCATTATCGTAGGCTTCCTGCATCATTGGTATGTGTCTGTAAAGATTTTCTTGAGTTTCAGACAGAAGGTGCCCCTCTAACTCTTCATCTCGAAATTTGCAAACTCTACAACACAACGTTCTACTCAATACAGCACTGAAAAATAACTGACAGACACAACAATGAAACTTCCGCCAGTACATATTAAACACAGACGTGTGTAAGGATGCCAACCACATTTCGCTCCAACACACCACTGGTGCGAAATTTCTAATGTTCCCAAATTTTTTGAACAGATCTCTTAAGTGGAATGTAGTGAAATGAGAGACAGGACATACAGCCACAGAATAGGATAACATCACTTCTGAACTGAATGGAAGGACTATAAATGACGGGTCACAAGTAGCAAACATATTTAATAATCATTTCTTAGATATAGTAGAAAGCATAGGGAGTAACAGTTCAAGAGAAAAATCACAGCAGTATGTTGAAAAAGTAACTCTCATAAAATTCATTAAATGTATCATAAACTACTTTTTTCTGAAATTAAGAATATTATACATTCTCTCAAAAATGAAAGCTCATCTTGTTTTGATGGTATTGCAGAAGAGTTGTTGTACTTAGAATGCCATTTACATGTTCTGTCACCAAATTTTATGAGCAATAATAAAATAGCGACTGTTGGTATTTTCTGTGACCTATCTAAAGCGTTAGATTGTGTGAATCAAAGTATTCTAACCAAAAGAATGTAGAAAGCTGTACTTATTAATTCAGCCAATATAGTCTAGGGACGTAATTCTGACGGGAGAAATCATGTAAGGGCTTCCCCAAGGCTCAGTCGGGGGTCGACTGTTGTTTTCTCATACATGTAAACAATCTTCCATCTAACATACTAGCAGAATTAGTTCTTTGTGCAGATGACACTGGTATTGTAATCAGTCCAAGCATACACACAGAAACAGAAGAAATGGTAAACAGTGTTCTCAAAAATACCATTGATGGTTTTCTGCAAATTGTCTCACCTGCAATTTTAAAAAGAGACAACATATTCAGTTCTGCACATCTAGGTGTGCTACACCAATGATAAGTGCAACACGCAAAGAGAAAATAATAAATAAATGGAAACTTCAAAATTCTTAGGTGTCCATATCAATGAGAATTTAAACTGGAAAAAGCACATTTTGGAACTCCCGAAACAACTTAGTTCAGCCACATTTGCACTGAGAATCATTGCAAATCTTGGGGAGATGGAAATCTGTAATTTGATATATTTTGCATGTTTTTGTTCTATAATGTCATATGGAATAATGTTCTAGTGTAACTCATCTTTAAGAAAGAAACTCTTCATTGTGGAAAGAGGTGCTGTAAGAATAATATGTGATGTTCACCCACAATTATCTCATAGATATCTAGAGTTAGGTGTTTTGACTTCTGCTTCAGAGTTCATTTATTCCCTCATGATGTTTGTTGTAAATAATCCACTAAAGTTCAAAAGGAACAGTGAACTTCATAATTATAATATCAGAAAGAAAAAATGGCATTCATTATTTCACATTAAGGTTGTCTTTAGTACAAGAAGATGTGCACAATGCCGCAACTAAAATTATTGATATAAAGTGTCTGACAGACAGAAAAAGTAAAATGACAACCCCTTTTGTTCTGTAGAAGAATTTCTATTATTGTAATGTTGAAATAGTGGTGGATGGAAATTACTAACTCACATCTGTATATTGAAAACAAACAAATAAATAATTAATTTAAAAAAAACTTGTAAGTGTCCAGCACGTAGCCATAGCACAAATTAATTTTTGTTGTGAATGTTCCACATCATTACAATATATCGTGCAGAATGATCTATGGAATGTGAAAGTAGTTAACAGACAACTTATAAGCAGCTTGAATAATATTTCTCCAAATAGTGTAACATGAACATAACTTGCATTATGTCAAGTAATACCAGGTCTCATTTCATGCCTTATGTAAGAATCTATGAGAATTATCGATTTTGGGTTTCGGATGTTGTTTGGTTATTATTATATAGGCTGTAGCCTACATGAGAGAGAAAATCCAAATCTGAGTCTGTTCTTTGAACAACATATCAGAATTAACTGATAAAACTTAGGTCTGAAATATATACAAGTATTTAAGATGAGCATCTGTTCGGGTTTGTGAAAGGATATTACTGCTTGGAATACTAACAAAATAACTAATGTAAAACAGGGTCAGTGCTCTGTTGTAACAATAGTATCATGTTTAATGTGCACTCCACTTTTATATGTTGCATTTCATTCACATCCTGCTCTTTATCATTACAGATAAGGAACAATAAGCAGACGGCAATTTTGGCTGTTGCAGTAGGGACCCCTAAAGGAAAGAAGGAAAATGACAAGAAGGCAAAAGATCAATTCTACACCATTTACAGGCCCAATACTGGATTACAGGTATACTGTGGTCTGAAATAAATTAGAAACATTTTATTTGAAAAATTAACATAACTATTAATATGTACTTTCTGTGATAGCTGCGCCAAGAGACATTAGGGGAATTAGAGAAAAAGTACAAAAAGGTTTCTACGGATGATGCACAGTCCCACTGGACACAACAGTATGACGCCTCAGTCACTACGTGTTCCCATGCCTACTGGTGAGTGCCTGTTCTTTTTCAAAACTGGAGCCTATTCACTTTTCAGCTATTTGCAAGTCTGTTTGCAGAATGATTAATTAGTGCCTAACACTTTGAGACCTCATTCCAGATTTGCAGGATTACACTTGAAATCTAAATGGTGTTGTGTGGTATTCACATATGAAATAATTTTGCTGAAGATAAGTGTTAACCTTGTAATCAAGTGCTTTTATATACTCCCACCTCAACAGCTGTTATGGTGCCAAATTTCTGGGAAAACTTGGTTAAGGTCATGTACATAAACTTGCCGGTTATGTTATGGTTGAAATCTTGCCAGTGCTTTCATTACCTATCATCGTGCCCTGAAATGACGGACATCGTACGCGAGATACTTGCCACCCCTCGTCAAGTGGTGCTCCGTTGCTCATCCGGCCTCGTGAACATCCTAGTCCATCCCCATGCCACTCCCAATCCCAACCCCTTGCCACAAGGATCATAGCCCTGTGGAAGACCCAGGTGCAAAACTTGCCCAATCCATCCACCCGGCACTTCCTATTCCAGTACTGTCACAGGTTTATCCTTCCCCACCAGGGGCTGGCTACCTGTGAAAGCAGCCATGTCATTTACCAGCTCTGCTGCAATCATTGCACAGCTTTTTATATTGGTACGACTTCCGACCAGCTGTCCACCAGGATGAAAGGCCACTGCCAAACTGTGACCAAGAGCAAAACAGACCACCCTGTGGCACAATATGCAGCTGAACATAACTCATTTGATTTTAATGGCTGCTTCACAACTCGAGCCTTCTGGGTCCTTCCCTCCACCACCAGCTTTTCTGAACTGTGCGGATGGGAATTATCCTTACAACACATTCTCTACTCCCGTAATTATCTCGGACTCAACCTACGGTAACATACTGTCTCCACACCCTCCATCCAACAGTTTCTACCCCCTCTAGCCTATCATCTCCTCCCCATTCTCATCTCCTACCCAATTTATTTGCAGCTCTCTGCCGGTGCATCCTTCTGTCTTTTACTGCTCCTCTCCTTTTTTGTTCCTTTTTTTCTCCAAGTCCATGCCCCACAACCTCTTGATGCTGCGCTTGTTGGCAGTCTAATCCCTGCACACTCCACCAGACAGTGTTCGTCTCTCTCCCCACCCATACAGTACTATCCCTTCCCCTTCTCCTTCACCTTCCCCAACCCTCCAGATTGTTACTTGCAGCCCATGTGATGTTGCATTCCAGTCCGAGATGGTGGGGTTGAAGGTCATGTGTACATGAGGTGTGCTTGCTTTGTGAGTGTATTTTAGTCATGTGTCTCTGCAACTTGACGTGTCTTTTTTATAGTAAGAAGCAATTTGTCTTTTCATACAATGTTGATATTCCTACCTGGAGTTTCCATTGTTTAATCAAAGTGGTCAGTGTTTTTGACCTTAACTGAAGGGCTTACCCAATATGTTTCCCCCATAACTTTCACTTTAGTACAAAAGCTTTGCAACAAGCTGTGCATAATACAGCAAAGGAAAAAAAGGCACTGGCCATGTAAAAGGAATGAAAAATTGAAATGTTCTGCTTATATGATATCTCTCATGACTTTTAGGTAGCATTGCTGAAATTGTTCATAGTCTACTGTTACTTACTCTACCTGTTTTTTGACCTGGTTAAACCAGTGAATTTAGTAAGCAATTGGTTATTTAGTCTGACATTATTGAAGAATTAACCTTTCATTTGTGATTGTTTCAGGCGTGGAAACTGCAAAAATGTGACTCTCGGGTTAGACTGTGAAGTTGGCCTCCGAAGGCGTACCTACAATGTTCTGGCAGGCTCTGTACTGAGTGTGTGGACACGTGTTGAAAATGTATTGGCAGCGAAGTCTGGCCACAACAGCAAGATGCAGGTAGTACGGCTACGTACAGGTGAAGGAGTCAAGATTGTAGGTATGCATACACATTACTCTCTCTCTATCATATTCGTATATATTTAAGTGTCAGGAAGTCGTTTCTGAAAGTATTTGTATGGAGTGTAGCAATGTATGGAAGTGAAACATGGACAATAAATAGTTTGGACAAGAAGAGAATAGAAGCTTTCAAAATGTGGTGCTACAGAAGAATGCTGAAGATTAGATGGGTAGATCACGTAACTAATGAGGAGATAGTGAATAGAATTGGGGAGAAGAGGAGTTTGTGACACAGCTTGACAAGAAGAAGGGTCTGGTTGGTAGGACATGTTCTGAGGCATCAAGGGTTCACAAATTTTTAGCACTGGAGGGCAGCATTGAGGGTAAAAATCGTAGAGGGAGACCAAGAGATGAATACACTAAGCAGATACTGAAGGATGTATGTTGCAGTAAGTACTGGGAGATGAAGAAGCTTGCACAGGATAGGGTAGCATGGAGAGCTGCATCAAACCAGTCTCAGGACTGAAGACCACAACAACAACAACAACAACAACAACAACAACAACAACAACATCATATTCATGTAGTGAAATACGAAATCATTTTCCCTTTCTGTTGCAGTGTAAATTATCAGTTCCAAAAATTAAACCTCCAGAAGCAAAGCTGGTCACAGCATCTTTGTGAGACAGGCTACGTTTATTCTTACAGACTTCTGGAAATTATTTTCGTGCCCATTTGCTAACCGTTGCCTGCTACATATTTGTTTACATTGCGTAGCTAAGACAATCCTTATTTTATAGTTTGCGAATATCTGCTCTGCTTTGTGCTGTTGTTTTCTTCTTTTTCCTCCACCTAATTCCATCTCTCACACACATCCTCTCTTCTCTAAGCTCACTTTTCTCTTAAGAAATCCATAGTTAGTTGATTTATTCATATTTTTATACTGTCTGAAGTCCAACAGTTCCATATCCACACTTAATTTGTCCTCTGTTTTTATTTCATTTGCTGTTCTTCACGTAAGATTTCTTCACCTTCCACATCATTTTAGTCCTGCTTGCTCCTTAAATGTTTGTCTGGATTATGTCATCCATCTGTCTGTTACATGTTGCAGCAATAAGATAATCATTGTGTACAAAATTTATTGTTTTGCATGATATTCCTCTCCATGCCCAACTGCAGTTCTCGGCACCACTTTCATATTAGGAAACTGTCAGCCATTTTCCTTCAGACCACCTCAGCGTGTGTCCATGGTCCTCAAACTCATAGACACACTGCCAGACCCTTGTCCTTGCTGAATTGCCCATGCTATGCTACAGAGTTACATTTTTCACCATCCTTATTTAAACAGTTGGTTTTGAGAGATTTTCAAATTTAAAAAAGAGGAATAGCTTCATGCTCATGGAACCAGAGACCAAAATATAAAAGAAGAAAAGTAGTGAAGTTCCATTAACCATCTGTGGACACCATTCTGTCATTCAGTCACTCAGCACACATCTTGTTCTGTGTTTCCATAAGAGCCTCTTCACAAGGCTGTGGATTTTTAGGTTGTAAAAATTGTATTTTATGTGCCTAAAATGGGCTCTTTTAGTACCTCATTTAAGCTATATGAAACCAAAAATAGGCCCAAAAAAGTATTATGCAGGAAAACTAAACATAATGTAAAATACACAGTGTTGACACTTTGAATAGTGTTGTTCTTTAAAAACAAGGAAATGAAAATTGCGCAGTTGCACAACAAAGCAAACATTATACAACTTTACTGTTCAAACTGGTCACAAATATTTTTAGCTTTTCCAGGATAAAAGTACACCATGAAACACCTATAGCCATATGTTGAAATACAGGTAAGATGTAATTTAAAAAATGCCAGATAAACCAGTGATTTCATTCAAACCATACTAGCCTTCACAGTAAATAACTAAAACCTATTCTAGGTTTTTCACAGAAAAACTATAGGCCTTATCAGGCAGTATTTATGTACGAAAAAATGAATGTTCTACATCAATGGATGTGACAGGATGTACTCCACTTTCGATACATGTTGGACAGGAATGCTGCAAATTGAGGACCTGGATTTTCTGTATGTACAAGAATGCTGCTGCACACAAGTCCTTCAGGCCAGTATTCTGTTAAACCTTTTGCATTTTTTCTCTCACTTCACCTGGTGCTTCATTAATTTTCATTTTAACTTCCTGTGGCAAGGAAATGTCCTCATAGATACGTCTTTCTAAGGCTTCTAATTTGGAAATAATTATTGCTATAAATGTGTAGTTGGTTCTCATATAAGCCAAGACCTGTTGGGTTGAGGGAACTTTTTGAGTGATTGTTTTGTTGAAGTTACAGAGGTGTCCTCTGGTAGATATCAGTTACCTTCTGGACTGCTGGGAGATGTATAGTGTAATATTCTGCTGCTGCTAAGCACATGCCCCAGTGGGTAACAACAGTTTCAGGTGGCAAGGAGACATCAGGAAGTTGTTCTTTGAATGCCTTTATCCTTGTAGTGCCTTAACAAAAACTTTCTTTTCCATGGAGATTAATGTACCTTACAAAATTCTTGCCTTCCTGACTCTGCTACACCCTTGATACCATGTGCTACACAAGTTACATGCAGAGTAGAATACAGGGTGTCCATAATTAAAGTTCCAAGTCCAAAACACTGAGAGACAAAACGATTGCTCAGAATGATGTCAAAGTTGAACAGCATATTATTAATGCAAGGGGAAATGATGCGGAGCCAAAAAAAGAAAATTTGACCAATAGATGGAACTGTAACCATCTTTACATAAATGGGGTCAGCTACCAATGGCAGATGAATTGCAACGCTATGGTTACAGTTTGAATTGCATGTTACACCATCCGCACTGTTCATTGTGCACGACTGCACAAGTTCAGCAGTCTACAGTTGCGGTACTGTTAACCATCCCCCATGGCAAGGTTGTACCACATCGGAGGATACTGCAAGGAGCATGCCTTCAATTCAGTTACGTTCGTAATTGGAGGACTTACCATGGACCCTCTCTACTATGATGCGAAGTTATTTCCGTAAAGACACCATTATGGTGTGGCTAATGATGTAAAGTAATTTGTACAAATGATCATGATGTCACTTATATTGATGCTGTTGAATATCCGTTGTACATGTGGCTTCATTGTCTAGGCGATGAAAGAGGTACGGGTTTTGACTATTACCAGACTACCGAAATCATGAAGCAGAATTCTGCGATTTTTTGTTTAGAAAAAACACACATTTATTGTTAGAACTTTAAGCTCGAAAGTTATTTAGTAAATTTCACAATCTCAAATCACAAAAATAAAGTACCATGTGCATTGTGGACACCACACGTTTGTCAAGAAACACACATAAAAACAACAGCTCTCGACCGCAGCCAAAACACAAGTGGCCCAAATCACATTGTTGACCAGAGATCACAGTCATATCAAAAAAGAACTTACGATTTCTGTATCCATTATTGACACTGCATTTTTAAGTTACATGAAATATCAAATAGGATAAAGGATAATTCAGTGACAATAATAATATGAGTGACAAAATTGTACATATAAATAGGTCAAACTTTCAGAAATAATAAAAGTCGTAATCTAAATATACACTCTTTCAAATTTGCATTAATCGCAACACCTACCCTAACATCATATTAAGCGAATGCTTTTTGAAAACAACTTTAATTAGTGTATAATATCTCATAACAAAATGGGCTCTATTGGTCAGTTCCATTACAATAGCCCCCCAAAAATTTTGTAAGCTTGAACATGCAAACAAAATTCTGACACCAGAATAATGGAACTGCCAAGAATATGATTTTAAATACATTTAAATTTTTAATTGAACTGTTTTCTTTGAATTTTATCTAACTTTCCGCCCATAGCAATTGGCATTACATGAGGTTTGACATTGAAATTGTGTTACACAAAGTGAAGGAAAACATCAAGTTGTTTATTTTAAAGTAAATGAAATACAAAAGAAGATTTTCGATTTTCACTTAGATGAGTGTATAATGTCGTAGCACTTCACGTTAAACCGTTAAAAGGTAGTAACTTTTGACAATATGTTTGTTTTACTTTCTTTTGTTGACCACTTTACTCACTACTCACAGTAATGTGCCACATTGTCCATCCGCACTTTGCTGACCTCCCTTAATAGGTTTGTTTTCTGCTTATACTGAAGCATGTCCATTTCCACAGCTTAGTCGTCTGTATTGCTTCGTTGATTATAATGCCATGTTATCTAAAAATAAAATACAAAGATCGCCTTTTGGTTACATAATGTTTGTATCTAAGTACATGGTTAGGATACTTTTTTATCCTTCTGGTAATGTTCATCTAGTGGGTGAAGTTTACAGGATCTGTCTGAGTAATACTACAAAAGTATGGACTGGTCTGAAAAGGATCCTATAACTAACAATAAATTCAATAAACTTGTAATACAAATGCATTAACATTTTGGGTGTAAAATGTCTTATCGCAAACTATAACACCTACACCAAGGATAAACAAACAATTAAATTGTTTTCAAAAGTAAAGCTAGTCAGTCTGTTACAAGAGTTCATATTCACAGTAAAAGTGCAAGAGTAGAGTCATGGTTGGTTGAAAGTATTAGGATAACATTTATATACGAAATCAGAAAAGTATTACTGCCTATGCTTTGTAGTGTTTGAGAAACAAATATACAGTAATTCATGTTGTTTACTTAAAATGATTCTCCCCCTTGTTTAGTCGGACATTTCAACAACTTAGGTGTGTGGCAATTAAGAATCTTCCTTTAAGATAAAATATTAAAAAACTGCTAATTGCTATGAGACAGATCTAGCACTGATTCTTGGTTTACATTTTAAATGATGTCTCAACGAGTGTGGTGTGAGAATGTTACACAAGCTAAAATTTCACAAATTATCAAATATCATAAAATTGAATAGACATATAGAAATATCAAGAACTAACATGATGAGCATATTACACATAAAGAAAATAATTGCAAACACTTCATACAGCAAATACATTTTAAAGAACTAATAAACATTTTCAAGGACAAAAAACTAGATCATAAAATCAGTCGATTTTTATACACAGCATTTCATAATTTCCAGTGAAAAGCTTATGTTGAGTCACCTTTTAACTTTCTCAGAATTGTCTTTCCTCTTTTGTTTATACATTTTCAATGAAACGATATTCCTTAGCCCGAGAACTTTGCTGGATTTAGGATGCACTAACCGGTATGCATTACGGTGTGGATGCTCCTCGATCTTGAATGGACCCGTGTAAATATCAAAGAATTTCTTTATTTCAGAATTCAACATTTTTTATTTCCCATGTGATTTTACTAAAACATAATCTCCAACTTTAAACTTGGTTGCTTTGATCTTGCTATCATGTTGTCTTTTCTAACCTCCCCCTGTTTTATCATGGTTTCTTTGACTATGGCTTCACAATCACACATAGTCGTCATTGTGCATGGTGGAAATTCTACGAGTTCAGTGATAATGTTGTCTGATCTTAGATGAAACATAATTTCATCCTGTGGAAGTATGTTGTAAGCTGTTCATGACATCTTCAAAGTCCAGTACATGGTCGTACCATGTAGGATGTTTATGACTGCAATATGTATGACATAAACGACCAATCTTGCGCATATACCTCTCAGCTGGGTTTGACGACAGATTATACAGATATTTGAACATGTTTAATTCCTGATTTATCAATAAAGGCTTTCTAAACTTTTGCCAAAAACTGTGAACCATTATCAGACAAGATTACTTTTGATTTCCCGATGTTTGAGAAATAGTCTTCTTCAACTTTTGTAACTATCTCTTTACCCGTGACTTTCCAGACAGGATACAACTGGATTAGTTAAGAAAATACATCCACCATGACAAAAATGTAACTGTGGCCACTCCTACTCCTTGGAAGAGGCCCATAGAAATCAACAGCAACTAAGTCTAGAGGTTGTGCAGGAGTAATGTTTTGCATTTCACCTTGATATTTTCTGTTACTTACTTTGACTCGTTGGCACTTGTCACAAGTTGACAATTCTTTTCTAACTTTCTTGACCATATTGTAGAAGTATATACTTCGTTGTAATTTCTGCATACATTTTGGAATGCCATAATGACCATAGCTCTCATGTGTATACCTAATTAACCTCTCAGCTTCATCTTCAGGCCAGCATAGCTTCCAGTTGTCCGAGTGTTCATCAATTGTCTTAAATAGAGTACCTTTAAACACCTTATAGTACTTTCCTAATTTTTCATAGTTCTTTTTCCCTAAACAGTTATTTATTAATTTCCAATTTGTGTCATGGTTCTGGCTCTTCGTGGTAGCCTTGATAGAGCATCTGCAACCATGTTGTCAATGCCTTTAATATACTTAATTTCAAAGTTAAATTATTGTAAATACAATGCCCATCTTGTAAGCCTATTATGAGAGAGCTTGCATTCGTGTAAATAGCTTAAGGCTTTATGATCAGAACACACTATTACCTTATGTCCTAGTAAATAGGTCCTGAATTTTGAAAATGACCACTGTATGGCTAATAACTCTTTCTCTGTGACTTTATAGTTTTTCTCATGCTTCAGTAACATTTTGCTTGCAAACGCAATTGTACAATGAATTACCTCCCCATTAACTTCTTTCTCTTGAAATAATTCAGCACCTAACCCATAATCACTATGTAAACAGAAAGGTAAATTGAAGTTTAGTCTGTGCAACAGGTTCTGGTTATTCAGTTCTTTTTCTATTTTGTTGAAAGCCTCTTGACAATCTTTACTCCATATCCAAACAGTGTCCTTTAATAAATTACTTTGACAGAGTTTGTTTAAGCTTTGTTTACTTACAAATTTTCTGTAGAATTCACATAGCCCTAAAATGATTTCAGTTGTTTTCTATTAAGGGGTATAGGAAACTCAGAAATAGCTTTAATTTTGTCTGGAGCTGCCAAAATTCCTTTTTCTGTTACAAAATGTCCCAAAAATTTTAACTGAGGTACTGCAAATTTGCACTTTTCTAGTTTTAGTGTCATTCCTCCTCTTCTAAGTTTCTCAAATGCCTGTCTTAAAAGCCCAACACGTTTATTCCAATCTTGTCCAGTTACTAAAATGTCATCTACGCAAATCACTAATTTTGATACAAGTTCCTGCCCAAGCACATGGCCTAAAGCTCTCATAAATTTGGCTACCGATGAGTTCAATCTGAAAGGGACTACATAATACTGATGGCAACAACCATTGTGTAGAAAAGCGGTGTATTTCCTAGAGTCGGATGTGAGGGGTACTTTGTGAAAGCCTGAGGTTAAGTCTAGACCTGACATTAATTTTATATCCTTGAACTTGTGCAACAGCTTATCGATGTCTTCAGGGTGGTCTGTTTCCCTGTATAAGATTTTATTTACAGGCTTGGAGTCAAGAACTATTCTGACTCTCCCATCTCTCTTTGACACAACTACCAATGGGTTCTTATAAGCGCTGATAATCCTTTCAGTAATGCCACATGCTTCCATCATATGTAATTCTTTCTCAACCGCTGTACATTTTGCAATGGGCACACCATACAGTTTTATGAAAAACAAATCATAGCATCTCAGTAGCAACTTACATTAGTAGCCTCTAACTTTCCCTGGAATGTTGCTAAAGACATGACTGCATTCCCATAACAAAGACTCTAGTTCCTGTTTTTGCCCATTGTTTAGACCACTAGCTTCTGAAATCTTAGTGTCTACTTCACTTAAGTCTAGCTCTGGTATGTCTTTGTCAACCCATCTTTTTTCCTTTACAGGATTTATAGGATTAAATTTATCGTTACACAACTGTATTAGGTCTGACAAACTTGGTGGAGATACATTCCCCATTTGGTGGTGTTATAAGTTTTTGTCCACCCCAGTCAAATCTTGCATCTACACTTCTAATCCACGACATCCCGAGAATACAGACCTCACTGAGTCGTCGTATAATTAGGCATCCATGTGTAAAGATGACTCCGTCAATTGTAAAAGATAACAAAGTTGGACTTTTAATTGTTTTACTGCATTTTCCTGTAGCACCTTTTATTTTCACCCCAATGACTGACATTTCAAAGTAGTCTTTCTCGCACTTCAGCTTTTTGTTTAATATTTCAGATATTCCCGACACTTGACTCCCTGTTTCTATAAGGCACTTACTGTCCCAGGTACCAACTTTTACTCTAATGAATGAATTACATATGTCATCACCTTTTTCAGACTGAACACATTCATACAACAAATCATTTGCAATTTCACTAAAACAATGACTTTCTGAATTACAGTTACCTATATTACTGTCACTTGTATTACCTACTGTCATTACAGTAACATACACATCATGAACACTGTCACTTGCATGAATAATTTCATTAATCCAAACACTGTCATCAGTATAACATTGTTCGTCACTAAGGTATTTGTCCTTCAGTTGTTCAACAATCATATGATTACTACATGCACAATATCAGTATATCCCACAACACCTAATGCTTCCATTTCCTGTTTCAAACAAACAAAGTATTTCTCACCATCATCATGTACCATTAAATCTTCATTTTCCCCAAATACTACAATCATCAACCTC
The DNA here is from genome assembly GCF_023864345.2 of Schistocerca serialis cubense. Taxonomy (NCBI): domain Eukaryota; kingdom Metazoa; phylum Arthropoda; class Insecta; order Orthoptera; family Acrididae; genus Schistocerca; species Schistocerca serialis. Next base: position 44,346,722 of record NC_064646.1, on the reverse strand, counting down.
TCTCTCCTGAAAATTTAGTGTTGTTTTCACACCCAAGTGTATTTACTTCTTTACTCATTAAATCAATGTCAACAATTTGCTCACCTGATTCCCTCATCAGTGCTTCAATTCCTAAATCATTTAAATTGTTAACCTGCTGGTCCTCTGACAAACTACAAGTTTCTGCCCACTCATAAAATTCAACTAAGTCAATTACTTCCTCTGGCTCTTTCTTACAACCAGTGTGTTCATTCCTCTTACCTGCATTTTTAGTGTCAGATGAGGAACAAGTGTCATTCTTAACAGATACTTTGTTTACAGAGTAGTACACATTCATAAGATAACTACTCATTACTTCAGATGTATCTTTTGGTACAGTGTAGTCACTGGTGTTTGTCCATTTATTATCTGTGCTTTTCACCCCTACCTTGTGGACCGACAATGAAGTGGATGCTAGCTTTTTCTTCATGACTTCCCTTAGAATTTTGACTCCTGGTGTCACTATGTTCATGCCCATTCCTATTCCTGTTATTATTTCTGTTCCAGTTGTTCCCAGATTATTCCCTTGAATTGAAATTATTATTATTCTGACTATTTTGTTCCCTATGACGAAAACTGTGGTTGTTAGACCTACTGTTTTCCCGTCTGCCAAAATTATTTCCACAACTATGATTCCCACCTCTCCGTGTGTGACTGAAATAGTTTCATGGTTTTCCCACTTTGCCTAAGATTCTGTCTAGTTTGTCCATGTAATTTAGAAATTATCCAATGTTGTTATCTGGTCCATAAACAAGGTCTCATTACACATCAGTTGGCAATCTTCTCTTTAAAGCATCAATCTGTGTGAGCTCACCAAAGGGTTTACTCAAATTTACAAGTTCTTCAATTGATCTTTACAAAACTGTTTTATAGTCCCTTGTGTTTCTCTATTATTTGGTCCATTCAGGAACTCTTTATCCTGGCTTGTTCAGTTTCAGGCCAGAACCGTTTTAAGAACTCTCTTTCAAATTGTGCATAAGACATGTCCACAGAAAAATTTTGAATGACCTATGACAAAGATTCCCCCTCCAAAATTTTTTTTCAAACCTTCACTCATATTATGCTGAAAGTTGTCCCTACAACTCTGCAGAAAGTCGACAGGATGCAAACTACACTCATTAGAAAAGTTTTTAACTGGAATGTTGGATAATAAGGTAATGTGTTCATAGAAAATATTTTGTTAGCTACATCATTGTTAAGTATTTTAAACTAATGATTTATCTCTGATATTGTACATTTTAGTTCACTAACGTTTGTCTTAGTTTCAACCTCGTGGAGTTTTACAGTGTCACTGACTGTTTCCACTTTATCATTCACAACAGTTAGTTTCGAATCTACTCTACTTTCAAGATTTACAGCCATAGCTTTTACATTTACACAAACTGTATCTATTTGTCTGTTAACACTAACAAAACACTTTGCATTTTTCTCTCTGCCTGTGACCAGTTCATTTCTTACAGATTGAAATTTGTTACTCAGACTCATTTTACTTCTCCCACTTTAGATTCTACCACCAAAATCTTTGTTTCTGCCCTGCCAAGTTTCTTGTCTATCTTTGATACGTCATTGCGAAGTTTATTACCCCAAAGTAAGACATTGTCAATTTTTTAACACTTCCTTGAGATGCGACACTTTCTGATCTATGACCCGAAAACTGTCCGTGACCGTCTGATTCATGTTTTGTAACTGTTCCTCATTAGCTTGTAAGTGTGCTGCTACTGTTTCATTTAAAGCTAACGATTGTTCCATCATTTGTAACGTTGATATTATGTCTTGACATCTCCCATTCTGATGGATTAAGACTTTGATCCGCTTCTATGAATGACTCATCTTCCGTTTTTATCGGCATGTCATAAGTCCTCTGAGAGCAACAAATTTTCACAATCCTGCATGGATTCAGCACCACTTTCCTCTTTTACAATGGTCATTATCATTAAAAAAAATTAAAAAAAAAGGAATAAAAATGTTGTGACTCGCCAATCTTTCAAAGTGCCGCCGCGCAGTTACGCGTGTCCTCTACATGCGGCGCTGTCTGCCAGCCATGCAGCAGCCGCGCCACCTAAGCGGCCAGCCAGCCAGCGGCCGCTAGACTTGGACTCAGTGCTGATTTGACTGTTACCTTGTACACATGTCTTATGTTGTCTACTCGCTCTGTGGCTTACATGTATTGTGTCATTTTGAAATATATGTGTTCAACTTGACATTATAACAAAAAAGCACTACACAAATGTACTTATCTCTTCAGTGGATCTTCACTCGTGTGGTCAGTCCACTCATCTGTTTCGTTTCGTCTCCCTTGACTTCCATGTATTGTACTTCTTTGCACCCCATGGATATGAGACACAAGAAAATCCTATCTTTTTTAGGGTCCTGCAAAACATAGATTTCATCGATCCATGTACGTATAAATGTCTTTAATCCCGGCACAGAGCCTCCAGTTACCATGGACCCTCTCTACTATGATATAAAGTTACTTCCATAAAGACACCATTACACTGTGGCTAATGGATAACAAGTAATTTGTAGAGATGATCATGATGTCACGTATCTTGATGCTGCTGAATATCCGTTCTGCATGTGGCTTCATTGTCTAGGTGATGTTTGATTCCTTTGCTGCTGTGGATGAAAAAGGTGCGGGGTTTGACTATTACTAGACTGCCGAAATCATGAAGCAGAATTCCACGATTTTTTGTTTAGGGGGAAAAAAAAAAAAAAAAAAACACATTTATTGTTAGAACTTTAAGGTTGAAAGTAATTTAGTAAATTTCACAACCTCAAATCCCAAAAATGAAGTACCACGTGCATTGTGGACACCACACGTTTATCAAGAAACACACTTAAAAACAACAAATCTTGACCGCAGCCAAAACACAAGTGACCTAAATCACGTTGCTGACCAAGGATCACAGAGTCATATTGACAAAGAACTTAAGGTTTCTGTATCGATTATTGATACTGCATTTTTAAGTTACATGAAATATCAAATAGCATAAAGGATAATTCAGTGACAATAATAATATGAGTGACAAAATTGTACACATAAAGAATGCAAGTCAAACTTTCAGAAAAAATGAAAGTCGTAATTTAAATATCCACACTTTCAAATTTGCATTAATCGTAACACCTACCCTAACATCATACTAAGCGAATGCTTTTCGAAAACAACTTTAATTAGTGTATAATATCTCATAACAAAATGGGCTCTAATGGTCAGTTGCATCACACACGGAACACATCTTCCAGATAACTCCACTGCCAGAAGTCACACATATTAAGATCAGATGATCTGGACAGCTAGGCTGTAGGGAAATGACTGCTGATAAATCTAGAATTTTTGAAACGCCTCTGCAGTAGTTGCTTCACTGGCTGTGCAATCTGCAGAGGTGTGTGATCTTGCATAAAAATGACCTCGTCCACAGATCAACACTCTCGAAGAACTGGAATGACAGTGCACATAAGACTATCGTAATGTTTACCAGTGATGGTACAGGTAACGGGACTGGCAGGACTCATCTCCTTGAAAAAAATATGGTCCTTTGATAAGGGATGCCGTCAACCTGCACCACACAATCACCTTGCAAAATGAAGTGGTAACTGTTGATATACATGCGGATTTTCTGTTGCCCATACTATGCAATTCTACATATTGACATGTCCTTGGAGATGGAAATCAAAATTTAACCCAGCAAATTAAAAATTATAATAAAAGTGAACAATTGAGTCCCTGTGTCTCTTTGCATAATTTCAAAATACATTTACAAAATATCAACTTCAGAAATGCTCCGGTGTCAAGCGATATGAGGAGAAGTTTACAATTCTGAAATGGCAGCAAAAACTAATAAGCCTAAAAACATAATAGATAACCTCTTTGTTCCATGTTTGGCAGTGTATAACTTTTCCATCTGTCATATTGTGCAGAAACTCTGGCAGTCAGTGTTATATGACTAGACTTTGAACTAGTGATTTTTGGCACTTTCTTCTGTTGAAACTTGAATACATAACATGCTATGTGTTATACATTCATCGATACAGTATTTCTAGTTTGCTTCGGCGGGGGTAACAAAAATTCGTTGGCTTCACTTTTCTACAATGAGAATCTGTTTATAACCACAGGGAGATGTGGAGTTCTTTTTTTAATACAATGCACAGTGTTTAGGCGGCTTTAAGTCTCCCCCTCGTGTATGTGTGGTAACCCCCCACCCCCCTCTCATCTGGGATCAGTTGCAGGCCTATGAATATTATTCTTTGTGGAAACAGGCAGGATTCTATGAGCTATGGACTTAATTAATTAAAATATTTATTCAGATATCGCCTTCAGTCCTCCTAACATCGATTCTTGTATGCAGTTATAATCTTCTAAAAATGCTAGAATTTTATTTTTTTAAAAAAGAAATAGGTACCTTTTAGGTTTTTAAAGCTAAAATAGGCATTAACATTGAAATAAGCTGCTGCCGGTGCTATAAAATTAACAGTTTCAATTTCAATTAGGTATGAAATGCATAACTACAAGTTTATTTACATCTAGGAACTCAAGAAAAGAACAGGCTTTAACCTAAAGTTCCATGATCTACTATTCAGTATAGCAGCATTACATTCCCACTAGACACTCAAAGGAATTTCAAGTATATTGACTGCTATACAATGAATAGTGGGGTAATATAATCGTCACAAATTGTTTATTAATGGGTGCAAGGTGCAAGGTGGTATATGGGGCTATAATGTGAAGTAGGTGCATTAATTCGCACAAAAAAACAAAACTGACAGATAGATGAACTTGTCACTTACTTCAAGATAGTATTTGACAAACATATTAGCAGAACTGACAGAACTTGGACTAATCGTTTAAGAGATTACTGTGAAATAATGCAGATTTTTATCATCAGTACAAAATTCTTTTGCGAAGAATTGATCTGCTTTAATTGCAACATTACTGGTAAGAATTCCATCTATACAGCAATTTTAACTTCTGAAAGACATTTTAGAACTCTTGTAAAACATTAGCTGTAGAATGTTTGAACCAGCATCCAGTTTGATAAGAATTGTTTGTAAAAATTTCTGTTGTGTGAAAAAAGTATTTAGGACATTTGTTTTCTATGTTTTTGTAGGAACTTTAATTCCCAAGAGCTGTGTTGAAGCCCTCAGAGATGCTCTTTCATCAGATGCAGAGAAGACAGATGAACAAACATTTTGAGGAGGTGAAAATTATTAACTCTAGGTGTAAGTATTTTCTGTTTTTATTACATATATATGTAGAAAAGTGACAAAAAGTGCGTCTTCCCACTTACCACTTCCTACATGAATGAAACACATTGCCAAATAGATTATAGCAGTTGTAAATAGTATCTCTCTCTCTCTCTCTCTCTCTCTCTCTCTCTCTGCCTCTCATTGTAGAATAGTTTTGGTGGTGACATGTCAGTGTGTGCTAATATTAAGGATGACGGTCAGTACTCTTGTGACATCTAATTTTTTTATTGTTGTTACTCCTATCTGTAGTTTCTACCCCCAACCCTTTCACCGTTTTGTTCACTCGCAAGGATACCTGCATTACTTCTGTTAACACTTAGGTATTTTATCCAATTGTTCAGCATGAAAGAAAAAAAAAAGAAAGGGAAAAAAAACTCTGGAGGCAGAAACATTTTTTCCTTAACCATTGAACGTGGGTGCCGATTTTCATAACGTTAGTGGGCATGCGGATACTTTGTGCACATGTAAAGAATAGCTGTTTTTATAGTACCGAGGTGAACATGTATGTGCAGAATCACAGTTTAATCTTCGTTAAATTAAACAAGATAAGATAAACTTTTATATTCAAAAAATAACAAAATAAACTTACATTATATTGCTGTAATAGAGGGAAACATTCCACGTAGGAAATATATATCTAAAAACAAAGATGATGTGACCTACCAAATGAAAGTGCTGGCAGGTCGACAGACACACAAACAAACACGAACATACACACAAAATTCAAGCTTTCGCAACAAACTGTTGCCTCATCAGGAAAGAGGGAAGGAGAGGGAAAGACGAAAGGATGTGGGTTTTAAGGGAGAGGGTAAGGAGTCATTCCAATCCCGGGAGCGGAAAGACTTACCTTAGGGGGAAAAAAGGACGGGTATACACTCGCACACACACACACACATATCCATCCCCACATATACAGACACGAGCAGACATATTTAAAGACAAAGAGTTGAAACTCTTTGTCTTTAAATATGTCTGCTCGTGTCTGTATATGTGTGGATGGATATGTGTGTGTGTGTGTGTGTGTGTGTGTGTGTGCAAGTGTATACCCGTCCTTTTTTCCCCCTAAGGTAAGTCTTTCCGCTCCCGGGATTGGAATGACTCCTTACCCTCTCCCTTAAAACCCACATCCTTTCGTCTTTCCCTCTCCTTCCCTCTTTCCTGATGAGGCAACAGTTTGTTGCGAAAGCTTGAATTTTGTGTGTATGTTCGTGTTTGTTTGTGTGTCTGTCGACCTGCCAGCACTTTCATTTGGTAAGTCACATCATCTTTGTTTTTAGATATTTACATTATATTGCTGCACACAAGTGTTACCCCACAGTAATGATCCACTCAAAGCATTAATTAGACAGTGCAGTTGCATCAGATCCCCAACAGACACTTATTCGGTTACTAATTACCTCGTGTATAACTGCCTTTTTGTGGGATTATGCTGCTAGCTCGTATTCTGAGCATTTTCTTTCATTGGTCCTAATTTTTTTTCCTCGCCTAGCTCACTGTTTATTTTATATTACTGCAGCTCATTTTGATGTATGACAACACAACATATCACTTCGTTAGGTGAAGCAATAATGAAGGAATAGGTAGGGGCTCACAGTTATAAAACAACAGTGGAACGGTAGAAGACAATGTTATTTGTGGCTGGCACATTTTATATGTCGACGCACTTGCTCAAGGTTTGAATAGAGGTGTACCTCCAGTATTCTGATAAAGTAAGCCATAATCAGAATTTGGAAGTTTTTTAGGCCATATAGGTAGCACACTCTAATCATAAATGCTTGTTATGTGGCCTTATCAAATTCTAAAATAAATAAAATATAATACTGGTTTTATGTTCCTGGAATATAGTTTTCATACTGTTAACAACATTATTTATCGGTCCCTTCTAATTCACTCTGTTCCCATCTACGTTTGCATTATTATTGTTATTAATTTCACACAATTTACTCACAATGAAACAACATAAACAGAGAAAAACAAAACAAAAAAACACATTACAGAGATATAATGACACTGGCAAGGTGTCGACTCTCAGGTAATGTTCACAAACACTGTGGCACAAACTTCCTTGAGCTCTCTTCTACGTAGGTCTGAATCATTAGAAGACAATAAAAGATGGAACAATTCATACCACAATTCCTTTGTCTCATATCACTGCCAAGCTAACAATAACTATACAATATGCAGTGTTGTTTGTATTTGCATTATCAAACAGCATGTTGGATGAACTAGAACTTAAGTATTCTTCCATAAATTCAATGGAGGGAAAGTTGGCAAAGATAAACTAGAGCTATGGTAGCACCCCTTCCGGATAATACATGAACTACCTTTGAAATGTTCAGATGCGGATCCTCTTATGTAAAAAGAGTGATCTATGTTAGACTTCTTAGCCTATTATATGTGTGGTGGGAATCATTATATTCGATTTGCAGGTAGACTTTTCAAGTGGTGTATAGAATGTGGTTTTCTTTTTGAATGTGTAGTGATTTCTGAAATGGTGGTTAGGTTGAGAAATAAGAGCAAAGCCTAACAATGTAGGCACAGTCACAACTCTTGCATAGTTTTGGCTTTTCTTATGAAATTCATCGAAATCTACGAGGTGTTGGTTAGTGTGGTATCTGATAGCACAGCTAAAATTTAAAAGTTGGATAAACTCCTGTCCTACATTTTGATGCTGTATACATTTATTCAACATAAATCTGTTTCTTGTAATCACTTTTGAACTTTTGCTAAATTTTTGCTGTATATATCAAAAGTTTTGAATGTACAGGGTGATTTAAAAAGAATACCACAACTTTAAAAATGTGTATTTAATGAAAGAAACATATATAACCTTCTGTTATACATCATTACAAAGAGTATTTAAAAAGTTCCCCCCCCCCCCCCCCCCCCCACTCAAAAACAAGTTCAGAGATGTTCAATATGGCCCCCTCCAGACACACGAGCAATATCAACCCGATACTCCAACTCGTTCCACACTCTCTGTAGCATATCAGGCGTAACAGTTTGGATAGCTGCTGTTATTTCTCGTTTCAAATCATCAGTGGTGGCTGGGAGAGGTGGCCGAAACACCATATCCTTAACATACCCCCATAAGAAAAAATCGCAGGGGGTAAGATCAGGGCTTCTTGGAGGCCAGTGATGAGGTGCTCTGTCACGGGCTGCCTGGTGGCCGATCCATCGCCTCGGGTAGTTGACGTTCAGGTTTCATAACTAACCTTTATCGTAGGACTCTCCATACAGTTGATTGTGGAATTTGCAGCTCTCTGCTAGCTCTGTGAGTCGATTTTCCTGGGCTGTGAACAAATGCTTGCTGGATGCGTGCTACATTTTTGTCACTCGTTCTCGGCCGTCCAGAACTTTTCCCTTTGCACAAACACGCATTCTCTGTAAACTGTTTATACCAACGTTTAATACACCATCTATCAGGAGGTTTAACACCATACTTCGTTCGAAATGCACGCTGAATAATTGTCGTCGATTCACTTCTGCCGTACTCAATAACACAAAAAGCTTTCTGTTGAGCGGTCGCCATCTTAGCATCAACTGACGCTGACGCCTAGTCAACAGCACCTCAAGCGAACAAATGTACTACTAAATTAAACTTTATAGCTCCCTTAATTCGCCGAAGATAGTGCTTAGTTCTGCCTTTTGTCGTTGCAGAGTTTTAAATTCCTAAAGTTGTGGTATTCTTTTTGAATCACCCTGTAGTTATGAACTAGAAAGCCAGATAGAAAAAAATCATTAGAAAAAATTGAAACAAACTATAATTCTGGATTTGTTAAATCGAAAAGTATGAAATACCTATGTGTCCGAGAAATGTATTTATGTGTTTAATTTCCCACCATTTACGTTTTCCCGCAACTCGTGCCGCCTAACCCCCTCCTCTGTCCCTCACTCCACCCCTCTTTTTTAAAAAAAAGTCCAATGAAAAGTGTAAAGCCATATGTAAAATCACCAACTGGTGTCTTGGTCTTAAGGCAACAAGAAGACTGAAGAAGAGATTGGTTAGATTCAAAAATTATTTTATTCTGCTTATTGCTTTGGAGTGGATGGAGGGGGGATTAAACAAGAAGAAAAATCCTCAAATATTCTCCTTCATTTCTTCAAGAAGAAAAAAGATCTATAAGCATAGTTTGCTTTTTCTCTGTCTGGATAACATACTGGCAAGAGTGTCACTAATTGGTTGATATTTCCTAGAACCAATTTGTCTGTATTACTCAGGCCCAGTTGTATGAATGGTGCTGACTGGAGGTGCTGTTGTTGCCCACTCCCCCTCCCCCCTATACCGAGCGAGGTAGCGCAGTGGTAAGACACTGGACTCGCATTCGGGAGGACGACGGCTCAATCCCGCGTCCGGCCATCCTGATTTAGGTTTTCCGTGATTTCCCTAAATCAGTCCAGGCAAATGCCGGAATGGTTCCTTTCAAAGGGCACGGCCGACTTCCTTCCCCAGCCTTCCCTAATTTGATGAGACCGATGACCTCGCTGTCTGGTCTCCTTCCCCAAAACAACCAACCAACCAACCAACCCTCCCCCCTATATCAGAAACTGAATTCAGTTCAGAAGTCTGTTGGATCAGTTAAATGAGTTTCAGTTTGATGTAACTTATCATGAAACACGCTTGGCGGCAACACCTCTAAAATTAGTTGTCCAAACAATTTTCGTACGTAAACCACAGATATTATTTGTACATCATAGATACAGATTATTTGTTGTCAACGTGCCACATTGTAAAGCTGGATGAAAATAATCAAACGAAATTGTGTTTACTCACAGAACATACAGACAAACGATGATTGGGAAAGTTTGGAAACGTGTTATGAGAATATAAAGAAAAGGACCAAACGGGCATTTGCACTTGACAGGGTATAATTCTTAGACACACTTACCAGTAAATTATTATATTTCATCTTTGTGTAATTACTTGTGCTGTGTAAACTTGAACAAAAAGTGTGTCGGAAACTTTTCAAGTTTGAAATGCATAAAACTAAAGGTGGTAATATCAATCACCTACTGTTCCACAAAATGGACAGAAGCAGCCATGAATGTACATTCCTATTTAGAGTCCCTAAGATGATGGTACTGATATTAATCCCAAGTTATATTTAGTGGTTTGTATTAACCCGCCAGGGTAGCCGAGATTGCTAATGCACTGCTTCTTGGACTCGGGTAGGCATGCCGGCCCCGGTTTGAATCCGCTCGGCAGATTAACAACGAGGACCGGTATGCCAGCCAGCCTGGATGTGGTTTTTAGGCGGTTTTCCACATCCCACTAGGTCAATACCATGCTGGTCCCCACGTTCCACCTCAGTTACATGACATGCAGACATTTGAAAATGTTTGCACTATTCCATGGCTTACAGTAGACGCAGAAGGCTGGGGTGCACTAATTCCGTCTCGGGGGGGGGGTTCAGGGCGACGGCAGGAAGGACATCTGACAACCCTCTGCGCCTAACACTGCCAAATCAATCGTACCACGGCCAGTCCCATGTGACGTGGGACAAAGGCCCCAAGAAAGAAAGAAATATTTAGTAGTTTGTATTAATTTTCATACACTATGATTAATTTTTTTTATATATATAAGGGAAACATTCCACGTAGGAAAAATACATCTAAAACCAAAGATGATGTGACTTACCAAATAAAAGTGCTGGCAGGTCGACAGACACACAAACATACACACAAAGTTCAAGCTTTCGCAACAAACTGTTGCCTCATCAGGAAAGAAGGAAGGAGAGCCTTCCTTCCTTCCTTCCTTCTTTCCTGATGAGGCAACAGTTTGTTGCAAAAGCTTGAATTTTGTGTGTATGTTTGTGTTTGTTTGTGTGTCTGTCGACCTGCCAGCACTTTCATTTGGTAACTCACATCATCTTTGTTTTTAGATATATTTTTCCTACGTGGAATGTTTCCCTCTATTTTTTTTATGTGTGTGTGTGTGTTATATATATATATATATATATATATATAGACACACACACACACACACACACACACACTCTGTTCCCGTTATCCACCAGGCCTCAATCTCCACTAATTTCATCTTTGCCCCTGCACTTCTGCCTCGACTGACATCTCTGCCCAAACTCTTTGTCTTTAATATGTCTGCTTGTATCTGTATATGTGTGGATGGATATGTGTGTGTGCACGCGCGAGTGTATACCCGTCCTTTTTTCCCCCTAAGGTAAGTCATTCCGCTCCCGGGATTGGAATGACTCCTTACCCTCTCCCTTAAAACCCACATCCTTTCGTCTTTCCCTCTCCTTCCTTCTTTCCTGATGAGGCAACAGTTTGTTGCGAAAGCTTGAATTTTGTGTGTATGTTTGTGTTTGTTTGTGTGTCTGTCGACCTGCCAGCATTTTCATTTGGTAAGTCACATCATCTTTGTTTTTAGATATATTTTTCCTACTTGGAATGTTTCCCTCTATTATAACCATATCATTAATTTGAACCCAACAATTACGTTTGTTATTGTCGCTGTTGCATTTCGAAATCTTTCCTGTCGTCTTATTTTCTCTTTCTGTTTTTACCAGTAGTCTCACTTTGTATTCACCTTCGCCTTTTTACCGTAATACAATTTTATCCCGCCTGTATATACTCAATAATACGTAACCCACTTCCAAACCATAACCAAAAAAAAATTTTTATTTTCCGCTTTCAACATTACCGCTGCTATAAAATCCACCGTTTCTACTTCAATAACAGCTGCTTTCACATATTAAACAACCATTTCGGCTAGTTCTAATAACTTTCACTTTATTTCCACTTCCGTTTTTCGCACATCACTGATCATTTTTAGCCGCTCCCCACAGGTTTTAACGTCATTATTTCTTCGTCAGACAATTGTTAGCTCCATTTTCGTTATCTTTCACCATAACACCACTCCTTTTAATACATTTACACGTTTTTTCAAAATTTTCCCGAACTTCTCTGTCGTTTAACGTGTTTCATGGGCAACACAACCACCTAACCTTCATGCACATCGCTGTCTACCAACCCAAGTTCACCACAGGATCAACTTAACCAACACTTTTTCGCCTTTTTGCATACCAGATCTCCAGTTACTTTCTAGTTCACCCTTATCTCTCCCCATATATTTTTATCTTTCATTTTCATTTCAACCTCATGTTACACTTTCCACCTTCTAATACCATGTCACCCTCACAACACCCCCACAACGACCCCATTAAGTTTTATTTACATTCCCTCCGCAAACATGCCTGCACCATAGCCAGATTACGCTCGCATATTTTATTTTCTCAGGCTTGTCTGACATTTGGCATAACCCCCAAAGGCCTCACACTTATAGTTCCCATCTCTGGCTGCAACCCTTCTTTCCATCAGTCCCTATACCAGTTCCAAACCGAACAATCCATTGCCCTCACCCACCTTATCCTTCACCTACACATCAACTCAGCCAATGAACACACCCGTCAACTCCTATCCTTAATAAAAGTCCTCAATCTTTCCTCTCCCACATCCACACCGGCTATTCAGAACATCCACCTACAGGCCAACCGCAAATTAGAACAGCATGCCACCCTTCACCTCAAAAAACTATCCAATCTCCTGGTTTCCCACCTCCGGAAAGGCAACTCACTCACCCTTCACAACCTTTCCAGCAAACCTCTACCACCTCTCATTGCACACAAACCCAGTCTCTCCCATCTACTCAGTCTCCCACTTCCAGCTCCACTCCCTCAAAATTCCAATCAACACAATCTGGCACCACAACACCCTAATTCAGTACTTAACCTTTCCTCCAAACCTCTCTCCCAATCCGAAACCTCTGTCCTATCCAAAGGCCTCACCTTCAGCCCCACTCCCAGATTCAACCAAACAGCCCTCGTCAAAGATTTACTGTCCTACACTCGTACTCTCTGCTGGAAGTATCACTCTGCCACGAAGAAAAATGATCCTAATCCTACCCCTAATGATCCAACTCCCCAAGACACTATCCAAATTGAACCCTGCCTGGAGCAGTTCTGTCCTCCGTCACAGCGGGACCCACCTCCTCTTCCTGAAAATCACCCTCTCCAAACCTTCCAGGAATTTCTGACTTCCAGCCTTGCCTCTCAATCCTTCTTAAAAAACCTTAATCCTACTCCCAACATCACCACTGCTGAAGCCCATGCTATCCGTGATCTGAAGGCTGACCGGTCCATCGTCATTCTTCCGGCGGACAAGGGTTCCACGACCGTGGTACTTGATCGTCGGGAGTATGTGGTTGAGGGACTGCGTCAGCTTTCAGACAACACCACATACAAAGGTTGGCAAGGAAATCCCATTCCTGATGTCCAGGCGGAGCTTCAAGGAATCCTCAGAACCTTAGGCCCCCTACAAAACCTTTCACCCGACTCCATCAACCACCTGACCCTACCGACACCCCGCACCGCTACCTTCTACCTTCTTCCTAATATTCACAAACCCAATCATCCCGGCCGCCCCATTGTAGCTGGTTACCAAGCCCCCACAGAACGTATCTCTGCCTACTTAGATCAACACCTTCAACCCATTACGTGCAGTCTCCCATCCTTCATCAAAGACACCAACCACTTTCTCGAACGCCTGGAATCCTTACCCAATCCGTTACCCCCAGAAACCATCCTTGTAACCATTGATGCCACTTCCTTATACACAAGTATCCCGCACGTCCAGGGCCTCGCTGCGATGGAGCACTTCCTTTCACGCCGATCACCTGCCACCCTACCTAAAACCTCTTTCCTTATTACCTTAGCCAGCTTCATCCTGACCCACAACTTCTTCACTTTTGAAGGCCAGACATACCAACAATTAAAGGGAACAGCCATGGGTACCAGGATGGCCCCTTCGTACGCCAACCTATTCATGGGTCGCCTAGAGGAAGCCTTCTTGGTTACCCAGGCCTGCCAACCCAAAGTTTGGTACAGATTTATTGATGACATCTTCATGATCTGGACTCACAGTGAAGAAGAACTCCAGAATTTCCTCTCCAACCTCAACTCCTTTGGTTCCATCAGATTCACCTGGTCCTACTCCAAATCCCATGCCACTTTCCTTGATGTTGACCTCCACCTGTCCAATGGCCAGCTTCACACGTCCCTCCACATCAAACCCACCAACAAGCAACAGTACCTCCATTACGACAGCTGCCACCCATTCCACATCAAACGGTCCCTTCCCTACAGCCTAGGTCTTCGTGGCAAACGAATCTGCTCCAGTCCGGAATCCCTGAAGCATTACACCAACAACCTGACAACAGCTTTCGCATCCCGCAACTACCCTCCCGACCTGGTACGGAAGCAAATAACCAGAGCCACTTCCTCATCCTCTCAAACCCAGAACCTCCCACAGAAGAACCACAAAAGTGCCCTACTTGTGACAGGATACTTTCCGGGACTGGATCAGATTCTGAATGTGGCTCTCCAGCAGGGATACGACTTCCTCAAATCCTGCCCTGAAATGAGATCCATCCTTCACAGTGTAGGCAGGTCAGTTGGTAAATCACTTGGGTGCTTTCACACGTGGCTCTGCCTTTGATCGTGTACACCTTCCGGGTTACAGGACTGGAGTAGGTGGTGGTGGGAGGGTGCATGGGACAGGTTTTGCATCGGGGGCGGTTACAAGGATAGGAGCCAGAGGGTAGGGAAGGTGGTTTGGGGATTTCATAGGGATGAACTAACAGGTTACGAAGGTTAGGTGGAGGGCGGAAAGACACTCTTGGTGGAGTGGGGAGGATTTCATGAAGGATGGATCTCATTTCTGGGCAGGATTTGAGGAAGTCGTATCCCTGCTGGAGAGCCACATTCAGAGTCTGATCCAGTCCCGGAAAGTATCCTGTCATAAGTGGGGCACTTTTGTGGTTCTTCTGTGGGAGGTTCTGGGTTTGAGAGGATGAGGAAGTGGCTCTGGTTATTTGCTTCTGTACCAGGTCGGGAGGGTAGTTGCGGGATGCGAAAGCTGTTGTCAGGTTGTTGGTGTAATGGTTCAGGGATTCCGGACTGGAGCAGATTCGTTTGCCACGAAGACCTAGGCTGTAGGGAAGGGACCGTTTGATGTGGAATGGGTGGCAGCTGTCATAATGGAGGTACTGTTGCTTGTTGGTGGGTTTGATGTGGATGGACGTGTGAAGCTGGCCATTGGACAGGTGGAGGTCAACATCAAGGAAAGTGGCATGGGATTTGGAGTAGGACCAGGTGAATCTGATGGAACCAAAGGAGTTGAGGTTGGAGAGGAAATTCTGGAGTTCTTCTTCACTGTGAGTCCAGATCATGAAGATGTCATCAATAAATCTGTACCAAACTTTGGGTTGGCAGGCCTGGGTAACCAAGAAGGCTTCCTCTAAGCGACCCTTGAATGGGTTGGCGTACGGAGGGGCCATCCTGGTACCCATGGCTGTTCCCTTTAATTGTTGGTATGTCTGGCCTTCAAAAGTGAAGAAGTTGTGGGTCAGGATGAAGCTGGCTAAGGTAATGAGGAAAGAGGTTTTATGTAGGGTGGCAGGTGATCGGCGTGAAAGGAAATGCTCCATCGCAGCGAGGCCCTGGACGTGCGGAATATTTGTGTTTAAGGAAGTGGCATCAATGGTTACAAGGATGGTTTCCGGGGATAACAGATTGGGTAAGGATTCCAGGCGTTCAAGGAAGTGGTTGGTGTCTTTGATGAAGGATGGGAGACTGCACGTAATGGGTCGAAGGTGTTGATCTACGTAGGCAGAGATACGTTCTGTGGGGGCTTGGTAACCAGCTGCAATGGGGCGGCCGGGATGATTGGGTTTGTGAATTTTAGGAAGAAGGTAGAAGGTAGCGGTGCGGGGTGTCGGTGGGGTCAGGAGGTTGATGGAGTCAGGTGAAAGGTTTTGCAGGGGGCCTAAGGTTCTGAGGTTTCCTTGAAGCTCCGCCTGGACATCGGGAATGGGGTTACCTTGGCAATCTTTGTATGTGGTGTTGTCTGAAAGCTGACGCAGTCCCTCAGCCACATACTCCCGACGATCAAGTACTACGGTCATGGAACCCTTGTCCGCCGGAAGAATGACGATGGATCGGTCAGCCTTCAGATCACGGATAGCCTGGGCTTCAGCAGTGGTGATGTTGGGTGTAGGATTAAGGTTTTTTAAGAAGGATTGAGAGGCAAGGCTGAAAGTCAGAAATTCCTGGAAGGTTTGGAGAGGGTGATTTTGAGGAAGAGGAGGTGGGTCCCGCTGTGACGGAGGACGGAACTATTCCAGGCAGGGTTCAATGTGGATGGTGTCTTGGGGAGTTGGATCATTAGGAGTAGGATTAAGATCATTTTTCTTCGTGGCAAAGTGATATTTCCAGCAGAGAGTACGAGTGTAGGACAGTAAATCTTTGACGAGGGCTGTTTGGTTGAATCTGGGAGTGGGGCTGAAGGTGAGGCCTTTGGATAGGACAGAGGTTTCGGATTGGGAGAGAGGTTTGGAGGAAAGGTTAAGTACTGAATTAGGGTGTTGTGGTGCCAGATTGTGTTGATTGGAATTTTGAGGGAGTGGAGCTGGAAGTGGGAGACTGAGTAGATGGGAGAGACTGGGTTTGTGTGCAATGAGAGGTGGTAGAGGTTTGCTGGAAAGGTTGTGAAGGGTGAGTGAGTTGCCTTTCCGGAGGTGGGAAACCAGGAGATTCGATAGTTTTTTGAGGTGGAGGGTGGCATGCTGTTCTAATTTACGGTTGGCCTGTAGGAGGATGCTCTGAACAGCCGGTGTGGATGTGGGAGAGGAAAGATTAAGGACTTTTATTAAGGATAGGAGTTGACGGGTGTGTTCATTGGCTGAGTAGGTGAAGGATTAGGTGGGTGAGGGCAATAGATTGTTCAGTTTGGAACTGGTATAGGGACTGATGGAAGGAAGGGTTGCAGCCAGAGATGGGAACTTTAAGTGTAAGGCCTTTGGGGATAATGCCAAATGTCAGACAAGCCTGAGAAAATAGAATATGGGAGCGTAATCTGGCTAGGGTGAGTTTTAAGGGAGAGGGTAAGGAGTCATTCCAATCCCGGGAGCAGAAAGACTTACCTTAGGGGGAAAAAAGGACAGGTATACACTAGCGCGCGCGCGCACACACACACACACACACACACACACACACACACACACACACACACACACACACACACACACACACATCCATCCGCACATACACAGACACAAGCAGACATTTGTAAATTTACATCATCTTTGTTTTTAGATATATTTTTCCTACGTAGAATGTTTCCCTCTATTACATATAATCACTTTGTAAATGTATTTTAATTTTTAAACAATGGAAAATCCAGGACTGTATGTGTCAATATTATGGAAAGGATAGTTGCTACACGCCATATAGTGGAGATGCTGAGTCGTAGAAAGGGACAACAAAAAGACTGTCACACAGTTAGCTATCGGCCATCAAGGCCTGTGTGAAAATTAGACAACATAAACACATGCGCACACTCACACAAGCGCAACTCGCATACACATTACGACAGTCTCTGGCAGCTGGAGCGCAGCTGGAGCCAGACTGCGAGCAACGGGGGATTATGGGAGAGGCAACTGGATGGGAGTACAGAGGAGGCTGGGGCAGGGAGGGGGATGATAAAGTGCTGCTTGGAGTGTGCAGGGACGAGGTGGAGAGAGGGCACCTAGATGCAGCCAGGAGCTTAGGCAGAGGGTTGGGGGCGGGAGAGTTTAGTGGAAAAAGGGAGAACTAAAAAGACTGGTTGCATTTGTGGTATAGAGGGCTGCATAGTGCTGAAATGGCAACAGGGATGGGGCTAAGTGGGTAAAGACAATGACTAACGAAGGTTGAGACCGTGATTGTTATGGGAATGTGGTATATATTGCTGGGAGAGTTCCCACCTGCACAATTTAGAAAATCTGGTGATGGTAGGAAGGATCCAATTGGCACAGACTGTGAAGCAGTCATTGCAATGAAGGACATCATGTTGGGTAGCGTGCTCAGCAACAGGGTGACCCCAGCCACAAATTGTCGGTGACCATTTCTGCGGACAGACAACTTGTTGGTTGTAGTGTCCATGTATGATGCAGCACAGTGGTTGCAGCTTAGCTTGTAGATCACATGATTAGTTTCACAGGTAGCCGTGCCTTTGATGGAATGGCAATTTTTGTGACACGACTGGAGTAGGTGGTTGTGGGAGGATGTATGGGACAGGTCTCGCATTTAGGTCTATTACAGGTATATGAGCCTCTCGTCATGCCCTGAAATGAGACATGTCCTACCCGCTACACTTCCTGCTCGTCCCACAGTGGTGTTCCATAGCCCACTGAACCTACACAGTATCCTCATCTGTCCCTACACAACCCCTGCCTCCAATACCTTGCCTCACGGCTTGCCTGTTCCCATTCCAGCATTGCACAGCTCTCTATACCAGCAATTCACCCTGTCATTTTATGTCTCACTTAATCCACAACTTCCCCCACCCCCCTCTCTACCCCATCCGTCTAACCTCCCAACTGCACTTAGCTGCCATACCCCCTGTCCACCTCCTCCCTGCGCACTCCTAGCAGAATTTTACCACCCCCACTCCTACCCTGCCATCCCTCCCCCTCCCTACCCCAACCTCCTCCTTACTCCCACCCAGTTCCCTCTCCCATAATCCCCTGCTGCTCACAGTCTGGCTCCACCTGCCAGAGACTGAGGTCATGTCTGTGTGAATTGCATTTGCTTGAGTGTGTGCATGTGTGTATGTTGTCTAATCTTTACAAAGGCCTTGTTGGCCAAAAGCTAATTGTGTGACAGTCTCTTCATTGTGCCTTTCTGTGACTCACCACCTTAGCTATATGGTGAGTAGAAACTATCCTTTCCTTGTATTTTAATTTTCAACTGTTTTGTGTAAATTAAATTGTTAATGAATGCCACTACCATTGCTTTGTGACTCCTATTAGCTTCATTTTCTGTAGGTAACGGAATTTCTTTGTTGATTCTTCTCATAACAAATAGAGTGGCATCTGTTTCTGGCTCCTAATCTGATGCACTGACAGCTATAGTGTGCAAGACAAACGGTGTGACTGTAATAACGGTTGATCAGTGTAGTTTTACTTTGAGTATTAAACTTAAACAGCTCGGCAGTTTTTCATGTTAATAAATACTACGCACGGGAAAAGAAGCAACAAGTGGAAAAAAATGCTGAGAATTTATGCTCGATTGAACATTAGATCCTATAAACATCATACCAGAACACAACTCCGGAGCCACAGAAACAATCTTAAACTGAACTCTAGCTGATAAATATCATTTTGATAATTGACTTACAAATGCATATTACTATTCTGTTCATCAGTGTGTGTGCAGTTGTCATATCTGTTGAAGCACATGTTCGGTGATTAAAAATTTAATATGGATTATGCATTTACTGCTGTTCAAGCCTTGAGAGAATTTTTGGTAGAAGTGTTTAATCATTACTGCCTGCAGTCAAGTTCCACACTTGACTGTTCTCCACAATTATTTAGAATTTCCCTTGTAATGTCATTAGCTTGTGAACTGGGAGTTGCTGTTGAGCTTGACTTGATCCGTGAAATCTTGCCACTGAAAGATGAACCTAGTTCACATTAATATAATCTGAGATTAACTCAAATTTCAGAGTTCAGGTTGATCTGTGTTCATTTTCTTTGCTAATCCAAAAAAGTTGCTCTGTGCAATTCACTCCAACTGGTCACCTGAAGGCTTGTTGTGGGTTGTGTAGCTAATGGCTTCCAGGGGCGGTAAAATTTTGATTTTCTACATCTACATCCACATCTGCTTGGATACTTGACAAATCACATTTACCGTATTTACTCGAATCCAAACCGCACTTTTTACGGTTTTTGTAATCCAAAAAACCACTTGCGGCTTCAAATCGAGTGCAAAGTAAGCAGAAGTGCTGTAAAATGTTGGCAGGTGCCGCCACAACAAACTTCTGCCATCGAATATATGTAGCGCTACACATGAATGCTTTGCAGGCACAAAGATAAACACTGGCGCCAAAACCTCTGCGTCAGTAAATAAATTAAAAAAGCTGGAAGACGAGCTTTTTTTTCTCCGCCCCGAGTTTAGACCACTGCATTTTCATACATTATCCAACGAAATGATGAAGTGATGAAGAGTAGGCTGAAGTTCAAGACATTAGTTGGGAAGAATCAATACGCAAAGAAGTGGGATACGGAAGTACTAAGGAATGACGAGATACGTTTGAAGTTCTCTAACGCTATAGATACAGCAATAAGGAATAGCGCAGTAGGCAGTACAGTTGAAGAGGAATGGACATCTCTAAAAAGGGCCATCACAGAAGTTGGGAAGGAAAACATAGGCACAAAGAAGGTAGCTGCGAAGAAACCATGGGTAACAGAAGAAATACTTCAGTTGATTGATGAAAGGAGGAAGTACAAACATGTTCCGAGAAAATCAGGAATACAGAAATACAAGTCGCTGAGGAATGAAATAAATAGGAAGTGCAGGGAAACTAAGACGAAATGGCTGTAGGAAAAATGTGAAGACATCGAAAAAGATATGATTGTCGGAAGGACAGACTCAGCATACAGGAAAGCCAAAATAACCTTTGGTGACATTAAAAGCAACGGTGGTAACATTAAGAGTGCAACGGGAATTCCACTGTTAAATGCAGAGGAGAGAGCAGACAGGTGGAAAGAACACATTGAAAGCCTCTATGAGGGTGAAGATTTGTCTGATGTGATAGAAGAAGAAACAGGAGTCGATTTAGAAGAGATAGGGGATCCAGTATTAGAATCGGAATTTAATAGAGCTTTGGAGGACTTATGGTCAAATAAGGCAGAAGGGATAGATAACATTCCATCAGAATTTCTAAAATCATTGGGGGAAGTGGCAACGAAACGACTATTCACATTGGTGTGTAGAATATATGAGTCTGGCGACATACCATCTGACTTTCGGAAAAGCATCATCCACACAATTCCGAAGACGGCAAGAGCTGACATGTGCGAGAATTATCGCATAATCAGCTTAACAGTTCATGCATCGAAGCTGCTTACAAGAATAATAAACAGAAGAATGGAAAAGAAAATTGAGAATGCGCTAGGTGACGATCAGTTTGGCTTTAGGAAAAGTGAGGGGACGAGAGAGGCAATTCTGACGTTACGGCTAATAATGGAAGCAAGGCTAAAGAAAAATCAAGACACTTTCATAGGATTTGTCGACCTGGAAAAAGCGCTCGACAATATAAAATGGTGCAAGCTGTTCGAGAATCTGAAAAAAGTAGGGGTAAGCTATAGGGAGAGACAGGTCATATACAATATGTACAACAACCGAGAGGGAATAATAAGAGTGGACGATCAAGAACGAAGAGCTCGTATTAAGAAGGGTGTAAGACAAGGCTGTAGCCTTTCGCCCCTACTCTTCAATCTGTACATCGAGGAAGCAATGATGGAAATAAAAGAAAGGTTCAGGAGTGGAATAAAAATACAAGGTGAAAGGATATCAATGATACGATTCGCTGATGACATTGCTATCCTGAGTGAAAGTGAAGAAGAATTAAATGATCTGCTGAACGGAATGAACAGTCTAATGAGTACACAGTATGGTTTGAGAGTAAATCGGAGAAAGACGAAGGTAATGAGAAGTAGTAGAAATGAGAACAGCGAGAAACTTAACATCAGGATTGATGGTCACGAAGTCAATGAAGTTAAGGAATTCTGCTACCTAGGCAGTAAAATAACCAATGACGGACGGAGCAAGGAGGACATCAAAAGCAGACTCGCTATGGCAAAAAAGGCATTTCTGGCCAAGAGAAGTCTACTAATATCAAATACCGGCCTTAATTTGAGGAAGAAATTTCTGAGGATGTACGTCTGGAGTACAGTATTGTATGGTAGTGAAACATGGACTGTGGGAAAACCGGAACAGAAGAGAATCGAAGCATTTGAGATGTAGTGCTATAGACGAATGTTGAAAATTAGGTGGACTGATAAGGTAAGGAATGAGGAGGTTCTACGCAGAATCGGAGAGGAAAGGAATATGTGGAAAACACTGATAAGGAGAAGGGACAGGATGATAGGACATATGCTAAGACATGAGGGAATGACTTCCATGGTACTAGAGGGAGCTGTAGAGGGCAAAAACTGTAGAGGAAGACAGAGATTGGAATACGTCAAGCAAGTAATTGAGGACGTGGGTTGCAAGTGCTACTCTGAGATGAAGAGGTTAGCACAGGAAAGGAATTCGTGGCAGGCCGCATCAAGCCAGTCAGTAGACTGATGACCAAAAAAAAAATCCAACAAAGTAAATACAAATTCTGTATTGTTCATCTTCGAATGTAGCAGCATTTCAATGTACTACGAAAACCCGACTGGCAAGACTGTTTGGGATGTTTGTCAATATGGCCAACTCTACATTCTGAATTTTTTCCTTCCTGTGAGAAGAGATGGTTGCTAATAGGAACTTTTATGAATTGTGAATCATATGTAGTATTATCTTCACCATAAGAATAATACAAATATAAACATTTAGTCATGTATTGTTTCGTGTTTGCTGCTATCTCATTTAAGTCCTGTCTGCCTAATAAACTACAAAACTAGAGTGAGACAACAGCAAACCCGGAAGAATATACGTATCATGTCATGTTTATATTCGTATTATTCTTATGCCTACTAGTGATACAGTCAGAAATGAAACACGGAAATTGACTAGATTTTTAAATCTAAGATGACTAATTTTTGTGGAGAATGTAATGTACTAAAGATTTTCATACGAAGAAAAATTTTCGCTAAATTCTCGTTCAGAACATCTTCTATCATTCGCAGTCTATTATTTGGTTATTGTTGATCATTATCAAAGAAAGCAGCAGTGTGAGTAACAACAAATAGCAGTCTCTTGCCATTGTTTCGCTAATGAGACGATTCCCCTCTCTCTCTCTCTCTCTCTCTCTCTCTCTCTCTCTCTCTCTCCCCTTTTTTTTTTTGTGTGTGTGTGTGTGTGTGTGTGTGTGTGTGTGTGTGTGTGTGTGAGCGGCAGTAGCACGCACAAAAGCAAGCCATGCCGCGAGCGGCAACAGGCCGTAAACACTCATTATCAGAATGCGACAAACAGTGTATGACACAGTACAGTAATGCATTTTCAGCTTAGAGTGACATAACCACCTATAACAAAGAGAATGGCACTTACCAGATCAAAGGAAAATTAGCAGTCGATTCAAACCAGATGAAGCACGTAAAAAAGGAAGGATACCCGTATAAATACGGACAGAGCGCCTGATGCATAGCAATGGCTACCTGGAAAATCCAAACTGCTAAGCTCACGACTTGAACGAAACTACTGTAGCTGTATCGTCATTCATTCGACCTAAATTGTGTCTCATATTACAATGGACCAACTTTGTTTCGATTTGGAAGTGCGGCCTAAAACTTTTCTCTCCCCTTGAATTTCGAGTCTCAAATTTCAGGTGCGGCTTAGATTCGGGAAAAATTTTTTTCCTTGATTTCGAGTCTCATTTTAGGTGCGTCTTAGATACGAGTGCGGCTTAGATTTGAGTAAATACAGCAAGTGCCCGACAGTGGGTTCATCGAACCACCTTCACAATAATTCTCTATTATTCCAATCTCAGCGCACGGAAAAAATGAACATCTCTATCTTTCCGTGTGAGCTCTTATTTCCCTTATTTTATTATTATGGTCATTTCTCTTTATGTAGGTTGGCGTCAGAAAAATATTTTCACATTTGGAGGAGAAAATTGGTGATTGAAATTTAGTGAGAATATTTCACCGCAATGAAAAATGCCTTTGTTTTAGTGATATCCACCTCAAATCCTGTATAACTTCAGTGGCACTCTTATCTCCTATTTTGCGATAATACAAGATGTGCTACCCTTCTTTGAACTTTCTCGATGTACTCCGTCAGCCCTATCTGGTAAGGATCCCAAATCGCGCAGCAGTATTCTAAAAGAGGAAGGACAAATATAGTGTAGGCAGTCTCTTTAATAGCTCTGTTGCATTTTCTAAGTGTCCTTCCCCACAACATTTTCTCTGTGTTTCTTCAAATTTAAGTTGTTTGTAATTTCTAGGTATTTATTTGACTGATTTATTGTGTAACTAAAGTTTAACGGATTCCTTTAAGCACTCATATATCATTTTGCAATTTGATTTGATCTTCTGATGACTTTACTAGTTGATAAATGACAGCATCATCTGCAAATAATCTAAGGTGGCTGCTCAGATTGTCTCCCAAATCATTTTTATAGATAAGGAACAGCAAAGGGCCTATAACACTATCTTGGGGAATTCCAGAAATCACTTCTGTTTTACTCAGTGACTTTCCATCAGTTATTGCGAAATGTGACATCTCTGACAGGAAATCATGAATCCAGTCACATAACTGAGATGATGATCTATCTATAAGCACGCAACTTCACTACAAGCCGTTCATGTGGTTCAGTGTCAAAAGCCTTATGGAAGTTTAGAAATACGCAATCAATTTTAAATCTCTTGTCAATAGTGTTCAACTCTTCATGTGAATAAAGAGCTAGTTGAAGAGTGATAATCATGTCAACAGATTTTATTGGTGCTTCCAAGCAGCTTTTGTGGTAATTTAGTCCAACACTGAACCTCCTTTGATGTTTTAATTCCTTACTATTTTGCTGCTAACGACACAGTTCAGAACGATATGACATATACATGGAGATGCATGAAACACTATCTTTTCTTAAAATGGAGTGTGAATTACCCAGACTCGACTCACCCCCGTAAAGGTTGAATGGCTAACATCAAATGTTAAACACATTTGTGCTCATTTGTAATGTAACCAGATGTTTGAAGCTGTTTTCTATGTTGGAATGCCAGTGAGGGGGTTACTGGTCTACACTGAATCAGGAGAATGGTCCCAGACAGGTGCAGCAGAGCTATTCAGTGCAGTTCTCTCTTCCTCCTCCTCCTCCTCCTCCTCCTCCTCCCCCTCCTCAGCATCATCATCCGCCAGCTCTGTTTAGTTCTTTACAAAAGCATCCCACTGACCTAATACGTCACACATGCTGGAATACATCTCTGTGATACTGACGGGGAGATTGAGTCGGTAATTAAATTGCTGAAGACTGAGGTTTCTCATGGATGTGGTGGTCTATGTAGCCAGAGTCTAAATCCCTTTGCTGCCAATGTTAGCAGTGTCCTTAGCCACATTTGTAGTTTTTCCTTTAGAAATGTTGAGGAAACTGATAGATTTAAGTACTCAGTAATAAAATCACTTTATCAAAAAGGGAAAAAGGATATTGCAGTCAGTTTTTAACTTATTTCTATGCTGCCAGCTTTTGCAAAAGCTACAGGTAAGTCTGTATATATATGGTGTCATTAGAGTACTTAATAATGCAGACAATTTTAGACTTGTTTCTCTGCTGCCAGCATTTGCAGAAGCTACAGGTAAGCCCGTATATACACGGTGCCCCTCCTGAGAGTCTTCTTGCACATTCTCTCTGGTGTTTCTGCTGATAAATTTTGCTTTTGCGTTTTGTAGTCGGGATCAGCCCAAACCGATAGTGCACCTCACATTTCCGTGCGATGCCTAATGTCGAAGGAAAGTGTCAGTTTGTTTCGTGTTACAAACAACATAATTATTAAACCAGAATTTTATGTGCCCATTCGTCCCAAATTAGTCTAGTGCAATATTTGTTTTAGGGACGCACATTAACTGTAACAATAAAACACGAAGGATAACGAGTACCCAAAGTGCCTTGACCTGTGCTGACTGCTACCGCCATGTAGCAGCAGTGCCAAAGTACTGGTTATTCTTCGTTTTCTAATGTTTCTGCTAATAAGGTATACCACGTTTTTTGTAATTGGAAATAAACTGGTGCTTTCTGTCAGCACTGGACATCATGTGAAAGACATAACAGCTGTATTTGTTCGCACTGACTCCAGCTACATGTAGCAAAAATAAAATTCGTATATGTGTCAGAACATCAGAGAAAATATGCACGACTTCTCTTAAGAAGAACACCTTGTATATAATTTATCATTTCAGTTCACATAATTTGCTTTCAGATGTACAGTTTGGGTTTAGACGTGGTTTAACAACTGAAAATGCTGTCTCTTCTTTTTCTCTTTGAGGAACTGGAGGAATTAAACAAAAACATTAGGTGGCTTCTTTGATTTAACTGAGACGTTTCATGGTGTTGATAACAAAATATTGCTGTAGAAGTTGCACTTTCATGGAATCAGAGCAGTAGCTCTCAGTTCGTTCTTCTCATACTTTAAAAACAGACAGAAAATCACCATTCTCCTTAGTAATGAGAATAGCTATGATATGAGGTAGCGTCTGATTGGGGTATGGTTAAGTTGGTAGGAGTAGGCACTTCCTGGATTTGGGGGGAGGGGGGGGGGAGGTGTTGTGTTAATGGCAGGTCCACTACTGTTTCTCTTTACATATATGACACAAGATTGTAAAATCTGTTGTTGATGACACAAGCTTGCTATTGAAGTGTGTTGTGTGCAACATAGCACATGTATTAAATTGTGCAGTTGAAGGCATAAGTTTATGGCATGTGGAACATACACTTAGGTGACAGAAGTCATGGAACAGTGATATGCACATATACAGATTTCATTAGTATCACATACACAAGGTGTGAAAGGGCAGTGCATTGGCAGAGGTACAATTTTTACTTAGATAATTCATGTGAATAGGTCTCCAACACGATTATGGCCACACGCCCGGAATCAGCTGACTTTGAATATGGAATGATAGTAGTAGCCAGACGTATGGGACATCCCATTTTGGAAATTGTTTTCAATAGTCTGAGATCCGTAGTGTCATGAGGTTGCCTAAAATACCAAATTTCAGGCAGTGCCTTGCACAGTGGACAAATTAATGGCCAATGGCTTTCACTTAATAACCAAGAGCAGTGGCATTTACACAGAATTGCCAACACTAACGGACAAACAACACACATTGCAATAACCACCGAAATCAGTGTGGGATCTATGACAAACATATCCGCTGGGACAATGCGGTGAAATTTGGCATCTGTTGGCAGTGGCAGCGGGTGACAGATGCGAGTGCCTGTACTAACAGCATGACATTGCCTGCAACACCTCTCCTGCACTCGATGACCGTATTGGTCGGACCCTAGATGACTGGAAAACTACGGCCTGGTCAAATGAGTCCCAGTTTCACTTGGTAAGGGTAGGGTGTGAGAGTGGCACAGACACCACAAAGCCATAGACCCAAGTTGTCAACAAGGCATTGTACAAGCTGGTGGTAGCTCCATAATGGTGTGGGCTGTGTTTACATGGAATGGACTGGGTCCTCTGGTCCAAGTGAACTGAACATTGACTGGAAATAATCATATTTGGATACTTTGAGAACATTTGCAGCAAACAACAGTCGAATTTTTATGGATAACAATGTGCCATGTCACTGGGCTACAATCGTTCCGCCATTGGTTTGAAAAACCAGATTGCCCAACATGAGTCCGATTAGACATTCATGGGACAAAATTGAGAAGTCAGTTTGTGCACAAAATCCTGCACCGGCAACACTTTCACAATAATGGACAGCTGTAGAGGCAGCGTGGCTCAATATTTCCGCAGGGGCTTCCAGCGACTTGTTGAGTCCATGTCATGCCTAGTTGCTGCGTTACATTGGGTAAAAGGAGGTTCGACACGCTATTAGGAGGTATCCAATGACTTTTGTCATGTTGTTGTTGTTGTTGTTGTTGTTGTTGTTGTGGTCTTCAGTGCTGAGACTGGTTTGATGCAGCTCTCCATGCTACTCTATCCTGTGCAAGCTTTTTCATCTCCCAGTACCTACTGCTACCTACATCCCTCTGAATCTGCTTAGTGTATTCATCTCTTGGTCTCCCTCTACGATTTTTACCCTCCACGCTGCCCTCCAATACTAAATTGGTGATCCCTTGATGCCTCAGAACATGTCCTACCAACTGGTCCCTTCTTCTGGTCAAGTTGTGCCACAAACTTCTCTTCTCCCCAATCCTATTCAATACTTCCTCATTAGTTATGTGATCTACCCATCTAATCTTCAGTATTCTTCGGTAGCACCACATTTTGAAAGCTTCTATTCTCTTCTTGTCCAAACTATTTATCGTCCATGTTTCACTTCCATACATGGCTACACACCATACGAATACTTTCAGAAATGACTTCCTGACACTTAAATCAATACTGGATGTTAACAAATTTCTCTTCTTCAGAAACGCTTTCCTTGCCATTGCCAGCCTACATTTTATATCCTCTCTACTTCGACCATCATCAGTTATTTTGCTCCCCAAATAGCAAAACTCCTTTACTACTTTAAGTGCCTCATTTCCTAATCTAATTCCCTCAGCATCACCCGACTTAATTAGACTACATTCCATTATCCTTGTTTTGCTTTTGTTGATGTTCATCTTATATCCTCCTTTCAAGACACTGTCCATTCCATTCAACTGCTCTTCCAAGTCCTTTGCTGTCTCTGACAGAATTACAATGTCATCGGCGAACCTCAATGTTTTTATTTCTTCTCCATGAATTTTAATACCTACTCCGAATTTTTCTTTTGTTTCCTTTACTGCTTGCTCAATATACAGATTGAACAACATCGGGGACAGGCTACAACCCTGTCTTACTCCCTTCCCAACCACTGCTTCCCTTTCATGTCCCTCGACTCTTATAATTGCCATCTGGTTTCTGTACAAATTGTAAATAGCATTTCGCTCCTTGTATTTTACCCCTGCCACCTTTAGAATTTGAAAGAGAGTATTCCAGTCAACATTGTCAAAAGCTTTCTCTAAGTCTACAAATGCTAGAAACGTAGGTTTGCCTTTTCTTAATCTTTCTTCTAAGATAAGTCATAAGGTCAGTATTGCCTCACGTGTTCCAGTGTTTCTACGGAATCCAAACTGATCTTCCCCGAGGTTGGCTTCTACTAGTTTTTCCATTCGTCTGTAAAGAATTCGTGTTAGTATTTTGCAGCTGTGACTTATTAAACTGATAGTTCGGTAATTTTCACATCTGTCAACACCTGCTTTCTTTGGGATTGGAATTATTATATTCTTCTTGAAGTCTGAGGGTATTTCGCCTGTTTCATACATCTTGCTCACCAGATGGTAGAGTTTTGTCAGGACTGGCTCTCCCACGGCCGTCAGTAGTTCCAATGGAATATTGTCTACTCCGGGGGCCTTGTTTCGACTCAGGTCTTTCAGTGCTCTTTCAAACTCTTCACGCAGTATCATATCTCCCATTTCATCTTCATCTACATCCTCTTCCATTTCCATAATATTGTCCTCAAGTACATCGCCCTTGTATAGACCCTCTATATACTCCTTCCACCTTTCTGCTTTCCCTTCTTTGCTTAGAACTGGGTTTCCATCTGAGCTCTTGATATTCATACAAGTCGTTCTCATATCTCCAAAGGTCTCTTTAATTTTCCTGTAGGCAGTATCTATCTTACCCCTAGTGAGATAGGCCTCTACATCCTTACATTTGTCCTCTAGCCATCCCTGCTTAGCCATCTTGCACTTACTGTCGATCTCATTTTTGAGACGTTTGTATTCCTTTTTGCCTGCTACATTTACTGCATTTTTATATTTTCTCCTTTCATCAATTAAATTCAATATTTCTTCTGTTACCCAAGGATTTCTACTAGCCCTCATCTTTTTACCTATTTGATCCTCTGCTGCCTTCACTATTTCATCCCTCAAAGCTACCCATTCTTCTTCTACTGTATTTCTTTCCCCCATTCCTGTTAATTGCTCCCTTATGCTCTCCCTG